>NC_088604.1:106519041-106857166 GCF_036013475.1 Columba livia
TTCTACAGATGAACATATATGCCAACCTTACACTACAGGGTTTAGAGTGATATAAAGTCTTAAGTTATTTGTTTAGCTAATTAAGTGCTACTAAAAATTCAATGGAAACCTGTACATGTTGATGTAGTATAAGGATGGAAACAAACAAAAACGAGGATGCCAAATTTCATTATTCTTGTTAATAAACTCAGTCTCCAGAACACAGCTGCATACATTAGTCTACAACACCATCAGCACAAAACCCAAACGGATGTATCAATATACAGTTAAGGGAAAAAAAAACACTGTGAATTTAAAAGAGACAGCAATTGATAGAGAACATAAAAAGCAGGTATGAGAGCGCTTTATTTTTTAAAGTCCTTGGCCATATCTGTCCTCTGTTGTTCTGTGTCACCTGCTTACAATCTCCAGCAGTAGACTATACATTAACACTGATGCTAGATATTTGCAGTGTTTCTCTTTACATAGTAGAGCATAGTAAATTCAGATAGTATCGCAAAGTAACTTCAAATAGGGTTCCAGACAGTGACACAGTGATTGCATTTTGGCTGAACTTTGCTTTGTAATAAGTGTATTAAAAATTATTGGTCTATTGGTGGATTGGAGGAAAGCAAATGTCACTCCAGTCTTCAAAAAGGGCAAGAAGGAGGACCCGGGTAATTATAGACTGGTCAGCCTCACCTCTGTCCCTGGGAAAGTAATGGAACAGCTTATCCTTGGTGCCATCTCAAGGCATACCAAGGATAAGAGGGTTATTAGGGGCAGTCAGCATGGCTTTACCAAGGGTAAGTCATGCTTGACCAACCTCATAGCCTTTTATGAGAATGTAACAAGGTGGATGGATGATGGCAGAGCGGTGGATGTGGTCTACCTTGACTTCAGTAAAGCCTTTGACACAGTCTCCCACAGCATCCTCACAGCTAAATTGAGGAGGTGTGGTCTAGACAATAGAGTAGTGAGGTGGGTTGCAATCTGGCTTAAGGAGAGAAGCCAGAGAGTGGTAGTCAATGGTGCGGAGTCTAATTGGAGGCCAGTATCTAGTGGAGTGCCTCAGGGGTCAGTACTGGGGCCAATATTATTCAATATATTCATTAACAATTTGGACGAGGGAATAGAGTGTACTATCAGCAAGTTGCTGATGACACTAAGCTGGGAGGAGTGGCTGACATGCCAGACGGCTGTGCTGCCATCCAGTGCGACGGGGACAGGCTGGAGAGTTGGGTGGGGAATAACCTAATGAAATTTAACAAGAGAAAGTGTAGAGTCCTGCATCTGGGCAGGAACAACCCCAGGTTCCAGTATAGGTTGGGAAATTACACATTAGAGAGCAGTGTAGGGGAAAGGGACCTGGGGGTCCTGGTGGACAACAGGATGACCATGAGCCAGCACTGTGCCCTTGTGGCCAGGAAGGCCAATGGCATCCTGGGGTGTATTACAAGGCAGGTGGTTAGTAGATCGAGAGAGGTCCTCCTTCCCCTCTACTCCGCCCTGGTGAGACCACATCTGGAATATTGTGTCCAGTTCTGGGCCCCTCAGTTCCAGAAGGACAGGGAACTGATGGAGAGGGTCCAGTGTAGGGCAACGAAGATGATTAAGGGAGTGGAGCACCTCCCTTATGAAGAAAGGCTGAGGGAGCTGGGTCTCTTTAGTTTGGAGAAGAGGAGACTAAGGGGTGACCTTATTAATGTTTATAAATATATAAAGGGTGAGTTCCATGAGGATGGAGCCAGGCTCTTCTTGGTGGCAAACAATGATAGGACAAGGGGTAATGAGATCAAGCTGGAACACAAGAGGTTCCACTTAAATTTGAGAAAAAACTTCTTCTCAGTAAGGGTGCCAGAGCACTGGAACAGGCTGCCCAGGGAGGTTGTGGAGTCTCCTTCTCTGGAGACATTCAAAACCCACCTGGACATGTTCCTGTGCGACCTCACCTGGGCATTCCTGCTCCAGCAGGGGGATTGGACTAGATGATCTTTTGAGGTCCCTTCCAATCCCAAACATACTGTGATACTGTGATATTTATTTTGAAGTGTTTTCTCACAGATTTCATGCAGAATTCTCAGAATTCTTTGGATTTCTTTTTTTTTTTTTTTTTTCCTGTGGCAGCAGCCAAATCATGCTAGACTATTATGTAAAAAAACCCCAAAGCTACTCTCTATCTAATATGCTGTCTTCACAGCCCAAAGGAGGCTTCAGTAGTATGTTATCCCAAACATAAGTAATCAGAATTTGCAACAGTAAACCCACAGCTAGATTTCACAGTCTAAGCCTATTTTGTAAATAAATACATTCTAAACAGAAACAAAAATCACCTCTCTGAGTACACATAAGGGTGCTTTTCCCTGCTTTCTGTTGACAACACCTCTCAAAAACAAAAGCAAACAAAAATCCTCAGTCTGCAGTGTCAGATTAAGCAATGTTCCTCTATTACAACAAGCAGGTGATCACACACAGCACACAGACTGCTGTATTGGCCATTCATCAGACACAGTAAATATGCAGGAGAAATCAAGTATCTTCATAACGTGCTACATCCTATCCAGACTTCAGTAGGACTGAAATATCTAGATAGCTGGTACCTCCATGGACAAACCCAGTCTCCTTTCTGGGGAGGAACTCAAAGATAGTCAGGCGTATGAGTGGAAGTGGTTACATGATAAAAAAAGCTCCAACATAACTAATGTCTCACCCTCTCAGTTTGAAGAGAACAGGAGTCTTGAGATTTTCATTTTTTACATGAAATTCCATTCTGCACAAAAATTACATTCTTAGAGGTGTTCTGACTACTGCTTATTATGGAGAAAAAAGCAGTTAAAATAAGTCTTGTATTTTATTATCAGACCACTTTCACTCAACATAAGCCCCGATAATCCGAGGGGAAATGGTTGGTGACCTGCCACAGCACCACTTAGACACACACAAGTCTATGGGGCTAGATGGGATCCACTCAAGGGTACCAAGGGAGCTGGCGGAGGTGATCACTAAGCCACTTACAACTATTTATCAGCAATCCCAGCTAACCAGGGAAGTCACAGTCAAGTGGAATTTGGCAAATGTGATGCCCATCTACAAGAAGGGCCTGAAGGAGGATCTGGAAATTTACAGGCCGGTCAGTCTGACTGTGGTGCCAGGGAAGATCACGGAACAGATCATCTTGAGTGACATCATATGCCACATACAGGACAACCAAGCAATCAGACCCAGTCAGCATGGGTTTACAAAAGGCAAGTCCTGCTTGATCAACTTGATCTCTTTCTATGACAAGGTGACCCATTCAGTGGACATGGAGGTTGTGCACTTAGACTTCAGTAAAGCCTTTGACACCATACCCCACAGCATTCTGGAGAAGCTGGCAGCTCATAGCCTGGATGGTTGTGCTTCAGTGGTTAAAGAACTGGCTAGATGACCAGGCACAACGAGTTGTGGTAAACAGAGCCAAATCTAGTTGGCAGCTGGTCACGAGTGGTGTTCCCCAGCGTTCAGTATTGGGGACAGTTCTGTTTAAGCTCTTTATCAATGATCTGGATGAGAGGATTGAGTGCACCCTTTGTAAATTTCCAGATTACACCAAGTTAGGTGGGAGTGTTGATCAGTGGGAGACTAGGAAGATCATACCGAAGGATCTGGACTAGCTGGATTGTTGGGTTGAGGCCAGTTGTATGAGGTTCAACAAGGCCAAATGCCAGGTGCTGCACTTGTGTCACAATGACCCCATGCAACTTTACACACTTGGGCAAGGATGGCTGGAAAGCTGCCTGGCAGAAAAGGACCTGGGGGTGATGATCAACAGCCAGCTGCATATGAGCCAGCAGAGTGGCCAAAAAAGGCCAACAGCATCCTGGCTTGTATCAGGAATAGTGAGACCAGCAGCACTAGAGAAGTGAGGCCCCAGCTCAAATCCTGTGTTTAGTTTTGGGCCACTCATCATAAGAAGAACACTGAAATACTCGAGAGAGTTGGGTGACAAAGCTGGTGAGGAGTCTGGAGCACACGTCTGATGAGGAATGGCTGAGGGAACTGGGGCTGTTTAGCCCAAAGAAAAGGAGGCTGAGGGAAGACACTGCTGTCTACAACTACCTGAAAGGAGGTTGTAGCATGGAGAGTGTCGGTCTCTTCTCCCACGTAGCAAGTGAGAGGACGAGAGGAAATGGCCTCAAATTGCACCACGGAAGGTTCAGATTGAATGTTAGGAAAAATTTATTCATGGAAAGGGTTGTGAAACACTGGAAAAGGCTGCTCAAGCAAGTGGTGGAGTCACCATCCCTGGAAGTGTTTAAAAGACGTATGGACGAGGTTCTTAGGGACATGGTTTAGTGCTAGATTTAGGTTATGGTTGGACTTGGTGATATAAAGGGTCTCTTCCAATCCAAATGGTTCTATGATTCTATAAATTTTTGATACTTAGGACAAACATTACGCTTTGTTCAACTTGACTGATATATGAGCTAAATTCCACATGCATGACTGAGGTCAAAAGGTCTTTATTTTTTACCTTTGACATTACCAATAGAGAAGCAAGAAAACACTTATACTGCTCATAACCCTTGCTAGTCTATAATGAACAGCAGGTCAAGTGACTCTACATCTTGTACTAAGGACACACAGGAATTGCTCTACCCATTCTTCAAGTCTTAAGCCTTCCATTTCAGTCCTGCATGCATAACAACACTACACTGATAGCAACATGTCCTGCACAACTAACATGTTTCAGCAGAGAAATAAAACCTTGGCTCACCCTGCATAAAGAATTTACAAACAATACATTTAACATGGTTTCAATGCACTAAGCAGCAGATTGCATGAATACCATGCATATCATTTAATGAATGTTTAATAAGAGCATAAAACACTCAAGAGCAAATTTATTTGGTATGGATGCTTACTGCAAAGGCATACTAAACCAGCATGAATACCTACAACAGACAAATGATGAAATTTAAATGCAGCAACTCAGTATGTGTAGTTTTGTCCCATCTATTTAATGAATGTAACACAAAGCTGAAGGACTAAACATGCAAAATGTTTAGGTATATATATTACGCACTGTAAACTACTTCTGTAAAACCAGATCATTCACACAGAAATGAAAATGCATGGGAGTGTAAATGCATGCCAGGCACATATTTTTAAAATTATTCCTAAACAGAGACCTGAACAAGCAAGTTGGAGTATTCATTCAAGTAAAATTATAATGTCGGACTGTAAATATAGCCACAATTTACACAAAATTGAAAAGGGCTGAGTGTTGGGTACACCTTGGCCAGCTGTCAGATTCCCACCCAGGTTCTAATCTGACAACAGTAGGCCCATGGGCTGCAGAATCAGGAGAGGAACCTTCCCCTCTGTGGGATTCAAGATGTCACCTTTCAAAGTTGAAGCAGTGCAACTATGGGCACCTTGACTGAATGGCATCATTCCTGATCTGGATTGGCTCAATTTCACCCATTTCCTTTGCTATTTAAGGTTTTAGTAATTATGGGCCCATAAAATGCTGCTGGAAGGCCAGCTCACAGAGGAGCACAAGGATGGCTAGGAACTCAGATGTGATGTCTTCAGATTCTGGAAATCTCAACATTTCATTTCTGAAGAGAAATAAGACTTTAACCAATAACTCCTCCATGCAACTACAACTGTAAGTACAGCACCAATTCCCTTTTTCTCAGGAGTTACTACATTTTCAGTAAAACTCACTGAGGTTTCTGATGTGAACAACTTTTATGAAGCTAAGGTTGAAAACATTGAAATGATTCAGCAAAAATTTGATATATTAGGAAATTCACTTCTGATATCAACAGTTAAAAGAACTTTCATTTTTTTTTTTTCATAGCAGTAAAACTCATCAGAATGAATGTTTGAGAGACAAAAGGTCACAGGGCTTGACTGAGCAGCTAATGAGACCATCTGCATACTTAACTAGACAGTCATCTCATTTTTCAATAGGTGCTGCCTGCTAAGAACTACAATACTTTTCCACAAGCATCTGACAACTGAAAATGTACTTCTTGGCATTACAGAAGAATGAATCCCGAGAAGTAGTGGATTCAAACAAATGAAAGGAAATTAAGTGTATAGCATCTTTTCACAGGAAGTATCTCAATAAAACTGGGAATTTCCATATGTTTTGAAGGATATTCATGGCATGAGATTCAAATAATACTTACTATGACAATATTCCAGTTTGGCCAAACTGCACATAATATAGAAATTATTCAAAGGGAGGGGAGGTAGCAACAACTATCTCCACATTTCTCCGATTCATTCCTCATGAAAAATTAAAACTCCCTCTCATGATCACTTGGATGCAATCTCGGAGATCTTTGCTCTCAATATGGCATTGACATTTGGAAAGTGATTAGATGCTGCAACCGTGCTTTGCCATACCCGGCTATGAAGTGGAATTACAGAAGCTAAAACAGCCACAACTCCGCCTCTATGTGGTTTCAGTGCAGGCTGGCAAAGAGTCAGAAAAATCAAGAATAGGAAGCCAGGCTACAAATCTTTATTGCTATTTGTCACAGAAAAAGAGAGGCATTTGTAGCAGAAATACAGCAGAAGCTGCATACAAGTCCAAATGTTTTGTTGATTAGACACAGGACAGAAAAGACATAAAATGATGCTGGTGACCATTCCTGTATCAACTCTCTAATGTCAAACAGATGTTCTGTTTTAGTCGATACAAAAGTATATACTTAGACTGGACAGATTGAAAAAAATAAAAAATGTTCAAATTTTTTTATACAAAAAAGCAATTATAACCTATTGCTACACTTTATACCATGGCCTTTGTTGATTTAAAAAGCAAATTAAGAACAGGCTTTATTCATAAGCAGTTGTGTATGCTGCTGGTTGTTTATCTTTTCAAATTATCACTTAATGACACTTAGAGAAACTATTAAAAATGCATGGCAGTCATTCTAGCCAGTATGAAGTGTTGCACTTCATTTAATTACTAAAATGTAATTACCTGTATTGAACAGCACAAGATAATATGAACACAGTAACTGAACTTAACATGTTCTTATTCTGAATTTTGAGTACTGTAAATTATTGCACATTACTGTAGTTACATTTCTGAATAACTGGATAGGCATAAATACTGAAAGTCGATGTATTTGTGACACATAAAGGACTCACACAAGAATCATGTTTTACTAAAGCACTGCTAGTGCAGAAAGGGTATATTTCCTATTTTCTCTAAATTTGACCTGTTCCCTTATTTGAGTCCACAATAGTTTAAAATTATCATCTAAAGAAGTGAATATATGTCCTTGGAGTCTGATAGAATGTCCAGAATACATACCTTCCACAGGCCTTAGCAGATTTTACAATGCTACATAAAGAGTATGTTAAGCCTTACAGCATACCTAGCCTCCTCCTTGGCAGTACTAAAACACAACATAGGTGGCTGATTCCACAATGATTTCTTTGTGTGCCCATGTGTTATCTAAATCAAATGCATGTGTCTGGATGATCTGATCTTATCACATAGTAACAGTAATAGGACTATAGAGTAAAAGAAAATTGTTCAAAGAGAGTAAGTCAAAGCTATTTATTGATAGCTGCAATGTTTCTTTACAGAAGTAGATACCAAAATTCCAAGGACCCATATCATTTGACAAACCAATCTATTATTATACAAACAAAATGTAGCAGAGTGCTTTTGTCTGTCTACCTACCAAAGAATTGTTTTCAAAGACAAAATAAGTGGATACCAGCAATCCTGTATTTCTAAGGCCAGGTTCCTTCTGTACAATCTTCAAAACATTAAATATGGACTGAATAAACAAATAATGCCAAATCAGAGTCTAGTATGTTCTCAGATATATTTTTTTGTACTCTATTTCATGGCAATTTAAAATTCAAACATTTATCCATTACACCATTTTCTTATTTATGAAATCTCTCAGAAAGTAATGCAATCAGGAAAAATTATACTGAAATAGCACGTAGACAAAACCATTAGCAAGGATGACCAATAGAACAAAACAAGATAGTCTGAACTGCTACTTCTGTTGCAAACATCAAGAACTGGAAAATTCACAGTAATACCAAACTAATGGCTTGCCATTACATACAAGGGGAATTATCTCAACATAAGCTATGAACCATTGAACCTGGAATGGACTCAGGATGCATCATGCACAACACTTTTGAGCATGCTGTCCCCTTTCAAAAGGCCAGCCTATACTCCTCCATTTATAGACCACTCACTGGATCTTAAGATGAAAAACTATAAAGATTATAAAGTAATTTTCTAAAGTTTATACTTAAATTGGACCTTAATTTGTTTCCCAGTTACATAAAACAGGCTTACTAGATTGTATACTTAAACAAATCATGCAGGCACTCAAAGAAGAAAAATTGTTACTGTCTGCTTAACAAATGAAGACTTAAGTATGAAACCAACAAAAAAAGATGGATTTATGATAAAATCTAAGAAATTATTAATTCAGACGGAGTATAGACTGTCTAGTTCATCAGTGAGGGTTGAATTAATTTTTAGAAGCACTACTGCTGCTATATACTATCAGTTTTCTGTTCCTATCTCACCTTTTTTTTTTTTTTAATAGAAGAATATCCCATTATTCCCTTTCTCACGTTCTTTTATTCCCTGTAGCAACTATTCTCCTTGCCTTCTAAACAAGTCCTTGCAGAAAATTCCAAGGGAACAATGTGGGGAGAAAAGGAGGTTCATGATTCAAAATCCACCTGTTTTGTTGTGTGTTTTTTGTTTGTTTGGGGTTTTGTTTGTTTTGTGTTGGTATTTTTGTGGGGTTTTTTTTGTTTGTTTGTTTGGTTTAAATTTTCCTCTCCACCACACCATGTCCCTTCCCTATTAATATGGTATATACTGAAAAGGATACAGCATGGTGGAACAGATTCTCTATCAGTAACCGAAAATGCTCCTCTTGAGTATCTTGTCAGCATACTAAGAAGTGCATTGCACAATCTATTGCTGTAATATTTAAGCAAACTTTGAGTAAGAAACAATTATTACATGTAAATCAGCAAATAACGAAAGTTGCACTCACAAGATCTTAAAAGCAAAGAGCTACACTGAGAATTGGAACTTTTACTTTGAAAAGAGCTGCTGTTGTTACAGAAAGATGAAGATGCAGTGTGTATGACAAAAACAACAGGTACCAGCTCCAGAAAGCATTCTAAAATAAATTGGTCACATCACACCACTTGCTTCCTCTTTTATTAGGAAATAAGTCCATTATGAGATGATCATGGCTAGCCTAACACAAGGACAAAACATTTAAAAGCAAGAGCAACTTATTCTGAAGGAGACAGGAATCATTTCTCAAGTGTTTCTTATTACTATTTTAAATGAGCCTTTGCGAGAAAAATGAGAAAAAATGAGAAAAATATTCTATCAGTGTCTATTCATTCCAAAGATCCAGGGAGCTGGTGAACCATCTCAAGACCTTCTTGAGGAGCAAATGCTGCACTAAAAAGATGACAAGGGAAGTAAAGACTTTGGTTAGTTGTCCTGATCAACTAACATGGACTACCATAGTCTCTACTTATTACCTCCACTCTCAGTACATGGTTTATCTCAAAAAGATACTATACCTGAAATCCTGGGCACAGAAGTCTGCACTACTTGTATACAACATACAAGTGAAACTAGTATACATTTAAGTAAAATGAAGTGCAAAGTAAAATTCCACCTGACAAGAATTTAACCGCAATAAATGGTAAAAAGTCACGTAAAAGATCATGTTACCATAGCAGAGGAGAAACCTGGAAAAGCTTTTCTAGCTCCTGTTTTATTAAACACACAATCATTAAATTAGTTGCTAATAACAAGAAGTATGAACTAGCGCAATGTATCCCTCCCCACCTTCTCAGATTACAATAAAACGATGAGAGTTGCCACTCATGATAAATGACTTACAGTGAACACTAAGTGATAAATTACTCCATTCTGCTAAACAGCAATTTTAATTCATTTCTAAAATGGCTAGACCATGCAATTTCCTCACTAATTTTCAGTTCCTTTTATTTAATCACATCGAGTATGCACTTCAAAAGCAAATTTGCAATTGGGGAAGAAGCTTAAAGTGAGCAGGAGTTTTTAGGAATGATGCCATCTTAGTGTAGCTTAAATACTAGACTGCTAGAAGGTGAAAATAAGTGGATCTTTTTCCTACAAACAGTCTTATCATTGAAAGTAGATAAGAAAATCCTGCAGTTTACATCATGATGACACAATGCCTTTCATATAATTACTCTAAACCTCAAAGTTTGACATCATAATTTTAAAGGCATTCTCAAGTTATTAATAAACTGCAAAATGCCACTTCTACATTCACAGAAAAAGAAACTAGTTTTACTCAACATTACTGTTGCCTTAAAACTCAATGGGAGATTTTGGCCAGCTAGCATTACAGCAACAAACAGAGGCTTCAGATACCCTATCAAGGTAAACACCTTTCCAAACAACTAACCAAAGGGTTTTTCCAGGTCCTGAGGCTCACACTGACTTTGCAGCTCAACTGCAAAACCACAGATTTTTTAACTTTCAAAGGATCAGATGCACAGAGGCTTTTGATACCAGACTGCTTAGTGAAAGCAGAGCTGGTAGAAAAACTGACATTATGACAGTAAAAAATAACGTTTCAAATTTTCTCTCTGTAACTATAGAACTTCTGCAAATGCAAGTTTCAAAATGAATTTGGTTTGAGTGATGACACAGGGGAGGTAAAGTTCCTTCTAATCTTGGGCTGACTCTGTTCTGCCTGTGTCTTTCAGGGGAGAGCTGCACAAAAAGCAAGTGCAGTTCTTGCAAAAATTGAAAGCAGGCTGTGTCAGAAGTTAAAAAGTAAAAATCCAGTTTCTGGTCTGCTCCCTGTACAAAGCCACATCACCTTACTCCTTACTGAGGGTTTCAATTACCAGTATTGTTAAAAAAAACATGGATTAGAAGAATAACTACTCAAGACTGCTTTGATTTTTTTAACATACATTTCAAATGAGAGAATAAGGAAGAAAATAATCTTAAACTAACACATTACATGAACTTGTCATAATATGCAGAGAGAGTTAAATAGTTGATTAATCTGATAAAGAACATTTCCAATGCTAATAATAAACTTCTGAAACATCACCTGAACACCCCTCTCACAGCACCACACAGCACTACGGGATTAGTGCAGCATGTCATGGGGTTTGGATGCAATAAAAAACAGCAAGCAATTTTCTGGTCCTAATTAACTCCTGTTAAAAGAAGCCCTGTGTAACAATGGGTTTTCCAGATACGCAAAGGGAAGGCTGCTATAAGGGTATTATATGCACAATAAAAAATTTTTAAAACCAGTTTTGCACTGGTATCAGACAGGTATTACATGAATATGTAGCATTTGTCTCAGGAATAAGTACCACAGCAGTTACTCAAAAAAAAAAAAGAAACCAAAACAAACACCTTCTAGAGGATATTATACACAACTGCACAATTTCTTAAATTTGTTGAAGGAATGTCTACACATAAACAGTGGGGAGAAGCCTGTTGGAACTCTGCTGGTCTTTAAGGTGCATTTGGAAGAAGCTATTTACAACTCTTAGTCTTCCTATAAACATGGGAAATTCAATATGAAAACAATTTTTTTGCCACATTTTTCAGCCCTCTGAGGGCACTATCATCTAATAAAGAGAGTTTCTCTCACATTTAAAACAAATAAATCAGTTTTCCAGTTACTGAGTATATGAGGATTATATTCTATTAAAGAATCCTACAGCAACAAAGGAGACCTGAAAAGCTGAAGTCTTAACTGAAACAATCTGCTGTTTAAAATAATAAGCAGAGAGATGTGCTTATGGCCTATTGCTACCTGCTAGAAATTTTTGATCTAAACAAGAAATTCCTGATACGCCCTTACACTATATTCTCTTTAAAGAAAGTTAAAGGAGCTATTTTGTTGGCTAAAAATGCTAAAAGTTTTTTTACAGATTAAGTTCTGAATATACATAAACGTCAAAACTTTGCAAAGACAGATCATTAGCTAAAAACACTACTTGAGCTTTCTCATCTTAATTCACTGTCACATGACTAATAATTCAACCAAAACTGTGTTTTGTTTCGGTTTACTTTTTTTTTTTTTAAAGCCTTCTATGAAAACAGGAATGGGAGCAATGCATTCTTCTGGTGTATTTAGTATTTATTTTGGTATCTGTCCTGGTTTTGTTAAAAAACAAGTTTCTCTTTTAGTAAATTTGCCTGTCAGCTAAAGCCTTCATATTAGCTGCATTTTCCTGGAGAACCAGATACATGTTTTGGTAAACATAGCAATGGAATGCAATCTTATTGATAACGACAGATTCACATCTCGCGACAGGGGCAACGAGAAACAGGTGACCAAAAAACTGACCAACAGCGTATAACATTCCATTCATGTGAATACTTCATATAAAAGTGGGAGATCACGAGGATATCGTCCCTTTTTTCCCCTTTTGCTTATGGCCAACATTAGGAGAGTGTTGGAACGATAAAGGACTCAGCATTCCGATTCAATGTGAATCACGCAAAGCCATTTATTACAGAAACAAGCCTCCTTATATATGCAACTATATTCTAATCACGTGTCCACGCTCCAAGCATGGATTCGCTAAATGAGTATCATGGGCTGTCCACGCACTGGAGTCTCACTGATGATAGGTCCGATGATTCACGTCACGTTGAGGCCCTGTTAAGGAGGAGACTCCCCTCTTTCTCACAGCAGATTCTGTTCTCAGCTTCTGGAAGCAGCCTGGAGATTCCTTTGAGCCTGACTAATTCAGCAACAAATCTTTATCTATCAAAACTCCTCCACAGAAGAGGACCTTGCGAGTTGTCCCTGTGAACTGAGGCCTAGTGACAGACTGAATCCAGCTCCGGTTGGCTGCAAAATCCATTCCAGGACTTTGGGTGCTGGCTCTGCAGTTGCTGGGACTTTCAAGATTGGTTTTGTACATTTTGTATTATTTTCTCTATTCTTATTAGTAGCATTAGTAAAACATTTTTAATTTTTCCAACTATCTTCTCTCTGTCCTTCTTTCTCTCCCAATCGCCTGTCCTTAGTGGGAAGGGGGGAAAGGGAGGGATAAAAGGGGGAAGTGGGAGGGAGAGGAGGTTAGCAATACATCTGCCAGGGTTTTATTGTCACCCCGCAATCTAAACCCTCAACAATATCTCATTCTCAAAGTTGCCTTCAGCCACCATCAGTAACTAGATTAAAAGTGTCCATATGAGCCACAGGATCAGAAAGCTCTTTCATGTTTCTTCCACATATGCTGACTTCACCTGTAAATACTTAATGAATTTGTATATATCTTGTCCAATGAATTATCAAAAAAGGACCCCCCAAATATCTCTATATGCTCCTTCTCTTAATTTTTAGGCTATATAAGACAACTATTCACACTAAAGCAATGAGGTCTTTATTAACTGTCTGTAGTAGCATCTTTGGAGTCTGCAATGTTTTTACTAGTGAAAAAAGCTCATAATTCTAAATTAGCAATTGAAAATGGATTTAGATGGGACATCAAATTTTAGAATAATTCCTGGCTTGTGAAAGAACACAGTTTTTTTACT
Organism: Columba livia; assembly: GCF_036013475.1. Lineage (NCBI taxonomy): Eukaryota > Metazoa > Chordata > Aves > Columbiformes > Columbidae > Columba > Columba livia. Next base: position 106,532,618 of record NC_088604.1, read on the forward strand.
TTCCCTTTTTCATTACTAAAAAAACCAAAAGTATATCTGACAAATTATTTATAACTTTTAAGAAACAGGTTTTTTTCTTCCAAAGGAGGGCAAATGTAGAAGAGTTTCTCATCTAATGAGTAAAAGAATATTGCTATTTTAAATTGGCTTGGGTTTAACAGTTGGTATTGAAGTTAAATTTTAAGAAACTTAAATATTCAGATTACCTTCCTCCAAATGTTAAGTTGACTAATGATCACTACACTGAGTAATGAAAATTGTTTTTAATTTCCCTTTATGAATGTAATCAGTGAACAAAACTAAGCACAACACACAAAGATTTAAGTGATGAACATGTCACAGAACCTTCTTGATTTGAGGTAAGAACAGACAACATCCTTCAAAGAAGCTTCAACTACATACCTAGACTGAAAAACAAAAGACACAAAGTATTTTAGAATGACGGGGAATATAATATTAGTAACTATTTGTACAATAGTGACTCCTCTCAAGGTCATGGCCATAAAGACAGCTGAATGGTCTGTGTTTTACAGAGAGTAACAACCATAGGCATTTACACAGAGCTGTAACCACCTGGATATGTATTGTAAGAAACATTCAAGGGCAAATACAGAGCACTTGTACATAATAATGAAATAATTATTTCAAAATCCACAAAAAAACTTGATGGTTATGATAGCGCTGCTATAATACCATCTTAAGGGTGTGATATACCTTGCTAGAAACAGACGGATCTATGACTTAAATTTTTGCTATTTTGTTGTTTCAACACTGCCTTCCACTCCCCTCTTCCTTCTTATTCTCCTTCCGAGCCCATTCGGATGGCACTGTCATTCCTGCTGAGCGGCCAAGGCAGGCTGAGCTGTGCTGCTCAGTGTTCTCACTAATCAGCAGCCCCTCAAAGTGCCCAACTGCATCTGAAGATCAAAGTAGGCCTTAATAACAAAAAAAACTCTATTTCCATTCTGTATACAGTAGCCAGATATAAAACAAAAATAGAAATGAGGACATGTTAAGAATATGGGTAAAAGGCCAACTAAATTCAAAGTAGTTTAACATGATTTATCTTGGAAAAGATACTAAATCCTGATGAAATCTACAGAAATCTGACAGATGATATCATATGCTGATGTATTATAGCTAATATTTTTTCCTGTCTGGCATACTACGACTGGTTTTATTGGATTTAGGAGTTATTCTACTGTCACTGCTGGCTGAAGGACTGGTAAACATAATGGCGTTATTGTTTGTTCTTAAATTAACACTGACTTTCCAGGACAATAAACAAATAATTAAGTACAATTATTTTTGTAATAGTTTGATAGGATACAACTGTTTTTTGTAATCCTTTCCTTATGATATTCTGGAACATAGGAGTTATTTGCTGTAGATGTAAGCAATGGCCTGTGTCTGGAGAATATAACACCAGCATTTTATGTAAATAACAACCAGAGATATTCAGATAGTAATTCCACATGTGCCAGTCTCCAAATCTTGGTTAACCCAAATGCAAACGTAAAAGTAAGCAAACAGGTTTTTTGCTAATAGCTATCAATGTAATTCACATTAAGTTAGAATGGAGTAGCAGCAGCTACCTAACAAATAGTGATTTTTAGAAAACAAGCATTAGTGAAACAAAGGTCCTCATTTGTTTCAGAGCTGTCACTGTCACTGCAAAGCCGCTTCCTGAAACAAGCCTGCTTAAGGAGGTCCTGATTCTGTGGTGTCAAACAGCTTCTTAAACACATGATTACAGATCAGTACAATATTAAAGCTCTAAACCTATTCCCCCACACCTTTTTCCATGATTGTCCAAAGCTTTCCCCCCTAAGGTGGTAAGGAGGAGATAATTTAAAGAAACTTGATGGACGGGTTAAGAAGTTTCAAGTAACAACTGTAAGTTCTCGTAAATTAAACAGGAGATAATTCTACCACCTCCTCTTCTTTACAATATGTACCAGGACTCAACAATATGTACTGTTAAAAGAGTTTAATTATGTTCTAATATACTACCAGTAAGCGATATCAAAATAAGGATTTCAAGACCTACTCTTGTTAGCAATTTTTTATTTTTAAATGAGACTTTTAAAACATGATAAGCAGGTTTCTTGACCTATTTTCTTTTTCTTTTTAAATTTTATTTAGCAATGTGCACTGTTTTATTTTCAGCTATGAACATATAAAAGAGGGATGTCTAAATTTATCTTTAAAGGAACACTTTAAGCATGTATTGTAAAAATATAGAAGATTTCTAACTATCAAAATGTCTCATTATCAAATCTGAGAAAATCCAAAAAACTTCCGCAAATGGCAAAATAATCAGTATTATAAATGTTATTCATTTAGTTTTTTGAAGACTATTTCTTTTTTCCATTAATTCAGTATTACCTACTAATCTTTATTTTTTTAGAAGTCGTAAGTCTTTGAAACTGCTTGATAAGGAGGCCTCCCTACTGAGATTACCAATAGTCTTTTTATAACAGCAAAAGATTAGCAGAGTATAAAAATAATTGGACTCTCATGCTGTCCGGGAATTTTAGAGGAACGATTGGCTGTCATGTCTGGCTCATGTTGGTAAATTCCATTGAAGACAGCACATTTACACCACTGATACTTTATCCTGTTCTTCATGCAACAAATATGTCTAAGAATAGATAATTTGACATATCTGCATCATTACATGCATCTAAGATAAAATTTAGCATCTCATTTCTCAGGTGACAGAAAGAGTAGAAAACAGGTATAGGAATACACTAGAAATAGCAACATTGTCAGAAATATTGCTCCATCTTCGAAACATATTCCAAGAAGTAATTTGACTTCTCAATTAACTTCTTTAAAATAGCTGGCCAACATATTTCAATATTTATTATTGGTGCACAGGAGCTTAGTATTATTTACAGCTTCATGCCCTATGGATATGATGAAAAACCAACAAAGTAATCATGCAAAGAACACTTAAATAAAAAAGGCCACTGCAAGAAATAATTTAATATATCTCACAAAGGATAATCAAAAGAGAGAAGGTGAGATACTCTCTCGGCATAGCAAACAACTTCCAGATATAGCTATTCTTTGTTTTTCAACAATTAAATCTGCATGCAGGGTCTAAAGTTTCTCTGCATATCAAGGCATGAAGACTGGTACTGCACTAAGCTATAGGCCTGAGAGGGAAGGGGAAGAAGCAATGAAGTCTCTATCCTTGGCACCAAATGTTTTGACAATAAACATCTATTCTGTACAAGTTTCAATCTCATAACCAATGAAGGGAAAAATATGAGACTGAAGCCTGTGTCAACAGCAATAGGAGTCACAGGCTGGTTCCTCCCACACAGCTTGAACACGCCTGTTGGTTCCACACAGGAGTGTATCTGGATTGACTATTTGAACACAAAAAACTGCAACATAGGAAAAATTCTATGCAAACTCTAAGTAAAATAAACACTTCCCATTCCCCTCAGAAGAAATAAGGCAAATTTTTGTTCTTCCCTATAGCATAACATAACTGGAAACTTGCTCCAAGTCATAATTTGAACACAAATGCTCTTACAAGCCACCTCCAGATTTTACCCCCTCTACCCATGCCTCATGAGTCCCCTGTAATTACTGTTCTGCTGTTTAGGCAAACAGCCCCAGAGACCGGTTGGGTCTTATATTTCCTACATTAGGAAAATGACACAGTGCAGTAGCCAGAGTGACAGGATCACTATACGTTGATAAAATGTACTATGAGCTCTATAAGCTAGTAATTCAACTTTCTTCTACAACCTAGTGTTTTCTTTAGACTGCTGAATAAGGTTTTGCTTTTCTAAAGTCTCTCTTCATTTTATAGCACCTTGAGAAAATTAGTAAAGCCATTTATGCCCAATACACAAGACATTTGATTCTGAGTACATGTCACTAGACTTCTAAAGCCATTAGATGACTACAATTGATACCTTCAAATTAATTAAAATTGAAGAGTTCTTCGCAGCATTCATCACTGAAACATCAGGTCAGTTATTACATTCATGAAATTACTGAAACCTTTCTGAACTTCCAGTGAAACAGGGAATTACTGCATCTGTCAATCAAGAAAACATGCTGTAATTGCTATCTATATTTCTCCCCAAGGCTCCAACTCCCTACAGATTCACTAAGGGTTTTGATTGTGATCCCTATAGCATTCAGTTTGGTGCTAATAGGAAGCTGTGTTTAAAGTATATTAGAATCCCACCCCTCAGTACTATTGTTAAGGTAATATTGTACCTTAGTATTCAAATGAAACAGTGGTACAATCATAAATGGTTTAAAATAAAAAGGTATATGCATCATTAAAATTCTGTTTGATTATCATTAAACAAGAAATGAGCAGACTAGCTGTCCCCTCTTTCCTAATTCTCTTCTACTTTTGTTTGTTTTCATTGGATTCCTAAACTGAAATTTAGAGGTAAAACAAAATTTAACTCCAGGGTAATTTGCTTATTTTATTATTCAAGGATTGTTTGTTTGTACATTAGTCTGGAGCTATGGAGACAATATGCACATTGAAGTATTTCTATTTCATAAGAAAAAGCAGGCAGTGTTCGCCAATCTGCTAGATACAAAATCACAACTGTTTGATGTATTCAGGGGTAGCTCATGCAGCTCATGTTTTGTCTTGCCTCTTGGTTATTTCCCTACTCCCCCAATATGGAATTAATAAGCAACTTTTCCATGCTGCGATCCAAGGAACACAGACTGTTTATTCAGGCAACTTTAGCCTCCCCATTTTTATTTTCTTGCCTCATCTTCCACTTTTTGAGCCTGTATGTGCAGCACAGCTGAACAACAGCCTGCGCTGGCTCCTCAAAATACTATGATACAGAGAACTTTTCTTCACTTTCTTTTTTTGGTCAAGTGGATTCCTCTCGTAGCAAATGAGCCATTAAATGACTAAATCCATTCACCTAGTATTACTAAATAACTGTTTCAGAAAAAAGAAAAACTGCCACTAAAGATTCTACTGAAATTCAGGACTTTACCCTGGATCTCCAAAGTGAGTAGCGCTAGGACAAGGTAATTTTGAGCATTCTTTGGCTTCACTCAAGACCCATAAAATGACATTAAATCATCCTCTTAATGTCTGGCATGATGTTTGGAAAAGCACACCTTCCTTTGCTTAACACTCTAATAATTTTGTAAAGTACTTCTCCCCACAGCAGAGTAGCTTTCACCTGATCCACTACATCCCATGCTAGTTCATTCCAGTCCAGCACTTTGGATGTTCTTTCCCACAATCACAGTTGACCACAGACAATGAACCATGAAGCAAACAAATCCCACATTCCTGAGTGAGCAGATGCATGCTAATTCTGTGGTTTATCTCCTATACACCTACAGCTTTCTCTCATCAAATGAGCTGTAGCTCGAGTACTGACCCATTTCTGCTATATCTTATATTGTTAGAACAAAACCAATTATGAACACCTCCCAACAAAGCTAAATCTTTTCACATTTTTCTTAAAACATGCTGCTCATTTCTGATACACTTCAGTTTAATTCAGTCTCTGTGGACCTCCCAATGCCTTGAATGTACACAGATGAATGCAGAAAGATTAAACATTTTCTTACTGTGACCTACAACAATATGCTGAAACTTTAATTATTATGTTAATTCAAGCATTGGGCCCAGTGGATTTATTATATCCCAAAAGCTAATACAATCTACTCTGAAGCAGAGATGTGGGCATTAGATGCATCTAAGTATTTTGCCTACAAATATTTAGGCAGAGTAACTAATGGCTATGCACTAAATAAAATATTCTTAAAATCTGATCCTAATTTTGGAGAAATTTCCTCAAGTAGAAGAGTAGTTCCTCAGAAAAATACTGAAAATGTAGTTGCCTGTAGGAGCAAAAGCTTTCGTTTTGGCCAAGCATTATTACCCTAAATTCCAGCCTTTTGAAGCAAGACTTGTACTTATTAGACAAAGATCTTTATCATACTTGTCAGGACTCCATATGTTATGCAGATATATATCATTACAGGATGACATTTGGGAAAAAAAAAAAAGAAATATTTTTTTTTTTCACTGCAGTACAGGACTGGGTACTGTCCACACTACATTATGAGTCAGAGAAAGAATAACCAACCCTGAAAATACCACATTTGGAATAAAAATTGATTATTATTTATGAGAAGAAATGTCCCAAGTCTTGACAGTTTAAGCAGCCAGCACTGGAAGAAATATCAGTCACAGAAAATTAAGGTTTGACCTTTTTCCTGATAGACAGTACAGGTGTTTCTGATGAGCTACTCCTTACATCAAATTGCTAGCCCCAGTTTGCATCATTCATCTAAAAAAAATACCTACTATTTTTTTTAATTATCCCCAAATTCAGCATATAATTTCCTTATTTTCCTTTAGCAACGTGACTGACAAAAATTAAACTCAAATTTTAGATAGTTTAGAAGAGAAAGAAGTGAAAAACCTTAATGGGGTGAACTTGTCAGACCTTGGTAAAACCACTGGAACTTTGCTGACAACACAAACTTCTTTTTAAGCAATGGAGCTGGAGATAGCTCATATAGTCATACTTTTCTTTGGTTTGCTACATCAGACTATTTTCTATTAAAGTATCACAAAAGCACCTGTGTTGTAATTAGGTGCAATGTGACTTTCATCAAGGGAAAGTTAAAAAAAGTTTAGTATAATAAAGGCAAGCAGGAATTAATGCAAGCTTTCAGGCTTTATCCTGCTAAGTAAGCCAGAGATTTTTGTCCCGTGCTCATTTTAAATTATACATATTAATTGCTTACTATCATATTGCCTTGCTAGTTATCAAAAAGACAGTCCCATAATTACCAGATATAAATCTTTAAGTTCTGAAGAGAAAAAAAAAATACAAAGGAGTTCTTTTATCAATATTTTCTGAAGTTGATGTAAAAGGTATATTTTTGTATTATTTCTAACCAATGTGATCACAAGAGTATTTGTTTCCTGTATTACATTTAATATTTCCCCAACAGCAAGACCGCATTCAAAGGAATCTTACACGTTTCTACTCTACTCACATTTTGTTCTGTCCAGAATAGAGAGAGCATACCCCTCACAAGAAAATAACAGGCTTATTAAAGCACAGCTTTAAAACAAACCTGTGTGGTGGTTTTTGTTTTGTTGGTGGTAGTGTTTTGGGAGGTGCTTTTTTGTTGTTTTTCTAGTGTTTTTTGGTGGTGGTGGTTTTTTTTTGTTTGGTTTGTTTTTTTTGGCTTCCCCCTTGTTTCAGTAATATAAATAGGTACCTAAATAAACAAATTTAAAAAAAAGTCCAAGCATTTTAAAATATCCTTTTTAGAATATAAAAGCTCATCTGGTACAACTTCTGTAAAAACCTATGGTTGGTTTTTCTTCTTGCTTAAAATAACTTTTTTTTCCTTGATAGTGTAAAAAAAAATATATTTTTTTTTTTTTCCACAGCTAAAGAGAGTGCAAAGTTACCATGGTAACTGAATGAAAAGTCACTAAGGACTTGCTACCACAGGCCTTTGCAGTATATACAAGGTATAGTCGAGTAAGAGGTACTAGAAAGTCTTTTATGGTTATATTAAATAAACAGAACTAGCAAATTCAGTGTTGATTATTATGAAAAAATGTTAAAAGTACACATTTTTGAGCAGTGAGGTGCACCACAGAAAGGCTCATTAAGTAGAGGTCAATTACTCCAAGTTACATAAACATAACAGAATACTGGAAAATGTGTTACTATATGAATCTTGTTATACTAAATTTTCACAGTGAAGTATTTTATTTTCATGAAAGAGATAACTTCAGCAAATTACTTGTTATACATCAAATGCAGCAACTCAAATGACTCCCTGCCCTTAAGTCTGACAACTTAATGCAGTGAGTTAGCAAAAAAAAACCCACAACACCAACAACCCACCAGCTACGGTGTTAATTGTGTGAGAAAATACAGCCCTGCCTTAAAGTTGTTGCACATATCCTGATACATGGATTCCATAGTAATTAGCCATCATTACAGGAGGACTGTAAGCCATCACATAACTACATATGATTCTGGAAAAAAAAGAGAGGCTTGGTTAAACTATTTAGATATGAGCTGAACATTTTTCAGTCAGCGAGCCAAAATGACTAGCATAGAGAGGAATGCGAAGTAAACTTCATTCAGTGAAACTAGTGTTCAAAACAAATTAATCATCCTGGCAGCACAAAATAAATTTTGCATCATATATTCACAGAAAACTCAGAGTTGAAATTTGCTTTTCTCAACTGTATTGTCCCAAAAAGATAAACACATAGTCCTAATTTCATCATATAAAACGTTCTGGAGTATTAGTAGATTTCTACATGAGCTACAACCTACTTGAAATAATTCTACTGAACAATATTTTACTTGTGTACTTCTCAGAGCCAGACTCAAATTTCCATGGCATTCCTAGTGCTAGGGGTTGTGAACGTCAGCATAACTAGTATCTTAATAAACTAAATTCTTTAATGTTCCTCACAGCACTTACATTGTGTTATTCTACTCTATTCAGGGCAGTAGTGGAGCAATTCAGTCTGTAGAAAGGAAGACAACCTGGAACTTTCTTGGACACTTAAATTTACTCTGAAATCTACCTAGACCTTTAACCAACAAAGAAGGCACGTACAGCTTTACTTGGTCCTCCATTAAACATGCTTTCATTCCTCTGTTTTTCTACTAGCTGTATATAGAGTTCTCATTTATTTTCCAAAAGTCTCGCCACAGGATGCCAAAACCTGCAAAGTCATTCAGAAAATTTCAATTATAAACAAGTAATTGGCTCAGAGAACAAAATCCCACACCGGTGTGCTTGTCATTGAGTCCTTTAAAAAAGCAAAATAATCACATACTACTATTCTATATCCCATCAGTCAACGCACTTCACATACAAGCCTTACAAATTTACACCTTTTATTAGGGTGGGCCCTAGAGCACTCTGCTAACTATTTTGGGGTTGTATTTTAAAAGACATCTAGGATATTGGCATAAGCCCTTTATTGAAGTTGTGTAAAGATAAAAGATGAAAGGATACTTCGTAAAATCCTTTGTATTTTTGGTCCTAGTTTCAAGATCATTAAGGTTTATATGGCAGTAACGGCCAGTGCTGGTTGTCTATAGAGACACAAAAGCAAGTCGCCTCATGAATTCTGCAGTTAAGTCACCCTGCAGCACCTGTGTCATGTTTTAAGTATGTGCACATCAGTGTGGAGTTTACATCTGGATGTTAGATCTGCATTTATCTTCTTACTGAGCAGAAAGGTGTGAAACACAAGTGTAAGGAGACTGCAGCACAACGTTGCATATCTAAACTTCTACACATTAATATTTTGAAGATGCAAAGTAGAAGATTCAACCACCCTGTTCCCTGGAAGAACACAATTCTTACATTAAAGAACTATGTTAACTAACATATGAAGGTACATTTTGGTAATTTATCAATCCTGAAATAGTTAACCTCTGGGGATTTTAGTATTTCTTTTTACATTACATTGTACCTAGTTATTATCAGAGCAGATGGGAAGATACTGAGGGGGCAGTTGCATGCCACAGTACATCTTGTGGTCCTATTTACTTAATAATGCAGACTTGGGACCCATCTGGACCTCCTAAAGCTACACATTACAGTCCACGTCCTCAGAATTATTTCTTCCTTACATGTTGCGAGGGAGGACGGGAGACGGTATGTGCTTAGTTCTCACCCAGCATGAAGTTAAGATAGGACTGAATCACCCATCTAGACCCAGTTGCTGAGGAAGATTTCCAGATCTCACAGTTTAGACATCAAGTCCAGAGGTTATCTGTAAAAAATTAGTCATATGGAAATAATATTTCTTGGTATTTTCTACTGTCTTCTTTTTTAGTCTCAATATCCTGAGGTATCCTACATGTAGCAAATGCACTAAACTCAAGAACTGAATTCAGACCCAGTAATTTATTCTCAGCACTTTGCTTTTCACTTAGATTTGAAAATGATAAGCTGTTGGTCCAATTTTTGTCAACATGTTTTTAATTAGTTCTGAATTTATGACAATTAAAGCTCACAGTTGCTCTTAAAATGAAGTTACTGAATTTGCCTTAATTCGCTTTCATTGCTCAGCAATGTGTGCATTTTAATTCACCATGGAAATATTCCATCCTCTCTACCATCAGTGCTATCATCATTTTTTTCCTATGAAATGTATTGACTAGAAAATAGACTGAAAACAACTCTTGGGAATGCTGGCCACGCTCCACATTTGACTGGCTCCATCTGTGTCTCAGCTGACTCAAAGACCCCAATGTGTGCCAAATCTTTAGGAGGTAAAAAAAAGGAAATATTGCACCATTACTCTGATTTTGTATCACTTGTGTCTGCAGCTGCAGTTTTGCTTTTAGGCAAATCACATCTATTTTTTATTATTCTAGGGTCATCTACAGCATAAAAAAGTAAAAGCTGTAATTCACATAAAAGATGAGACAACACAAAAATAAACTGGCACTTTTCAAACTACTTTGGGGGCAGGGAGAAGAGGGTTGAAAGTATGACTTGTCACCCTAATGAAGAAATAATTTTTCCAACTTCTGAGAAAGCCTTAATAATAAACAACAAAATTCTATGTATTAGAAGAACAAGGTTCAACCTCATACGGCTCAACTATGTTTCTTCTCCCTTGCTTTCATTTTTCCAGCAGGAAAGTAATTTTCTCTTCACAGATCCTCTGTGAATTTGTATTGTTTATGCACCATTTCTTCCACAAATGGCTGTAGACTGATTTATACTTTTATGAGTATCTGCAGACGACATATCTTAATCTGAAATCATGGCAGAATTTTTGTCCAGTAGAGCACTTTAAAAAAAAATCTGTAACAGTAGCTGAAATTGATAATAGAGAACATGGAAGCCTAATAGCAGAGGTACAGTATGACAACCTTTTCTTCTACTTAAGCTGATATGTCTACTAACAAAATGAAACAAAACAAACAAAGAAACAAATCTACCCAAACCATTTCTTTTGTAGCAATTATAAAATCAGTTTGGTTGTGGAACGTTTCCTCCCTTTCTTAAACTTGTTCTAATTTTTTTTTTTTCTTTTAAAGTAACCTTCTTAACAGTAAAACAAAAACTAAACTAAGCAGGGCTGTTAAAATAATTTAGATATTATATTGTAATTAGCAAAAATAACATTTTTATGACAATATATTGGTTTTACAGTTTAACTGTTAAAGTAAAAAATACCCTTGCTATAATAGCTAATTAAAATTACTAAATAATAGAGAAAGCTGAATTAATCCTCCAGAGCCCAGGTCTATCTCCATGCATTAAAAATGTTACCATAAGTGAATATCTAATGAATCATGGAGGAAAAAAAACCCAAACATTCAAATGTAAAGTCTGTTGCTTACTTTTCAGAGTGTATGTTCAAGTAAATTAGCTATTTTCTTCTCTCACTTTTGTTTTTTCCCCACTTTATAGCTAAATGTTAACTCTATTACCAAGAGGACTATACATCTCACATGCTGTATGTACCCCATTTACACCAAACCCACTGGATTTAAGAAACTTCATTACAAACAAGTCTGCTAACTGCTTATAACTGCATACAGACATGATCCAATGCATGAGCAACAGATTCATCTGGCTGCCAAAGACACCAAAAGTTCAATGAATGCTTAGTACTCAGCCAAATGACATTCCTTAACAGCTAGCTTGGAACTGCAATCCCTAGCAAACACTCATAGCCCCTTCCACCCTGCAAACATGCCCATAAAAAAAAACATACTGATACCAGTTCCTTTCCTTCTAGGGATCTCATTCACATATTGTAAGTCTAGCAGAACCTTTGTAATTGACTTATAACTAAATCCCAACAATAAAAGCTGATAATACCCATTTTCTTCAAAATTTCCCCTTTGTGCCTGCGTACAGAAACATAATAGTTCGTGATCGCTTATCAAAGAGGACTGTAAAGTCAGGAAAGCTCCAGCCACAGCACGCATCCATATGGGGAAGCCTCCTTCCCAAGAGCATTACTGCCTTGTGTTCATGCCTGTCCTGTAATTGGTGCAGTCAAGTCAGAGTAATGTGTTGGAATTCTGTTGTTCTCTTCAATGCCTCTTATCAGAGCCATACTTTGTAATGTGTTTGGAATGTGGATTACTTGCTCATAGAAGGAGACCAAGTGGAAGCTGAATAACCCTGACCTCTCTGAGCTTAGAAAAATCAAGATAGTACACACACAAAAGAACCATGCATAACCGGAATGGGATCTTTTATTGCTTTTAATCTGCGCAGTGGTCAGATTATGGTCTAATTAAAAAAAAAAAAAAAAAAAAATCATAAATACAGTAATTTTTTTTTTCAAAATACATTGAGAAGCTTGTGGCTGCTTTCAAAGTCACGCAAGGACAAGTACAGATACAAGAAAACTCTAAAAATGAGCAGGAAATGCTTGTACATTAAATCTATTTGCGTGGTTTTCAGTCTCACACTATGTTTCTTTCATCAACTCACCTCTGAATCACAAGTTACCATTCACAGGTTTGATGAATGCAGTCTATGTACAGTAAATCTAGTTTCCTGTCAAAAAGGTTATCCTCCTAGCCTACCACCTAGACTGCTGTGTTGTTTTGTTGTTTTTTGTTTTTTTTTTGTAAATATATATATATATAAAACCCAACAAAAAAAAAAAAAAAAACAAACAAACACAAAAAACCCCAAACAACAAACAAACCAACCCACCCCAAAAAACAAACCAAACCAAAACAACAACAAAAACCACCAAACACTTTCAAAAAGAAGCTATTTTATCCCATGCTTGAAATCCCTTGTGGTATGAACCTTTATTTGAGACTACTATTTCTGGCCTGTCCACTAAACAGGTTGCCACAGAGTATTGTTTTCTACTGTTGTTCTTACTCTATAGGAGGGTCTTTGCATAACCATCATCTTCAGATTCTCTTTAGATTATTCTCTTTTACAGTGATTCACACACACAATAAAGTCAATGCTTTCTAAAAGGACAGTAAATGGGAATCCGCTTTGACATGTCATCTACAATATTTGTGAAAACTTATTTTACCATTTTCACTATCATCAAGATAGGTGTACATAACACTACAAGCAGCTCATCTGCAAAATCAGACCTAAACTTGACAATGGCTATGCAAGGTTCTGAGACTACGGCTTAATATCCTGATAGGCATTTCCCATTTGTTGGCTTCCATTACACTTAAAATATAGGACAGTTTGTAGCTCAAGTAGGTTGAAACTTGTACTTATGCATGACAGAAAAGGGGTTCATGATCTATTAATAGGGTGTCTGGGTACTCCAGCAAGACAAACAATAACTTGAAAAAAAAATCCATAATTTGATCATATCCCAAAATAGGTATAAAAGACCTTATTCTCTGTAGAGCTAAAACTGGCATGCTCTTTATTCCCATTCAGTATCCCTGCACCACTTGAATTCACTGTTCCCAACTGAGACACAATATACTATCACATAAGGGTACTTCATTTTGTCTTTCTCCTATTTATCCCCAGCCTGTTACCTTCCTTCACCCACAAAGACACTACCCACTTGTAGTAAAGCCACTACAGCCACTTAAACCTATAAGAAACAAGTTTGTTTGGGTTTTTTACACCACACTACTCCCCTACCCACATGGTGACTTTGAGGTGCTGTGACAAGAGTCTTCCATTCCCAGCATGAAGAAAATTGTTAGGCCTATTAAGTACCAGTGTCAATCCAAATGGATGACAATGAAAGCCCGAAACTTGAGAGCAGATTCAGTCTTAATTCTGAAAATCAGGCTTCTTCAGCTTATAGTAGATCAGATACTACTCTAGCACAGTTAGCATTTAATGCTTCTCATACTCTGTGTCAAACCAGATGTAAAGTTTAAAAAACAGGAGTAACAAGCATGACACACATTATTGTCCTTGCTACTGGGACATAACACTACTGTGTTTCTGTGGTCTGGCAAGAGTTGTCACTTCCACTTGCCACTGCATACAGCTACTCTGGTCCGGTGGGACACTGTGCAATATAAAAAGTCACATCTCTTGAACTGAAACATTAATGCAAATGATTTACTTACTGCAGAAATAGCTTCATAAGGAAATCAGCATTTATGAGATTTTATTTTCTTGAAGGGTTGAAGAGGAAGAGATCTACATATGTCTGATGTTGACAGGTTTTGCTTTAACTACGTAATATCGAGATAGTTTGGTTTGAATTCGCTGCTTGACACTCTTATTTGGGCAGTGCCTGCAGTATACATGTTAATTTTCTGCATTTGCTTGGGTGTCTGAATTCAGAACGTATGCTTATGTCAATTAAAAAAACCTGCTTTGATTCAGTAATAACTTTGCTACAGCTTTAAACTAAAGAATTTTTACTTGTTTTTTGAAATATAAAAATGTATTTTTTAAAATAATCCTTACAGAGTTAGATCCAACAGCAGTTTTTCCATTCTATAAAAATCTTGTTTTCTTCTAAAGTTTGGTAAAAACACAGGTGATCGAGCTGATTTTACTTTGTAGCTACCATAAAGCATAGAATTCCCCCACTAAAACAGAAGTCCACATTTTCAGACCAGATTAAAGAACTACCTAGCTATCATTCTATCAGACGTAATTATCCACTTTCAAAAGTATTACACACATTTCACTAACAGAAACCACAGCTTTTAACATCCCCTTGCAATGCACCAAATCTCTTCAGCTCAGGATTGCCTTTTCTGCTGCCCAAATGAAAGACAACATTAGGGACAAAGGATTGTGTCATGGATTTCCTGAATTACCCTGTAAACAAGAAACTGTATTTCCAAAAAGTAAGACAGACACTAAGCTATGTATGACTGCATCTTTTAGGGAACTTTCAACAGCATTACTGTGGAAGGCAATGAAGTAGTAAGATGCCAAAGCAAATAAATATATATATATATATATATACAACAAACACACACACACTAAACCAACCAACCAAAAAAAGCCAAAAAAAAAACCCCACACAAAAATGCCCCAACCAACACAGCAACAAAACACACACACACAAAACAAAAACACCCCCAACACACACAACACATTAGCTTGTGGTAGATTTGATGACCAAAGAATAACTTGCTAATAATGCTTTTATGAATGGTTGTGACAATTTTGCAAGCTGTCACTTTGGCCTGAAGTTGTCTGTCAGGGTGCTTATCTAACATCAGCAGAATCAGTGATGATTTTACACAGGAAACCAGACAGGAAGCTGAAAAGTTTTAGATATATGTTTGTCTGTTGGCTCTCTAAAGGTAAGAAACTTGACCTTAAATACCATTTATTTCAGTGCAAAAAAGTTGCAAGTCCAGGGATGCTAATGCATGAAATCTTTCTGGGTAACTTACAGCCATAAACATTTTCATCTTGTACTTACAGATAAGATAAATGCTGTGATGGCTGATGAATTTGCATTTTTAGATTTCTTGTACTTGAAAGCTTCTTAACAAGGATATTTTTATTCTATGGCATCATGAACATTTTTACTATGTGTGTGTTATAACTACTTAATACAGTCTCTAAAGAGTTAACTGTGAAAGTAAATTACCTTTTCAAAACTGGAATGGGTTCCTTATCAGGTGTGCAATGATTTGAGAGTCATATGTCAACAGCACAATTTGATCTTTACACTTCAACAGAAAAATAGATTTGCATTATCTACATGCTGGTACCAGATATCTGACACTGCATTTCTTCTTCTTTTTTTTTTTTTTTTTTTTTTCCCTAATTATTCTACAAACGCTTGCATTAAGATGGTAGAATTAGCATTTAACAGCTCCTAATGGATCCTGCAACAACAACGCATGAGTTGCAAGTTGTCTGGAGGAAGAGCTAAGAACTCGCTCTTTTCCTTCTGCTTTCAGATTTGAATGGAAAACATAAAAAGATGTTACTGGTGAAACTGAATTGATACCTTATCTGTAACAGGAAAATATGCTGCAATTATGTTGCAGTTTTAAAATGTCAATCTGTGAAAATGGACTGACTGTAATACCACCATTGTGGTGGATACATTCAGAGTTTGATTGTCAGGATAGTATCTTTACCGAGAATGGTAAAGTATTAGCATATATAAGAGAAAAGAATGTTCTATTCACTTGAAATACACATACATCGATTCATCAATACTGCATCCAACTAACAATAATGTTCTTCATAAAATACTTACTGAGGAGCAAATATTTTAGCACTCACAGTCCCAGTGTTTTTATGCCTGGGACTGGTGCTTGAAGCTATGCTGACTATTTGGTTTCTTTTTGAAATTTGAGGCTCCCTCAGGAGATGGGAATGGCGATTACTGAACACTGTTTACCTTTGGGAATTTTGTAAAACGAGAGTGATTCTTACACTTGTAGGAGACGAGTTCAGATACTCAACCTGACTCCTTTCTAAGAGTATTTGCTCAATTTCTACATCAAGTGGTTTACAGATGGAAGTCAAAGAGTTCAGCAAATTCTAACCACTTAAAAGCTGTCATACAATTGAAACAGATGAGTAGAGGTGAAAAGGAAAGAACAGTCAAATGACAAAGAACACAGTCTCTTGCTATTTCTACCCAAAAATGTTTACGCATGAATTCCTTTTAGACAAGATACAGTTAAAAATAACTAAAATGAACATGTTAACGCTTTGACTAGGTTTTACGTAGGAGACTGAATTTTATGAGAGTCTAAAATTTGCTGTTGTACTCAAGTTTTGGAAAAAATAGTTGTTGCAGCTGTGCTGTGATTCTCATTTCAGAAAAATAGAGCTTTGTTCCACAAGATGATGTCTTCAAATTTTCAGTGATCCTCACTGTACAAAGAATATAATCTAAAACAGTCTCCATAGTACACAGTAGTTGATAACTATTATTGTAGCTGTAAGATTACAGAATCACAGAATCAACTGGGTTGGAAAAGACCTCAGAGATCATCGAGTCCAACCCTTGGTCCAACTCCAGTCCGTTTACTAGATCATGGCACTAAGTGCCATGTCCAATCTCAGTTTAAAAACCTCCAGGGACGGTGAGTCCACCACCTCCCAGGGCAGGCCATTCCAATGCCTGACCACTCTCTCCGTAAAGAATTTCTTCCTAATATCCAGCCTAAATTTCCCCTGGCAGAGTTTAAGTCCATGCCCCCTTGTCCTGTTGCTGACTGCGTGGGAGAAGAGACCAAGCCCTATGATGCAGTAATAAAAAGTCGAGGATAAGGATCCTTACTTGTGTATGAAGCCATGCACAGGACCCTTGCTTTTCCACAGCATCAACATTTAGAATTGTATTTAGGTAAAATCATTCTAGTATCTTTAACAACAACAGTCACTCTCTAGTCTCAGTAGTGATTTAATTTTAACATTACCCATTGAAATCTCTTACAAGCAGTTAATCCAAGTATCCTGAAGTTTACACAACTCCTTGCATCAATGCTCTTCAGCAAGAATTTCCAGAAATCTGCTGCTGAATAAATGAATAGCCAGCTCTTGTTGGTTCTGAACCACCTGCAGTTCAATGTGCCTCTTTTTGTATTTTTCCTATTGGAAGCTGCCAATCCTTACCCCCTCTTTACATGTGATCCATGATTTTTTAGATCTTTTAATATCCATGCCTCCTTAGCCATCTTTTCAAGCTTGAGAACCACCCTTCAGCCCTTACGTGGAAGCTAAGAAAACTGTCTTTAAAAAGAATGAAAGCCACCCTACAATAAGCAAGTCACAATACCAGGAAAAGGTTATTTACTGTGTCAAAATTTATCCATACCATTAGTACATACATATACCTCTGTCCACATCTTCAAAAAAGACTTTGTCAAAAAAGAATTTTGGGTGAAAGCCCACTGATTCTCATGGGGTGAGGGGGTGAGTGGTATGTGGACACAACATTTCTGAAGAACTTTTTTTGGAAAATGAGACTATAGTGCTGTTTCAGATTTTAATTAAAAGTATTGACAAATTTGTATACAATTTCTAAAGAAATGCACTGTACTGTGGTGTTCTCTGTGTGTTTTTCATTGCATTTCAAGATTCTTTCAGCCACATCAAGAACAAAAGAGCACAGAAGGGTTTCACCAATAGGTGTTCCTCTAGGCTCCTCTGAAAGAAGAGTACAGTAGAACATTAATCCTTGACTCTAGCTAATATTAGTACCATCATAATTACTTTTTCCCAATAGCATTGGAGAACCCATTTACCAAAGTTAAATCATTTGCTTTCTCTCATAGCTCTGCAAAACAATCCTGTACAATCTGTAGACACTTCCAGAACTTCAACGTAATCCTGGTCATCAATAACTACATAGCTGCTCTCACTACATATTTCATTCACATATGAAGTAAATAGAAAATTGGCTTGTATCATTAGATATTCAACAACCAAAGCAATGCAAGAAAAAATTATCTAACAAGGAAATCTAAACAAAATATAAATGGTTTTGTGGAAGAAAGTTTTTAAATTCTGGCCTTGAGAAGTCACAAAACTTAATTATTTAATCCACTGTCCTAATAGCGCACTGCTCTCTTACAGATATCATTGAATCTAGAAATGGGATTTTCTGCTGACTTTCTAAAAATGTCACATCTGCTATCACAGCCAACACTGGTCTATAAAAAGGAAGTAGCATTACCTTAATGTTACCTATCTTGGCTTTTTTGTGAAATCTCTCTAAGCAACAGTGATGTGCAGATCTGGTAAACCTTCCCATTACAAACTCATTCAAGGGTAAAACTGCTGTGAAATACAGTTGAATACTGATGATATAATTGATCTCCAATGTGAAATCACCTGAAAACACAGCACCCCACAAAGCTCACATGACATAACAGAAATATCTTCTCTTCCATTACTGGAAGTTTCATAACACTACTAAATCACTGCATGGGAAAGAGGATCAAGTCCTAATACCTAGCATGAAAATTATGTTTGAATATGTTGAAGGCTAGAAAAGACATAGGATTTTCTTTCTAAAGAGACTCCAGAAGATGACAGCACAAGGTTCATGGTTATTCAGTTTAAGACTTATTATGAAATTAAATTATGAAAAATAATTACTGATCTGAATTTAAAAAATTTAAAGTAAATATATGAAGAATCAATAGAAAATTTCCCTCCAGCAATATTTTGGAAGAAGAAAATGCTTGGCAGAGTGTTCAGTATGTGATAGAAATATTTACTTTTATACTTACAGCCAGAACTAATTTGGTATTTATTCAACACCCCCATTTGCAAGTAAAAATTCTGTGTTTATGTCTCCATGATGTTTTACCACTTTCATATAGCCAAAGTATTTACAGAGAAGTAACCATTACAAAAATTATATCTTCTGCTTTAACATTTAAAAATAAATACTACAAGAACTTGTCAGTAAATTTCTCAAAAACAGAACAGAATGGACAAGTTGGCTTCCTGCCCATTACAGTTTCACAGCTACTTTGTAGCTCAAAATATAGGCCCTGGCTTCAGACTGTTTCTGCCTAAAAGGAAAACAGGTTTTTCCAGGGCATTGTATTGCAGTTTTGTTAGTTTGGGTTTTTTTGTGTTTTTTTGTTTTGGTTTGGTTTGGTTTTTTTTGTTTTGTTTTGTTTTTTGTTTTGTTTTGTGTTTGTTTTTTCCCTATGTTTTATCTACTGAGAAGTTTTTGTTTTTTTCTAAGCTTACATGCTGAGTAATGTTCTAGCAAAGGAACACACACATTTCAGCTTCTGGTTTTCTGTTTCTCTGTGGCTCTTCTCTTGAGGGTCACACTGTTATCAAAAATTCAGATCTTGATACGTCATCCCACACAGGATTAAAAGCCTGGAGATCAGACTGGAAACAATGGACTGCTGCACACACTTAATATATTTAAAGGGAGCTAAACTCCATGTTGCGTGATTTGACCAAATATGATACAGAAGTTACCAGTGTTGGATGCTATTTTATGTCTGAAGTTTCCTAAAAAAAACAAAATCAGCTAATTTGTACCATGGGCTTAACATACTAGTTTGTCTACAAAATAAATTTTTCTTTAAACCTGACAAAATCAGTGATTGTGATCTAAATATGATAGCTATATGAGCACAACAGTATTATATTCAGTGGAACCCCATGCTATACCAACTTAAGATAACTGATGAATCCAGACCGAACCACCCAAACCTTCAGTCAGTCTTCACAAAGCCAACAATGACATTCTGCAACCTATCCTTCATTGTCAACATGTCATCAGAGCATTTTCAATAAAGTCTACTAGCAAAACATATGGATGAGAAACACAGATGTACACCTTTTGCTGAGTTCTTATCCCTCCTTGAAGTTTTTATAAGAAACAATATTTTATTATACAAGGGAGAAAAACTCTGTAGAGAAACCTACTTAGAAGAAAGCTGTTGGTTAAACACTGTAGAAATAATTGACTTGTCACTTAATACTCCTACTACAAGATGATATAACAGACCACAAAGTATACATCAGCTGATGACATCAACTACGCTATCTTACACACACTTAATTTTTAATAGCCTTTTATTTCTCACCTGTGGCTAAAGAATATTATAAACTAGCAGTTTAAGTTCAAACATTTTAACAAATATTAAGACAAAATATTTGTAGCTTAAAGTTTGCATAAGTACATAAGGTGGAAGTTAAAATCAAAAAACATAAGAAAAAGCTTGTTCAGAATATACTACTGTTACCAAATACATCTTTCTAGCTGGTAAAAGTGACACAGTTAAAAACACATAAGGGAATCTGACATGCTCAGAGCAAAGGCTGTCATCTTAACTAGTCATACACAATCTTCACACTGGTCTCAATCATCCTGCCTCTTTTACATGTTTTTTACTACAAAGAAAATACAAACACATAATGAATGAAATATGCAGTCTCTTAACAGTCATTATCCCAAGTGTCATCTTGCAGCAGTATACTCTACAATGCTTGAAATTCTAATTCAAATATTCAAATTAATCAAGTTTAAGTGTTTTTTTATGACTATACCATATATATGAAAAAATTTAGTAATTTTAAGAAAGAAACAACTCTTGTTAAGGAATATTCTAGACAATGCACCACTCCCATGTGCTATCTTGCCCACTACCCAGATAAAAGAAATTAGATGCTGTATTTATCATCATGTTTAAATGAGGATGCTCTTTCCATGCATTTGCTTCCCCGTTAAATCAAGTTTATTAAGGAAGATGCTAACTGATAAACCACAACTCATTTTTCTGAATCTAAACTTAAAATATCAAAGGTTACCTGTAAATACGCAATAGTTTTATGTTGACAGCCAAATCAGTATGTTCACTTCAGTCAATATTTTACACTGAGGGACTAACCCCATTTACAAATCTATGAAGTCAATATATACTGGTACACATATTCTTACTGCTCACAGAGAAGCATACGAGTGATTTTCATTGTAACAATAAATTCCATGCTGTGATGGTTTATTTTTATGTACTGCAATAATAGAACTGCTCCTTATTTTGCAATTTGCAGTATTTATAGCAATACCAGTAAAAAGTATTTCATAGAATCATACAACAATTTTTGTTGGAAAAGGCCTTTAAGATTTTGAAATCCAACCATTAACCTAACACTTTCAAGTCCACCACTAAACCATTTCCCTAAGAACTTCATCTATGCATTTCTGTAATATAGTACATATATAACAAAATGCTAAATTGGGGTACTTAGGAATCTAAAACAATAAGGACAGAAGTATTTGGAAATATTTCATAAAAAATTTCCAACTGCCAGTTGTTCTAGGCTCTTAAAATCCTTTGTTTTCCATGGTAGCTTAGAGCAGATTCAACATAAAACTATAATCTTAAAATTATACTATGATTTCTTCTTAATACATATACATCTCTGACTGCTATGAACATTGCCCTTTCATCTATTCATTTTTTTTATTCTTCAGACTTTTTGCTTTATGAACCACTCTGTGTTATAGTACTTTGTGTTAATAGCAGGATTATTTTATTGCTATTTTACACTTGTTCTGGTTTTATCTTTTTCAAGGTCAAAGTGTTCTCCTCTAAGAAGCTGCTCTGAAGCCTTTTTTAAATGGAACTATTTCTTCTTTCTTTTTAATTCCCAAGCATGTTTAAAATTCTAAACAGACTGAAAGGCAACATCCTAATAGAATCTAACACACTGAATAAAATTCACCCATCTAACACTACTTTGTTCTTGTTTATTTTATGAACCTTCTACAGAAAGTTAATTTTGCAGCCAATCTCATTAGATTTGTAAGTAATAACAACCAAAGATAAGAAAATAGACTAAGATTTATACTTCATTATCTAGAAACTCAGTGCCTTCAACTAGTACTCATTACCAACAGTTTGTTCTCATGTCACACAGCCTGCTTCATGCTTTACAGTAATGCAACATCCACACAGCCTTCTAGATGACTTTCTTGCACTTAAATCAGTATTGTGCTTTTCCACTATGAAATTTTGGTGCAGCTACCATTATTAATCCTCTAGTGCAGCCAGAATATTGCCAGAGTTGGACTGTCAACCCAACACATCTGAAAATAACACAGAAATAAGGGTCTCCAGTCTTTAAAACCCACACCACCATTTCCATTAGCTTCAAAAGAATCAATATTGCCTTTTTGTGAACTGCATACTGGTATTTCTCATATTTCCCTTTCATAATGCTCCCATTCATGCATGCACTTTCAGAATATCACAGTAACTGCTGAACAACCTGCTAATTATCACACTCAGCTCCCTCTCAGAACCATATCACTCCAAATATAGGCTGCACATTTGTGAGAGCAGTTTAACTCCCTTATTCAGAAGTTTTCTTAAACCGATATCTACTGCTGACTTAAAGGTTCATGCCAACATGCTCAGAAAAGCCAAGTATGGTGGAGAGGGGAGAAATCAGTAACATGGACATTAGATTGCCTAGCTGAAAATGACCAGATTAGAACATAGTTCATCAAAGGTGGGAGCAGTTCTTGCCTTTCAAGCACCAGAATAAGGATGCACTTCTTCAATCAAAAACTAATCTCCCTACCTATAAAAATACACTTCAAATCTACATATCTTTAGCTAATTCAGGGAAATGAGTGTAAAAGCCAGTGCTCACAGGGTTTATTTAATTTTGTTACACTTATTTAATATCCCTGTTCATCTCCATCTCTCCAGCATAGCATCCAAATAAGATGCTTTCTCTGAGCAGGAACACATGTAACCCACGTTAATCTGCCAGTATGAAATTACAACCATTTCTAGCAATGCAAATTCATCTGCAAAAATCCGAACAAATAAATTAGTATCATTTCAAAAGAAAAAAAAACAACAACACTATTTCCTTTTTAAGAAATCCAGTATGTGAGAAGATTTGACAGACTGAATCTCCCTTAAAAGTCTCACTTAAAGTTGAAGGTGGCACACTAAAAAATGAGGAACTCTTCATGGCAGATGGCTTGCCTCTCAATCAGAAAAAAAAAACCAACCAACCAAACAAAAAACCCTCAAAAACATAAGATAAAAACTCTTTCAGCAGAAATATGACACTGTTATTATGGCAACTCTACGTGCATAAGCAAACTGCTAACAAGTTTCAAAAACTTAGGATTTGGCATTTGTAAAAGCATAAGTATCAGGACCACCTTCTACATACAGAGTTCTAGTCAGTCACTTTATCCTGGCTTTCTCCAAAAATGAAGCTGTGTGATTACACTGTTTATTTATACTGACATCTGCCAGGTCCATTTTAGAAACTTTTGAACTTAATCACCCATTTCACATAAATTTGATGGAGAACAGAGGGTAATGATACCAGCTCCTTATAAACTCACCAGACATCAGCTACAGAGTAGGGAGATACCACTACAGCATGAATACTCTCTTTATTCACCGAGGTTTGTCCAGCATGTAACCAATGAGTACAGGAGCATGAGCTCAGTCCTGCCCTTGGAAGCCAGACACTACACGACACCTCTTCCCTGCTGGTGCGTTGTCAGGGAATAGGGAAGTACACACAGCAAGAAGGTGGATGGAGATAACATGGGAGCGATAGAGTCGGAGGCATTTTGAGGAATATCTAAGGTTACTGTGGTGCAGTACAGTATGTAACGTAGGTCCTTACACAAAGTCAGGCTTTGCTGTGTGTAGAAGTGCAAAGACAACATATAAGATGAATAACAGAACTGCTATTTGTAAACAATATTAGAACGAAGGGACTTACTGAAACTGGTAGTAGATTGAAGCCCTGTTGCCTGTCTTTTGATTTTTGTTGTACTGCCCAAAAGCACAAAACTGTCTTAAAAAAAACACACCTAAAAGTATAATAAGCATATTCTTGTTCATCTTTACGTCAAACTTCTAAGCCTTTAGGATGCATTTTGCTCTGTAACTAAGTGCTCAAAACATATTTTGCATAGTAAATCTTGCATGAAATCATACAACTTCAAATAACATTAGATACCTGAGGGACGAGGGGGAATTCAAGCACCCATAATTGGTTAAGACTCTTAAGAGCAAGTGTTTCTGTATTTAGTGTTGACAGAGATACAGAAGACGACACAGGAAAATGGTCAGAGTCAGTGGCTACATTGTTTTCAATTAAAACACAAACAAAATAAGACTTCTTCAGAAAAATCAAACTATCTATGTAGTCCTGAACAGACTATACACACACACTATAGCTCACCCTTCCAAAATGGTGTATATGCAGTTTATAGAGCTGACTGAACATTCTTTAAGACTCACTGACAGCAACAACACATGTTATCTGAATTGAAAGTATGTGGAGATAGGACGAGATCCACAGCAGATAAAGTTCTTGTGCATGTTAAGTCACATACATTCATAAGCCACAGCAAGAGTCACTGATTTAACATTTGGTGTCTTGACCATTCTCCAATACATGTGAACAAGCTTTACTTTTGTCACTCTCCCTTTGTAGAAAAACAAAAAAAAAAAATTCATAGCAGTTAGAAAGAGTTAGACACTCATCAAGCACCACTATTTTTAGCTGTCAATTACAGGAGGAGACAATTCCAATCTTAATATTTAAAAGTAATAACCCTTACGCAAATCTACAGTGAACATTTATCCTGTATTAGAATTGCCCAAGGTAGATTTTAAGGCCGAGAACTATTCTGAACAGCAAGTCTAGTTAGAATATATATTTTTTTAAAGATATTTTTGTTGAAGGGAGTGAAGACACTAATTCCATCTGATTCCTCAATATAAAAAAAAATATTGATTGCAACCACTTCAGCACACTTTTCAGGTATGTGGTATCTCATTCACAGAAGAATATAACCAAGTAGCAGCACTGACCGCTATGACAATGATTGCATCAAGGGGCCTTATGAATATTAATTTCAAAAACAGTCCTAGACCATGTATTACATTACAAGACCAACAATTCTTCTTGTGGTTAACCAGAAATAGAAGTTTCACATTTGCTTATAAGAATACATCATTTGCAAATCTCTTTTCTACACAAGTGGAACATCTGCATAAAGGTAGTAGAAACTGCTGGCTTCCAATTCAGTTTTGTTCTTCCTTTCACAAATTATTATTTCCTGATTATTGAGATATACCTTAATTAGAAAGTGTTGATTTCCTCAGTGCATGTGAAAATGCAGTTTAATATATTTTGCTAAGTAACATTGACTGGAGCAGAAGTACAATTAGTATATGGTTGGTATACATATTCTGTGATAAAGCGTAGTGGCTTGTGCTTCAATTACTTCTGAAGCTCTGTGGGTATTTAATACTTTCCATATCAGATCATAGGGGTTCTACATCTTTTCGTAACACAAAAAGCAGGTAGGAGCTCAACCACACCTCCCACTCTTGTTGCCCAACTACTCTCTTACAAAAAATCCTTCCCCAACTTTCTAATTATGCACTGTTCTGGAGATAAAAATCCTCTTCACACTTAGCAGGCATAATCCACCTTCTAGTATCTTGAATAAGATCAATCAAAACCACAAAAAAATTACTGTCCAACTCCAGCAAGTAAACTCAGATTTGTTTCCAATAGAGATTTCTAAAAGTAGGTTTTGTACCTCTAAAATTAAACATTAAGCATGAGCAGGTCATGTCTTGTGGCTTTATAAAGTAACTAGACTTCCTGGGTAAGAAGGGCTTCTGAGTACAATTTGTTCAGATGAGTCAGACATCGTTATGATAATTTTGTTTCTCAGATTTGTAATGTACTCATGATACAGCTTGTGTTACTGATGTAAATTACATTGTTGTTAAGTTTTAGCTATGTAAATACTGACTTTTCCCAGTGGTCCCTCAACCTGGATGTTCTAATAGTCTCAAACACTCCTGAATTCCACCAGCTCTTAACTCACATTCATTGTTAATCTGTGCAGACTTCCTCACCACTGTTCCAAGCATAGTCTTATAGTCTCAAGTTTTAAGCAACTGTTTCTTCATCCTTGGTTTCCGGTATCCCACTAGTTTCTGGTCATTGTGGGGATTACAAGGGTTTCAAACCTGTCTTATTTAGTACATTGCTTGAAGTAGCAGTAGTATCATTACTTGACTGGCTGTTGCAAACAGTTGTTTGTACATGCAGACTTCATCACAGTGATAAGAAAATATCACAGGTTAGGCAGAGTTCACTAAATCATGTAAGAAAACAGAGTAAAGCACAAAGCTGAATGGGGTCCTCACTCAGACACACACTCACTATTTAAAGGAATATCAGAGCTTCAACTCTTCTGTCTCAGCTTTTGTATCCTACTCCCATGATGCCCAATGCTAGTAAACCAAGCCAAGACACAGAGGAGGTAAAGGTGATAATAATACTGCCTGTTTAGGTCTAAGTCTGCATGCAGCATGAATACATTACAAATCTGAGGTTTTACAACTGAATTTACAATTTTATGACTGAATCCATGCACTGGCATGACACTGCAGTTTAATTTTTCTAAAGAAATATAATTTTTAATGTACTTATATGCTTGGATTCCTTACAGCTTTTGCAAAGCTACCAAGAGGACTTGTCTGCAGCTTACCGTGCATATAAAATAAAGTAGAACAAAAAAATTGATATTATTAGTAAAAAAAAGGAAAGCACTTATACATTGCTTGCAGAGTTTGACCTTAACTTCTCAGTCAGACACAAAATATGTTCTTGCTTGCTAAATTTCTATTCTTTAGGATTTCCTTTATTTCATTATTTTTGTGAACTCTTGATGTTAGTAAATGAACTGTTGCATGCTTAATATGGCAGCTACATGGATTATTGCAGACTTGACTTTTAAATATTAAAGTTTTTATTACAAAGCAATACATAATTGGAAACCTATAGAAACACCAGTTCAGAATTTCATCTGACACAACATCATCTCTTAGCCAGACATGATCATTAGCTAGTAACTGATTTTGTGCAAGAGTTCATGTCCTTATTCTTGTTATCTTGAATAGCTCTGTGTAACCATGCCAATGGTAGACTTCAGGTTGTGTGACAGATGTGAAAGAATTTCAGCAGGCCTCCAATAAAAATGGTATCACAGTTGGCATCTGAACCCTTATTTTTCTCCATGAACAGTTTATGGAAGAACCGGTAAATCACAACAGTAGCAACATCTGGGTGAATGTATCCTGCCCTAATTTGCTTTTTATCGTTTTCATTCTCTTATCCACAGCTTTCAGAGAGTTCCCCTGACAGAAACGCACCGCTAACTGAACTCTCGATTCTCACCGTGAACACTTGTCATACAGTAGTAATTTAAGACACCATTCTATGTTGTGCTAAACACATTCTGGCTCAGGTCCAGCCAAGCACTTAATACAAAAGTACTCCCATTAATAGCAATGTGGCACTGAATCAGGACCAGCAAGCTCAGTACGAGGTAGGGCACAGGTGTCAAACAAACAGCTGAATCTGGCCCTTCACCTTCTTTCATCCAGCCCAACACTTTGTTTCTACCCAATGACAGTGCCAAAGTCCTTGTTCCTGTGTGTGACACATGTTGCGCTGCAGCAGGAGCCGCGATCATAGCTACAGGAAAGCGGTGAGCGTAAGAAGAGTAATAGGTAAGACTGATGAGGGACACTAGTAACTGCCTTGGGGCATTGAAAGACAAGACAGACAAAAATTATCTGTGGGTGGTAGCGGCGGGGGGGGAGTGCTTAAAGGAGTTCTCTCAACCGGGGAAACATTTCTTTTAAATTTTTAATAAATTAGTCAGATACATGAACCTTTGCAATTACATGTTATTTTAAAAAAGTACCTGTAAAAAGATATTTTGTAACCCACATCCAGGGTTCCACTCATGAATTCTACATTGTTTTCCATGGATATGGTGAGATCTCTCACCATGACATGCTAATGTCATTTAATAATAAGTCATTTAATAACAGGACAGCTCTAGGGCATGAGCAGTAGTTGGGCGTAGTCCTGCAGTCCCCACCCCTTGCTAAAGTTGATTTATCTGGCTAATTTATCAAACGAAATGTGACTGCCCACTTGGGAATACCCTTTTAAGCGGGGATGGCTTGAGCAGATGGGGTAAGAAGGAAAGTGCCCGATAAGGATTTATAATGGTGAAATGAAGAGGATGTCTCTACTGGGCGGGGGGGGGAGACAGCCTGCAGAGCAATATGTTGGAATAAAAAGAATGCTCCTCATGGGGGGTGATAAAAGGAGAATATCAGTAGGCATATCCACCACCCAAAGGAACATTCTTCTTATTCCATTATGGAAAAACAAGGAGAATATTGGGAATGGCATTAAAGATAACATTGCTGTCCAAGGAATTGGTGATGGGGGAGTAAGGAGAACGTTACTGGGATAGAGGAGAAGAATCGGAGGAAAAGTGACTGCTGTTTATGGGGAAGGGGTTTATGAGTTTAATGCAAAGGTGAACCTGTGTAAGAAGGCCTGCCTATTATTTAGCCTGGTCCTAAAGGACATCTTAGTCTTTTACTTAGGTAGCACACCATACCATCTTTGGTGGAACAATCTGAATCCCAAAATGTCCAGTAAGAGAAAGACTGATGCAGAAAGAAGGGAATTTAATGACAGACAGGAAAGCAAATACATGTTGGTGTTTCAAGGCCAAAAACCAGTACGTCTTTTGTGTAACAAGACAGTGTCGGCAACAAAGGAGTACAATGCACATAAGCAAATGGCAAACGCAAGGCCCATAGGCCATATCCTAAAATTACATTCAGTCCTTTGAAGGCAACCTTGAGGCTGATGTGGCTCTCAGTGAAAATGGGTTTGACATCCCTGCAATATTTGAACAGTATTTCTCACTTGTTTACTCAGTTCATGACCAGCAAAATGATTATATACCATTGAAGAGTGTTTGTATGCTCAAATATCTAAGATCTTACTGATTTACTCAGTTAACAATACATAACTCAGCAGAGGGGGGGAGAGGGGGGTGATAGGGGAGGAGAGGGCAGATGAAATATTCTGCAGGCAGCTGGGAGAAGTCTCTCAATCTCTAGCCCTTGTTTTCATGGGGGACTTCAATTTACCAGATGTCTGCTAGAAACACAGCACAGCAGAGAGGAAACATTCTAGGACGTCCCTGGAGTGTATGGAAGACAATTTCCTGACACAGCTGGTCAGTGAGTCAACTAGGGAAGGTGCCCCACTGGACTTGTTATTTGTGAACAGAGAAGGACTCATGGGTAATGTGTAGGCTGGATGTTGTCTTGGACATAGTGATCATGAAATGACTGAGTTTTTTATTCTTGAGGAATAAGCAGTTCTGACGATCACTCGTGTACCCTGGATTTCCAAAGGGCAGAGTCCCTTGGGAGGCAGTCCTGAAGGACAATGGAGTGCAGGAAGGCTGGTTGCTCTTCAAGAAGGAGCCCTTAGAGACACAGAAGGAGGCCGTTCCCATGTGCCAAAAGATGAGCTGGCAGGGAAGAAGGCCAGTCTGGTTGAACAGAGAGCTTCAGATGGAACTCAGTAATAAATGGAGAATTTATAACCTTTGGAAGAAGGGGCAGGTTCCTCAAGAGGAATACAAGAATGCTGCAAAGTTATGCAGGGAAAAAAATTAGAAGGGCCAAAGCCCAAATAAAGCTCAGCCTGCGCACTGCTGTAAAAGGAAACAAAAAATGCTTCTATTCATTCAACAGCAACAAAGAGAGGGTTAAGGAGAATCTCCACCCTCTGTTGAATGTGGGGGTGAAACATAGTGACAGGATGAGGGAAAGGCTGAGGTACTAAATGCCTTCTTCACCTCACTCTTAAGTAGTAAGACCAGTAGTGCTCCAGGTACACAGCCCCCTGAGCCAGAAGACAGGGATGGGGAAGCTCAAATAATCCAAGGGGAAATGGTTAGCAACCTGCTACACCACTTAGACGCACATAAGTCTACGGGGCCAGATGGGATCCATCCAAGGGTGCAGAGGGAGCTGGCGGAGATGATCACCAATTTCAATTATACTTGTCTGGAAGATCTGGGAAATAGAGTTTTTCATTTAATTGTAAATAGGGTAGTATTTTACAGCAGTGATCAGAGATAAATCTTTACAGACAATTTAAAGGTCTATGTGCAATATTATATTATATTATTAATACCACATTATGCATGAGAAAATGGCATCTCTCTCCCTCATCTGTCAAAAATGCTCATTAGAGGTATGAAGATTGTTGGAAGACTGACAGGGAGAAAAATTGTCTTCTCTCTGATAACAGCAACTTAGTAAGACCCACTCAGGGCAGTTTCAGGTCTGCTATCCTAGCAAATAAATGTTGAATTTGACCAAAAAGACTCTGAATTTATTTTTCCCTTTTAAAACCTTCATTATGAAACCCTCGAATTGATTATGAAACCCTGAGAGAGTTATTCAACATACTCACAATTCTACTCAATTATGATAAGGATTTGGTTCATTTCAGAATATGTAATACATGAAGAGTTTAAGAGTGGTTCTTTCTTATACAGAAGACCCTGCCCTCTCTGCTAAATAATGTTACAGATACACTATTCACATATTCATCATACTGTGTTCAGTTTTGGGTCCTTCATCAGAAGAAAGACATTGAGGTACTACAGAGAGTGCAGAGGAGAGTGACAAAGCTGGTGAGGGGCCTGGAGCACAAGTCTTGTGAGAAGTGATTAAGGGAACTGGGGTTGTTTAGCCTGAAGAAAAGGAGACTGAGGGGAGACCTTACCACTGTCTACAACTACCTGAAAGGAGGTTGTAGCATGGAGGATGTTGGTCTCTTCTCCCAAGTAGCAAGTGACATGACGAGAGTAAATGGCCTCAAGTTGTGCCAGGGAGGTTTAGATGGGATTTTAAGAAAAAATATTTGCGGAAAGGTTTGTCAGGCATTGGAACAGGCTGCCCAGGGAAGTAGTGGAGTCACCATTCCTGGAGGTGTTTAACAGGTGCTTAGATGAGGTTCTTAAGGACATGGTTTAGTGCTAGAGTTAGGTTATGGTTGAACACAATGATCCTGAGGGTGTCTTCCAACCAAAAAAAATCTATGATTACAGACAATCCTTCATGCTACTAGAAACAGACTTAAAAGTATTCTACAAGTCAAAATACGAAAAATAAGAAAAAATTACACCCTGAAAAAAAGTTAACCTGACAGGATGAGTTAAAAAAGAGAGTGAAAGAGAAATCTATCACTCCCATAGAAGCTCTGGTGTTCATGTCTTCTGCCTGGAGCCCAAGCTTGCATGGAGGAGGGCTCATTTCTTCCTCATTGTGCTTTAGCCATACATGTACACACACTTGCATACATAGGAATACCCATAGTGACAGACTTTGCATATATGAGCTCCCACAAGCACATTATGTCTGTTTATGATATAATTTTAAGAGAACATACAGGTTTTACACAAACATTCACAATCTTGCATTTTTAACAGAATAATACATTTCCATAACTATAAAATACATAATAAAATGCTTTATGAGAGAAAGCACCAAAATACCCAGACCAAAAAAGTTAACTGTAATATAGATTGTTTACAGAATCTTAGAAAGACTGAAAGATCCTTATTAGAAAATAATTATATTCAGGGTAAAACATGCCCTTGTGGTCAAATCTTAGGAACCATTCTAATTCACGATTTCTACACAGATAATGTGGTATTTATTGGGAGTTTTTTAGTATGCAATACAATTTTATGTTGTTCTAAGCAGATCTTTTTTAAAGGAACATAGTGAATTCAATACGCTTGACAATCATTTACATTGTCAGCAAATTAACATTGAAGGCAATTAAATTGTAATTTAAAAACTAGAATAGCACCCCCTCAATGCAGTAATACATATCAAGCTGCATAAATTTACAGTAATGGTCATGCATATGTGTGCACACATTCAATACAGAATCAATTAACAGTTACTGAAAAGATACAAAAAACAGAGCTAAGATCTCTCATAAACACAGAAGCAGGACTGCAAATGTACTTGCAGAAGTGTACTTCAACCTTTAAATTCCCACTTTTTAAAATTATGGTCAGTGGGACAGGGTAAGCTTTTCTTTTCAACTGTTTGATCTACTGAAAACTAAACTCTCTGCTTTAGTATATTATTTACAAGCATTTCAAAGAATTTATTGACTTCAAAAGTTTAGGATAGAAAGCATTAATTTTAGGGTCAAATCTTTTCCAGAAAAACTGAAGTCTTGAGACTTGCAAGGACAACTCAAACTCTGTGCATAGAGGGGGGTGGGAAGAAACCCCACATACTTTATAGCATGATCTATAGCCACAGAGTTGCAGAAGTGATACTGTAAAAACTAAATCATAATTATTGCATTTAAGGTATTAAGAAGATTGTAAGGGTATGTGGAATAAAAATGTCTGGTCCTTTAATGGTATCTGATGAATGGCCTTTTCAATCAAAAAAGTGATGTGAAAGAGGAAGCCATAAAAAAAGAAGATACAAAGACACAAACCTGAGTGTAAAAATAAGGTAAGCATTGAAGAAAACTAAACCTGCTCAGTCACATTAATTGATAAAGGTGTGTACGAATGCTTATTTCAGTAAGATTACATACAAAATACAGAGACACAAACCTGACAGGCAAGAAGCAAGCCTGGTCAGTCACACTAATTGATGGGCTAATACAGAAACTGCATTCAACCCCAGACTGCAGCACCAATAAGAGCGTCAGCTTGAAGGTCTGGAATGCTGGAGCGGGAGGAGTCAGTGAAGTTATGCAAACTGATGAACAAATGTACAGGGGAAGGGGAGGAACAAAGGAAGGATAGACAGAAAGGTGTAAAAAAGGGACTGGTCCTGTGTTAACACAGGGGAACTGATCTTTTGCTAATATACCGATAGTATTAAACTTGTAACCAAAAATTCCATAGCATTGTGCAGCCACAAACAGGATCCATACTAGTAATTCTTGGGCAAATCAGAACAACTGATGGAAAAAATGTTTACAGAACATTAAAAGAGAACGAAGAGAGGTGAAGTGGCTCAAGCTGCAGAGTTTGGTGACCACACCTTGTAGTTTAAAGCAGGTGCTTACCAGATTATGTGCAAGATCTCCCATTTAATAAATCCCATCCACCTGTCAAACTGATAAGAGATATTGGCTGTAGAGTAGGAGGAAACCTGAGGGAAATCAAGCTAAGAGTGTGGTCCCTACAAACTGAACCTTCAAATTTGTGAAAAATCAGGTAGAAAAGGCAAATGCATTGTTGCAGAGGAAGAGCTTCAATTTACAGAGGTTTAAACCTGGTGGAGTCAAACAGCAGAACTGAGTATAACAGAGAAAAATCTGCAAACTATGGGGGGGAAAAGAAGACTGAACTCTGTATCATCTGTTTAGTTCAAAACTAATTTTATTAAATTCTAGCAAGACTATAAATTCCACTGTTATACTGTAAAGGTCCTTGGGATAATCCCTATTTTTCACACAAGTATGAGAGATCCATCAGGAGTCTCCTATCTACAGGATGACTTCTTTAAAAATTCTGTTCAAGTCTGGATGAATTCCACATAATTACAACAAATTCAGAAGAAACTGCAGCTCTGGCACTGGGCTGGAGAAGCTGCACAATACCATGCACCACCAGACTTCTTTAGGAAGTTTCATCTCACCTATTTTAATTCCAGTAGGAAAGGGGGGAGTTATCTTGACTGCACAGCTTTATTTTTATAACTATATAGAAAGTGCTGTTTGATAGGATTTTTAATCATTATTCTGAGAAATACAGTTTGAATTCCAGTAAGCTAGTCCAGTCGTGGAATGCTGTGGCACGGTTTCTACATCTGGGTAGGAATATACCCAGTTGTTCATATTCTGCCACCTTGCCAAGACATTTCTCCCTAAACACACTTCAACTGGTCTAGAGTAAATAGAAAGGAATGAAAATAATTGCAGCCATTCAGAAAGTTTTACCCTGCTTCCATGTCCTCCCCACATTTTGTCTTATACCAAGAAACTGAGTCTGTGAGATTTAAATGAAGTTGGCATACTCTTAATCCCCAGACCTCCAAGTTCATTTTCCACAACACTAAAATGTTATCTCTGTTAAATCAATTGGTTCATACTTAAACATCATAAAGTATTGTGTGGGGTTTTTTTTTAGTTTAGATGTTTTTAATGAGTCCAGCTTTAAACAGCTACATGACGCAATTTTATTTACTTTTTTGTAATTTTTTTTTTTTTTTTTTTTTTTTTTTACAACTACAGAACTTCAAGTCTCTTCATTGAAAAGAAATACACTTCTTCTATTGCAAAGTTCATATCTGGGTCACCATTTTTCTCAATTAGAAAAAAATTAAAGCCTTAGTTGTCAAAAACTAAGAACAGCAAATCTCAAAGTGTGGCTTATTAACAAATACATTCCACTGTGTTCAAAGTGCCTAGAAAAAGAGGCAAGTATGAATGATATCAACAGCAGCAAATCAGGAAAGAGCCTACTAGCATTAACAAGATGTTCACAACCCACATGCAAGTAAGATGTCCAAGTACTACCAGTGTCCATGAAGCATGTACAAGAAAAGGGATATAAATTATGTATTCCTCAGTTTATTATGAAATTATATCACAATACCTTTGGAATCACACAGAGCCTTAATTTACTTCTTTATTCAGAGTGCTCTTGAAAAGTAGTTGAAGGTTAAATGTAATATTGACTCTTTTAAAAAAGAATATGTTTTAGACTGCCAGAAGCTGCTGGCTATTCCATAATCCCCGTTTCTATATTAACTCAGTAAAATCCAGGAACTAATAAGGACAAACACCCTGTACTTGTAGAGCATTCATAGCTTTCCCTAATTTTTCAAAGCAAGCTTAGTCTGAGAAGCTTTCTACTAAATTTTCTGCCTGTACGGGACACAGCAAGTCTAAATTTACTGACCCCTTTTCACACCTTAATGGAAGAAGTTGCACTAGCGTGACATATGCAATAGAGAACTCTGAAGGTGAGAGGATCACTAGGAGTCAAGAAGGAGAATGTGTTGTCATAACACCTTAGTAGTGACTGCCTGCAGTGTTGAGTTCATCTCTCCAAGCATCTCCACACATGTATTGAACTGCAAACAGGGCTGAAACTGTCCAAATGAGAGGCTTCCTCAAAGAAGGAAGTCAGCTTACTCTCCATTTTTCTTTACATACATTTTAATTCATTTCTTAACAAGTCAGACTGACATGTAATAGATGAGAGAAGGGATTTATCACCCCCAGTAACCATTGACATGGCTCAGGTCTGCTGGTTATGAAGATTTTCCCCCTGTGTACATGAGAACTTCAAAGAATGAAAATTCTTGGTATTTTCTTCCTTTTTTCCCTCATTATTTTTCAAATCATTTCTTATTTACTTTTGATAGGGCTAGTATCTATCTGCCAAGTCTGTTCCTTAATGCTTTTTTCAAAAGTCATCCCTTCTTCCTAAGCAGCACAACGTAATTTTTATCTCTCCAAATGTTTCTACCTGAAAACTAAGATAGTTTTGTTCAAAATGATGCCATAGGCCATAACTACAGTTACAGCTCTGTTCTGCTTCCACAAATAACTTTGGGATATACCCTGATTGTTTTGTGTTTTCAGTGAGGCATCACCATCATGATTCCTAGGAGACAAATGCTACAACTTGCAGAGAAAAATTATGTCCAGGTTCTGATGTGTGCAGTATCTAAATAGTCAGGAAATTAGCAATGCTGCTCAGTTTTGTTCTTAGATCATAGATCATACTCTTCCATCACTCCTAAGCTCCTATTCCATGAAACTGCTATTTACTCTCTACTTGAGAAAATTCCAATGTAGATTTTGGCAATGAATATATAAAAATAGAGATAAAATAAGGCACAACCCTGTATTACAATAATATTAGCTGCACAAAATTAAACAGCCAATCTTTCTATACAAAATTATCAAAACACCCAAAATATCAGTGGTGGCATTTTCACAGAATTGTCTTTTGCCTTGCTTCTCTATTAATACCACCAAACAGCAGCAACATCCCTTTTGCTGCCTGTTTTAAAAATGTCTTTACTACTTCTCTGTAAGAAGAAAAAAAGACTATGGTCCACAGCCTATTTTATTGTATACCAGAAGTTACTTTCTGAACTCTAAAATGCAGGAATCCACAAGACACCAAGAGTCATCAGTCTACACTGTTTCTCTTTCCTGTTTTTTGCCTTTCATTAACCCCAGACAAAGACTTCTTGACAAGAATCAGCTACAATATTCAGTCAACCATTCACCCTCTCCCTTTCAGAAGTCTGTTGAGAGTATTTTCTTCTTCCTTTCCCATTTCTCACTTTCCCAGTGGAGGCACGCTGCTGAAGCACCGAAACCATTACATTGTTCAAAAGTGTAGAACAAGAGGTAAAAAGTAACAAAAATTTCAAATGCACACCAGCACACAAGCAATCAGTAGGGTTCCACAACAGTATGGTGTTACAGAAGATGCAAGATGAGCTGCTCAGGTTCTCTCAGGTTCAATCCGTCCATGTAAGAGAGAGAAAATGTGTCTCTTTGAAGAGTTTAACACATTGTAAGAGTTACAGCAAACAGTTTCAGGAAAAACACCCCTCAGAATCCCATCAAACACAGCAAGAAACACTTGTGTCAATAATTCAGATACTCATCATCAGTCCAGATACTGGCCCAGCATGCTGAAATCAGTTAAGAGCCCAACAGTAGCAGTGTGAGTCAGGTGCACTGAAACTCAGCATCACATCTCTTGCAGTAGTTAAGGTGACTGAAGAAAACATCACACTCAAATCAATATAAATATCAATCATAAAACACTTGCAAGCAGTGATTCCCCACAACCACATCTTTTTGACATCCCACAATTTCAAAACTGTCTTGACTGGTGCTCATTAAAAAGTTTTTCATAAATGTAGACAAAACTTTAAATTTCAATAACTTCTCTGAGCACCTCACAAATTGACCTATGTTTTTGGTAGTCACACATAATGACAAGGCAAGCTACAAGTTTCATTGTTTACTGGAAAAAAGAATATCTGCTATTTCATGCTTTAACCTCAGTTTTATTTTGCTGCCCTTAATTACTTTCTCTGTAAGCAGCAGAAGCCAGACAATACCTTATCTCATTTGCATTTTATTTTGTGAGCTCTGTAGTATCTTTGAAGTGACACATTGAACTATGCTGCAGATCCAGTGTGACTCTATGCAGCTTCATGACTAGGTTTCCTGCTTTGTTCTTTACTCCCTGCACAATTGATACCAACATGCTATTGGCTTTTTTCTTGCCAGCTGATCTTTAAACATTTTTTAACTCTGGCTCCAAACAATTTTAGATGGGGATAAGATCTACCTTTCCTAATGGCCAAAAGCCAATACAGACCCAGTCTGCCTACAAGCATGGTTCAAGTTCTATCATTCATTGCCTCTCCTTGTCATCTACATTTTCTTACTATCTGTCATTCATGAACACATTTTCATTTACCTCTTCAACATACAGTGATGAAGCACTGAGCTCCCACCTGTCTCACCTTTAGTTTTCACTACCTGAGGTAACTTGTGCCACCAGCAAGGTTTGTCTATCTTTTTATAGTATTTCTCCCTTCCCTTCAGATCGTTTATGATGCTGACAAGCACAATGGAAACACAGTGGTACGGGTAGCTCATTATCATCACAAGACATTTCTTTCCACCCTCTACTTTCTCTATTCTGACCAGTTACCATCTAAAAATGAAGGTTCTTCTTATAGCTTGAACTACACAGATTTTGTTTTTAATGGTAATGCACAGCATCAGATAGATTACACTTACTGCAGACTCACCCAAATACACTGAAACACTGCAAGATACATCACTGAAAGAACAGACAATTAATATATTTTTACCTTCACTGATTTTTAATCAAGGTTATCTAATTTATCTACACTGGAGGGGACTTTGAAAAAAAAAAATATCTTTAATCATACTGGACTTTGCAGAAGACAGGCAGAAAAATCAGTAATTTTTCTAATCAGAAGTAGAATTTGAAGAGAAATAGCAATCAGACTTCAGCAAAATCTGGTATTAGAAATTTGTGTTCATTAGTATCTGTGCTCAGAGGAGCTTTGTAAATGCTTTGCTATCCTTGCAGAAAGGTCTACAAGTGACCTAAAGAGTATAATCCCTTTACAAAGTAATTCAGAAATCAGAACAGCAAGCCACACAAACTACTGTACTTCAGTTCAGAAATGTGCAGAGCATGAAGAGAGAAACAATTACACAGCTGAAAAACACACCTATACTTTGATATAGAATTTAAATATGCCTATAACTGAGAATCCCTTCTCTACTTCTGCCTTATTCACCACTTAATATAACTTGGCTACGCAGGAGCATCTCATGTCCACAACTGAACCAGTGGCACATGCTTTCTTCCAAATACCATTGTCCTTCCATCCCAAACTACCATGTTCTCATCTGCCAGTCCGAGGAAACACAGCAGTGTTCAGTGACTTCAGTGACCATGGAGTGTGAGTGAAAAAATAGCACTCAAACCCTCTCAACTCACTACAGTTTAGCGTGTGAAAACAAGCTTTAACTTCTTAATCAATACTAACTTGTTTAAACACTTACATACTTTCTCCTATGAGTGACACGCAAAGTGATTCTGTTACTTAGTATTTTGTATTATCCATACTATTCTGAAGTCAACTTCA
Source organism: Columba livia (assembly GCF_036013475.1). NCBI lineage: Eukaryota > Metazoa > Chordata > Aves > Columbiformes > Columbidae > Columba > Columba livia. Next base: position 106,571,686 of record NC_088604.1, read on the forward strand.
AGAGCAAGTGAAAAGGGTTGCAGAAGCACAGAGCTTTAACTCTAGCAAAGATTAATAGCTCTCCAGTTATAATTATTGTCAACTTTATTCCTCTTTATGTTAAAAAAAATAAGAAATAAAAAAAAGAACTCAATTCAGGATCCACATGATAGGTTTGAAGTTTGAAAAACTAAATCTATATTTTTAGATGAAAAGCTTTTCCATGCTATTTTCCTATATACAAGTGTGTACACGTATATATTTTTTTACACACAGTTGTTTATAGTAAACATGTAATATCTGCCAGAATGAAACCATTGTGGACAGTATTTCAGTAGATGAGACACTAGCTTTATCTGATAACAGCTTCAAAATCCCTTGTATCAAAAAAGGTCACACTGTACAACAAAATACATTCCTTCAGTACAGGTAGTCTGAATATCAAAAGTCTTGTGTCTTGGTATCAAATACTATAAGACAATGTACTCCTCCCACAGTAGGCTACCTGCCTAATTACTCTCACACAGATGCTTGAGCTAAGGCTAACAAAATAAAAAGGAAGGAGTGACTTATCATTTCTCCATATTCCAGGCCACACTTCCTTAACAAAACAGAGGGAGGAACTATTGGAGTGCCTTTGAATGGTATTTTTCCACAGGCATCCCCTCCCATAACCCTGATTTTAGATACTGTTCACAAATTACTATACTGCACAGCTGCCCTGGTGTCTCCAAGGTCTGCATTCACACCCTCTGATACCGCTCCTAGACTTCTGGTGTCTCACATGGATATATTTCTTTCTGTTCCTCAAACTCCTGCTTAAATGAACCATAAAAGCCATTAAGGGCTTCCCCCACTCCTCTTCCCCTCAACAACACCTCCCCTTGCACTGGAAGGATGAATACTGGTATACAAAAATTAGAAACTGGATTCACTGGCTGACATTTAAGTCAAACAGTAGAAATTAATGGAGTAACAACTTTAAAGAAAAACAAACAAAGGACATGAAATGCATCTGATTCATTTTTGTTTATTTTGCCCACCCACAGGCACATTGGCAATCATCACCTCACCAACATTTCTACTGCATGATGGGAGCAAAAGGCAAACAAACAACAACAAGGAAACAAACAAAAAAAAAAACCCAAACCAATCAAAACCAAAAAAACAAAACCAAGCCAAACCAACCAAACAAAAAAACCCCAACCAAACAATAACTGGGGGAAAAAGTAGTATAGCTTCACATGTAGCTTTGGTAACAGTAAAGTCAACAATGCATTGGAAATAGGAATATCTTTCAAAGCAATTAATAATTTACCTTCTGAGTCAGGTCAGGTGCAACTACTCTTCATCATTTTCAGTGATCTAAATATGCTGGAGAGGGAAAATGTTTTCCAAGAGTAACATGTACTACAAGAATCCACTCACCAATATGCTGTCAATTAAAATGATAGCTACTGCATATGTAAAAAAGCTGTATGTTTCATAATCTTACCTTTTTATTGAACTGCAAGTGCTCTGCGGGATTCTAAGAGAGCATGTTGTTTTCTGGCAAGCCCTTCTTGTTCCATGAAAGGCTTCTCTAAGGTACAACTTATAGAAAAGAAAAATCAGGAATGACTGCTCTGAAGTCAACTGAACCACATAGTTGTAAAACCAGAACTGAAACTAAGAAATCTCACAGAGGAATGCAATATAAGCAAAGCTGGTTTAGCACAACTTTATGGCATTCCTTGTGTTCTTTGCAATACAGTTAAGAACCACTTTTCCCAGGATAGTAGAGAGGATTCCATTTATGGACCTGTCTCTTTCAAAGCTCTTAAGTTGTACTTCTAAATACTATACAACTAAGACAACTATAGGTATTAGGAAATTGGAAATTGGATAATGGCCATTCTGTGATGGCCGAAGAAAACTGCAACATGTTCTTAACAAGTTTTAAGAGACATTCAAATTGCTAAACTTCTGCATGCCTTTGCATTTTTAATAATAATAAAAAAAAATACGATGCTCACTAAAAAGATTGCCCAAGACCATTTATAAACAGGCTTGCAATCCAGAAGGAAATGTTTCAAAAAGGAAAAAAATCAAACCACATTTACTCTAGGGTCCTAAAATAATTCCTGTGTAAGAGTGATTTCCAGCCTTCAGAACTCATTAGAGATGTTGCAGTAACAATTCAGAATACTCAGCTTCTACCTGAGGTACCTGTGAAACCATGCCTCATTAACAGTCAAATCAAGAGCAATCAGCCATGCCTGGGTCTCTTTTACAGCCCTCATTCTACAGTATGTTCATATATTTATTTCTCCATCGTCCTTATAAACCTATAACTGAAATGGATCTGTTTGAAATACTAACATTTGAAAGGATAACTCTTGCCATACACCACAGGAGAATAGTAACTGGTTTTGGAATTTTGGCAACACAAGATATTGAAGGTACATTAAAAACAGTACTGAATGCTAGAAATAAGCATTTTCCAAGTACTCTTCAATTAAGTATATATATCTGCAGCACTTGGTTTGTCGCCATTGTCTTGAGAGCTACTGACCAAGACCTGTCACAGAAGTTCACGGGCATGAAGTCTATTAATTAGCTGTAACATGCAGCTTCTTTCAAAATATCTTACTGAACCAAGTTATTACTTTCTTAGATATGTTGAAAGTGAATTTTACACAAGCTCCTTCACCCTCATACTCCATGCTACTGTCCTACTTGTCATCAAGAAGAGTCCCCTCTGAACTGCTTGATTTCTGTTTTCATTCAGAGACCGAGCTGAAGTGATCTCCTCTTTAATAGTAGCTCTCAACAAAATCCCTCTAAAATTTAAGAATCTCATCTTTGCAATATACCCTTTGCTACAATCACCTGCAATATTTAGTCAAGCTCATTGCTAGCTAATCAGTTAGCGAGTACTATAACTAGCACTAACGCAGTAAAAAACTCAAGCTATTACACAGAGGATTATAATCTGTTTAGCCTTAAGTATCTATCTTAGAAACATTTTTGCCCAAGTTGCATCTGTTCACTGCAAGTGAATGAGAGGGAAGAAGTTATGCTTTCTTCTATGTTTAAAATATCCCTCACCTCACCAGTGAGTTAACTACTTTTGCCTATTTGTAGGCATCTTGAGCAGATGAGAACATAATGTGTTTATATAGAAAAGCAACCACAGCAAGTAAGGCATTTGTGGGAAGCAGACTTGATACCAGGAAGAGGAAAAACTCATTCTTCCAAGTACTTAATGTGAATTTTGGATTGCAACCCCCTCCACACTTTCTGTACATCACTAATAGTCTGATATATCCTTAGCTACACAGCACCAGAACAAAGAGTGCTGATAGGAAAGCCAAGGAAACGTCCCAAAATGATGCTGCCATGCATCAACTTTAAATCTGATTATTACCCTAAATTTATTTTTATCTTGATTCAGCTTCTGACTGCAACAGCACAAGCAGAAGGCAGCTACTACAGATAATCATTGTGACTACCATCAGTGGCTAATTATTTCTGGTGTCAGCTTGAGTTTTCATGGATTTACAATCAAAGGGGCATGAAGCTGCAACAGGACCCCATATTGTTTGAGGAGAAAGGAGGAACACATTCCTGAAAACTTCCACCAGTAATAACGAGATCCTCCTCCCAAAATTTATCCTGCAAGTACTAATGCGTATGATTTGGAAACATCAAGTGAAATAGAGGAGTCAGAAGTATGTAGCCAGAAATATTAAAAAACCCACAGTCCAAGTCTCTCAGAAACACTAGAAGATGTTAACTTGCCATGTTCTTTATTGACCAGCCACTCTTTATAGAGAATACAGATAATCAACACAACTGCTCTGGGTTACCCCCACTTCAGTCTTGCCTTTCCTTTCATGTTAATTCTTCATTGCAGAAAATCTTTATTATAGTTTTCTTGAAATAAATACCTCCTGATAATGGAGAAACATAAAAGGAATTTAATTGTCTAAAAATGTCAAGATAGTGTTTCTACTTTAAAGGCATTGCCAGCTATTAGTAGTTAAAAATAACTCAACAGATACTTTCCAATCTCTCTGAAGCTGTGCATCAGGAATTAAAAGTCAACAAGACCCTTCTTCGATAATTCATCGCTAAGAATAAAAGTGTGAGGGAACATAAGAACCCATCAACCACGCAGTTTTCTGTGGTTAGCCAACATGTCATTTAAAAACATGGCAGAAAACAGCTAGCTTTTAATGCAAGAAAACTTCCCATTGCTACATGGTATTAAGCACACCAACCAAAGGAGCCAGTCTGAAAAACTCCATGGCTGATCTGGTTAAGATCAGTACTTCATTTCTCAGTTACAGCTGAAAACAGAATACTTATTAATACTGGTTCTGCCTGTTAATGCCATTTGAGAAAAAGTACTAATATTTCCAAAAACTTGAGGTTTGGTTTCATACCACATAAAACAATAAAAATAAGAGTTATACAGAGTCTGTCGCCAGGCAAATTCAAGTTCTGCTACTTATTACCTTTACTACTATCAAAGCCTTAGGCATGCTTTAATTGTGCGAATATTAGTAGCTTAGCACAGTTTTTAATAAGTTATTCTATAGTTTTACTGCAATCATATTTTTTTGGGAGGAAAGATTTTTATTTTTTTTTTTCTGGAAGAATGTGATCTAGACTTGCTTTTATCCTGCTCACAAATGTCAAATTTTCTGAATTTGGGAAATAAGCAACTGTGCAGCTTTCTATGAAAATATATATTTCCTTTTCAATAAAAAAAATCAGAAATAAATAAATCTGTGCAAAGTAGTATTTTGGCTGCAATGACAGGAACAGCTCCAGAGAAATAACATTTTATATACAAAAAGTAAAGGAATATGGAGAAACACCCTGAATAAGTCTATTTCTAACATCATATTCTGGCATTCAGCTTCTGAGATATGTAGGAAACAGCCTTTAGTGGGACTAAATGAGGAAGCAGATGCTGAGCTACTCATAGCACTCACTGTTAAATGAGAACTGCACAGGGTGCATTTCTTCAGGGATTTTTCCATTTCAAAAAAAGAAAAAAACTAAAGTTTTTTGTCCATATATATATGTGTGTATATATATATACATATATAAAAATCAGGAGATGGAAGGTTGCATCCCTTACTTTAAAAATAATTAACAGAAATAGTTCAGAACACAGCTTAACTAGAACTGACTACGTTCATTCCAGTTTACTCAATGCATGTCTCCTCAAACATCTATTGCTTAGTGAAATAAAACAGTAAATACACAAAAATTAATACAGAATAGAGGACCATAAGACAAAACGATAAACACTTAACATAGTGTCTAAGGCAGGATTTTAGCTCAAGAATTTCTGAGACTATCTGGAATTCAGAACTTTTTTTTCAGAAATATTTTTGTGGAACATTTTTTGTTCCTTTACTTACATTGTTATAATTCCTTAAAAAGTAATGATGAACAGGAATCTCAGTTACATTTGAAAATAAATTATTACACATCTCTAAATTTGTAAAGATGGAAGAGAAGCCACATTCACTTTTTCCTGTCTGGCTATGAAGCTGCTTGTAAAGTGACAATACTTCTAAACAGTGTTCAGATATTAGAGATGAGACCCTTAAACGTCACAAAAACATTTCTGTGAAGATTATGTGACCACACATGCAGAAAGAGAACTCCATGTTCTGCGACACAAGCTGGTCACACAGCTTTGTCTTACAGAAGCCAGAGTAGCACAGCGTTGCCCAGTTAGAACCAGCACAGCTCCTCTGCTCTTGCTTTACATCAAATTTCAGACAGACACATCATTGCAGCTCCAGCGTACGTCAGTTCCTCAAACTTAAGCTTTCTATTTGCATCCTTGTTTTATTAACATAACCCATCTTACTATAGCAAGGATGGTATCGTAAGCCCCAGATTCTACAAAAGGAAGAAACAAATCATCTTGCTGACATGTCTGACTGCAGTAGCGCAAAGCTTATGAGGGTAGGAGTAAATTAATCATGCAGAGATCCATGCTGTCGTGGCTAGAAGCTTTTGGTACCTGAGGTGACTCAATTATAACTAGTTAGAGCATCTCACTACTACACTCTGCTCTGACATGCAAATGTGCCAAAACAGAGCAAAGAGGTTTCACATACAGTAAGGAATCATAAAAACTTTCAAAGACATGAAGCTGCTCAAATCAACAGGAAACCTTAGAACTGACCTGAGAGAAATCAAATCTCCCAGTAACACAAAACTATCTCCAATGCAAGACATTTTGTGCACCTAAGTCAGTTGCTGGTCTCCAAAGAAATCAGATTTTTTTACAGACATGAGTACACACCTATCAACTTCTTTTCCTTCCTTCCTCTACTTATAAAACAACCATATGCTTCGCCTGTAAGAACTTCAATGAAAGGAGCACACTGCAAAGTGGCACAAAGGGAGGAAACGAGAGGCATGCTCACTGTTAGAGATTAACACGCCGTCAAAGACTTTATATCTAAAACACTCTCAAATTGAAATCCTTACTAGTTCAAGAAAATAACAGCTTTGGAGAAAAATGAGTAATATGGACTGTCCCTCACACTACTGATCACCAAATTCTGCTTTTTGTGAGGCTACTTGTTTTTGCCCTTAACTCTGGATTTAAGCATTTTTCAATTTAAACTTGACAAAAGAGTAATCTGTGGTATCTCATTTAACTAAAAAAATATTCTGATGTCTGTTTTCTTACAGGATAATCTTACAGCTTGGTATCCATACTCAAGTTCATTTCCATAAAGGCATTGGAAATGTTTAATTTAAACACAACAACAAAACACAACTATTCAAAAGCAACTTGTAATTTTAATGAGGCTATATAAAGACAGTATAGTCAGTGAAATGAGATGAAAGCAACTACCAAGTCTGCTTGAGAAGGCTATTCTGCATGTAAAAAACAAAAACAGGTGTCAAATACTAAGCATAGTACTTAGTGGCAACTTGGAAAGTACAGGAATCATGTCAGTACAGGAATGATATCTAGCAGGGGTGTAATGAGGTGGGAAGGAGAGAGAGGACAAATTTAGAAAAAATAGATTATACTAATATTAGAGGGCAACATGACATCATAACTCTTGCTGCCTAATCCTTTCTGGAAATCATAGAATTCTTTGGGTTGGAAATGACCTTTGAACATGTAAGTCCAACCTCCCTGCCATAGGCAGAGACATCTGCAAGATCAGGTTGCTCAAAGCCCCATCTGGCCTGACCTTAAACAATTCCAATGATGTGGCATCCACATATTCTTTGGTCAACTTCTTCCAGTATCTCACCATCCTCATGATAAAAAACAATTCTTCCTTCTGTTCAATTTAAAACTACATCTTCAATTTAAAACTATTGTCCCTTACCCTGCACTACAGGCCATGGTAAGAAGTGTATATCAATTCTTCTCTTTAGCCCCCTTTATATATTGAAAGGCCACAATAAGGTCTCCCAGGAGCTCTCTCTTCTTCAGGTTAAACCACCCCAACTGTCTCAGCCTTTCCTCAGAGATGAGCTCCAGCCCTCTGACCAGTTTTGTGGCCCTCCTCTGAACCTGCTCCAACCATCTTTCTTGTACTAGGGACCCCAGAAATGGTTGTAGCTCCCCAGGTGAGGTCTGACTCATTAGGTAGCTAATAGAGTTAGTTACATGTTTGCTATCTGCACACCCTCCTAACACACTCAAAATCTGAGTATTTTCCACTTCAGTTCTCACAGTGTAACAACTGGACAGCAACCCAGACTCCCAGGCAGAAATTCTCTCTTACCCAACATCACAAAGGTACTATTTCAGCCAACTTCCAGGGTTTCTTAGGAAGAATGAAAGATAATTATGCTCATTAACAACTCGTGAGTTAAAGCTTTCATTACATTTAAGGAAAATTGTTATAAATTAGTTCTGCATTAAATTACAAATACGGTACTTAAGTTTGCTGTTTTTAATACAAAGTATTATTTCTCTCCCTTGAAAGCACAGTAAAAATACCTCTGTACATTCTCCAGCTGCCTCAGTTATAAAGTCCAACATGCTCTATTGATGAATGCTCTGTAATTCACTTGTGACAGGCCACATAAAAAAAAAAAAGAGTTATAAAAGAACCGCTCTCTGTGATTATGAGTACCAGGTATTTAAAATATTTCATTGGAAAGGCTTATCTTACTCCATTGGCAGAGATGATGGAAAGTGATATCCAAAAATAGTCAGAGATTTAAATTTGTGCCAAATTACAGACAAATCAATTCCAAAGACTCAAGTAAATCAGCACTGCAATCAACTCATCCAAATGACTTTGTAACAAATACAGTTTTGATACAGCAAGATTCCCTGGTACTGCGCATTGGCAGGTTTCAATTAAATTTTGAGTATCCGCCAGCTTGAACATAACACTTCCGTAGCAAAAATGATACAGTGTTTTGGAGGACCCCCTCCCTCCACTAAGATGTCCTGCTGGAGAAAATTGTCACTCACAGAAACCTATGGACTTCAGACCAGGTCCACCAAACAAGAATCTGTCTCAAAACCTGTAGGAGAATCACATATAGAATATTTCCTATATATTTCAACGTTTATGGATAACAGTTCTGAAAAGCATTAAAGTTTCAGTATTTTACATCTAGAGCTGTGACAAATATTATTAGCCTCTTCTTACAGCAACACAGGTCTCAAAATTGCTTTTACATACTGCCCTATCATTTTAAGTACTCAAATCCAATTTAGAGTCTACTACTACTTTATTTCTTTTTTTTTTTTTCAGGTTTACTCTTTCTTCAGAGCCCTATTTCAGTATATTTGAAGTTCAAATGCTGTAATTCTTGGGATGTCTTTGCTTTCTCTTTCCTCTACAGTATGCTTTGTAAAAGGCTTTTTACCATCTTGTCTTAAGACACACAAAAATCCATGCTAGCATGGTTATGCTTTTTAGCTCATCAGAAGTGATTATTCATTATTGTAAAAATCAGGAAGGCAATGATTTGTTTGTTGGATAGGAAAAATTAAGTTATAGGGCTAACACACAAAATTCAGACTTGTAACAGTGAATAAAGTTATACTGAAACTATCTCAAAGCACATGTCCATTAAAGTTTTGCATCTAAAAAACTGCAGTTTTTATGGACATCAAGGATAGAGCTTTAGGGGTGAGGCAAAGGAAGTGTTATTGCTTCATGTAGTTTCCTTTATAGACTCTATAAGAGTCTTTCTCCCCAAAGCAAACCTAAGCAAGAAATTTCCCCAACCTTGAATTAACTTTGTGTGGAAGCTGCGATGGCACGACATGTGCATTTTCTCCCACAACAAATTCAACTTCACTATAGACACTGCAGCTTTTAATATGTACCACTCTGCTGTTTCAGTAACTACATTTCAGTGCTAAGCTCTAAAGCCTCCGAGTACTGTTCAAATACCAACTGATAACAGAGTGGTCCTACAAGGACTTGCAGCTCTTTGGCTAAATTTTTTTTCCCCATGACCCACTGAAATCAAAGGATGGTTTGGGTTGGAAAGGACCTCTAGAGATCATCTAGTCCAACCCACCTGCTAAAGCAGGTACCTCTAGAAGAGATTGCACAGGAATGTGTCCAGGTGGATCTTGAACATCTCCAGAGAAGGAGACTCCACAGCCTCTCTGGGCAGCCTGTTCCAGGGCTCTGGCACACTCCAGGTAAAGAAGTTTCTCCTCATATTCAGATGGAACCTCCTGTGCTTCAGTCTGTGCCTGTTGCCCCTCATCCTGTCATTGGGCACCACTGAAAGGAGTCTGGTCCCATCCTCTTGACACCCACCCTTGAGATATTTATAAACATTGATGAGATCCCCTCTCAGCCTTCTCTTCTCCAGGCTGAAGAGACACAGCTGGAGCTTTTGTAAATTAAATAGTCGTGTCTAAATTTGCCAGAAACACACACACACACAATCTAAATCTATTTTCTTATTAACTGGTCACTGCAGTAACTGAAATAAGTGCAAAAGGCAATGGGGTGTGTATACAAGCAGCAAATCAGTACTTAACCTTGTTTTTTTTGTATTAAAACTATTTTAGGTTACTACTGTTTTAGAACTTTTTCTATTATTTAGAAGATTCTAGAAGTACTTTAAAAAAAATAAAAATAACATAGGGACAATATTGTTTGTTTGTATTTGCCGTGGTGAATACTGTCAAATTTTCCAGCACCACCAGGGTATCTCAAATTACTAAAGGACTAGTTAGCACATATTCTCACATTGTGTGGATGAGTTATTAAAAACAACTTGCACGACACAACATATGTTTTCCTATTTATTAAGAATAGCAGAACGCAAAAAAAAAAAAAAACAAAACAAAAACAAAAACCAAAAAACAAAAACCAAACAACAGGAGGAGTATTTGCAACAAAAAAACCCCAAATCAATCCAGTTAATAATATATTTTTATATATCATATAAGAAACATGCCAAACTTCACTATAAGTACTTAAAGGTCAACTAGTAAATCAGTTGCAAAAGCATAATTCTGTACATTGAAGTGATCGCTGTAATACTCTTATAACCACTTGATAAACAGTGCTTATTATCCCAAAGACACTCTTCTTCTCTAATATAACAATTTTATAAATAATGTCAAAACCTCTGGCACTAGTTTCACATTAACAGGAATCTAAATGAGAAAAAAAATACATTATATGTAGAACAGTAATGGGGAGCTATAGGTAGCTTGGGAAAGATTTGAATTTTTAACAAGTGGACTAGATCTTCAAGCAAGATCTTAACTGAAGCAAATTCATCTACCCAGCTCTTAAAAACCACCAAACAAAAAAACCCCAAAACACAAACAAAAAAAACCCCACAAAACAACACAAAAATACCCACCAAATACAAAAAACACCAGCCAACCAACTTCTGTGTTACTATCATCCAGCGGTGGGCAGGAAACAGCATTTTCAGGGTGATTTACTAGCTTAAACTTTCAGAAGTGTTCAGCTTTGCAGCTGCAAGTTCCACAAGTGGACTCTGATGAAGTCAGTAGAGGCTGTTTTACGGCATTAGGAAGTTTGCTTACTTCACTGCATTTCAGATTCTATTTTATAGGAATTCAAAATGTAATTAAAGACAGCCATTAATGAAAGAAGAAATGCTTAACACTACTTGAATTCTACCTTTTGCATTACTGATTTCTGAATGCTAACAAACCATTAAGTAAATACAGTAATTAGAAAGTTACAAGAAATTATGAGTGTAGAGCTGCTGTTTAACCTGAAGTGTTTCTTCATGAGCCTTATTGTGTATAACATCTGCATCACCTATAAGGCTACTGCAAGTGGAATAGGACTTGAGTCACAGCTTCTCACCCTTGAGAAATGGAACAGAACAATCAAATATATAATTCTGTATAATATAAAAGCATGTTTGACATGACAGAATATTCCATCTGTATCCACAAAAATAAGTACATGAAAGTGTTTACCACAGAATGCAAGATATTCAGGAATCAAAGGAATATTTCAAGACTCAAACATAGAAAGGAAGTACACAGAAGGTGGACAAAAGGAAAAGTACCCTGGAAACGTCTGTGCATACAGAGATGTGATTAAAAATGCCAAAGCCCACCTGAAACTGAATCAAGTGAGGAACGTCAAATGCAAACAGGGCTTCCAGAAGTACTTAAGTACTCCTGGACTTCCGTAATGCCTTTGGCACTGTCTCCCATAAGATCCCATAGACAAGCTGTTGATATATGGGCTGGATCAGCAGACAGTGAGTGGACTGACAGCTGGTTGAATGGCTAGACCCAGAGGGTGGTGATCAGTGATACAAAGTCTAGCTAGAGGCCAGGAACCAGCAGCGTACCCCAGGGTCAATACTGGGTCCAGTCCTATTTAACATTTTTATTAATGATCTGGATGATTAGGTAGAGTGCACCCTCAGTGAATTTACTGATGACACCAAACTGCAAGTAGCGGCCAATGTGTCAGAGGGTCATGCTGCCATCCAGAGGAACCTCGATAGGGTGGAAAAGTGGGCTGACAGGAACATCAAAGTTAAACAAGAAGTGCAAAGTCCTGCAGCTGGGGAAAAACAGCCCCATGCATCACAGTAAATGCTGGGAATAGTCATCCAGAAAGCACCTTAGGAGAAAAAGACCTGGCGTCCTGGTAGACACCAAGCCAAACACAAGCCAACAAGTTGCCCTTACCACAAAGATGGTTAAGGGTATCTTGGGTTGCATTAGGTAAAGCATTGCCAGCAGGCCAAGGGAGGCGATACTTCCCCTCTGCACAGCACTGGTGGGTCCACACCTGGAATGCTGCACCCAGGTTTGGGCTCCTCAGTGCAAGAGGAATAGAGAGCCACTTCAGACAGTCAAACAAACAGCCACTAAAACAATTAAGAGAATTGAGCGTTCTTCATACAAGGAAAGGCTGAGAGAGCTGGGACTTCTAAGCCTAGAGAAGGCTTGTGGAACATCTTATTAATGTGGATGAATATCTGAAGGGAAGGTGCAAGGAAGACAGGGTCAGGCTCTTTAAAGTGGCGGGCAGTAACAAGACCAGAGGCAATGGGCATAAACTGGAACACAGAAGGTGCTATCTAAACATCAGAAAACACTTCTACTGCAAGGGTGGCTAAGAACTAGTACAGGTTGAGAAGTCTCCATCCTTGGCAATACTTGAAAGCCATCTGGACACAGTCCTGGGCAACAAGCTCTGGAAGACTCTGCTTGAACAGAGGGGCTGAATACTATGACCTTCAGAGGTCCTATCCAACCTCATCCATCCACAAGAAAGAAAAGCCTGCACAGATACTCAGTACAGCCACACCTTTAATATCAGATTTTCAAAAGCTATGAAAAAACACAGTAAGATGCTGGTCTTTCTATACATATCATCCTGCTACATTAACTTCTCCTAGCTCAGTTCAGTCTTGTTCAATAGACTGCCTACAAAGAAACAGTAATAGATCATTTTTATCATACATTAAACACTCAAAGCCAGACCTATGAGGATAAAGAAAAAAGGCTTCTATAGCCTCAGAAAAAAATATTTGACATTGCAGCCTGTATGTACAGAAAGCTCTTTTATAAGAGATGAGAACCTCTCTTATTAGACTGCCTCTCCATACTAGAAAAAGCATCATGATGATGCAATTACACTGAAGTACCTCATATTTAGTGACATCTTATTCTTTTCTGTAGGAAAGGAAGATTAGACAGCAAGGCACAGATCTTAAGCCACAGGCTCTTCAAAACAGGCTCTTTGGAATATATTGTTCTTCTACAGATCAAAAGAAATACTTTTCTAACCACTTAGCTCTTTTACATTTATAGTTGCTGACACTCAGTAGGATCACAAAGTTCACCATGCATAATGGTGATGCATGCATCTAATACAAAGATTAGAAAAAATGAATTTTCAAGAACATTTGACCAAGGGTAAACAAGTGATGAGAATCCTTTCGTCATGTAGTCCCTAAAATGACTTTCTTATACATTGAGATTTATGGCAGATAAACTGAAAACATGTAAATACAATACAGATTCTGTACACTATAGCATCATTTTCAGAGGTCAAAGTTGAAGAATCACAGCCACCCCTTCTGTATCAAGGATTCTATTTGTTTTAGTTGCCATAGCTAAGCAACATCTAAGATCACTTGAAAAGAAAAAGCCAGTTTTAAGCTTCAGAATTTTTATCCCCAGGTCCATTTATCTGCCAGTGAACTAGCCATTAAATTAATGGCTCAACAGAAGTGATACTCTACCCAAATTATTCACAATGTATCCTCAATCACTTTTTCTGTAAGTCCGAGTCAGTAGCAAAGCTACTGTTTACAAACAGAGAAGGGCTGGTGGGAGATGTAGTGGTTGGAGGCCGCCTGGGGCATAGCGACCATGAAATAATAGACTTTACAATACTCAGAGATGCAGGGAGAACCATTAACAAAACCTCTACGCTGGACTTCTGGAGGGCAGATTTTTGCCTATTCAGAAGTCTAGTTCAGAGCATACCCTGGGAAACAATGCTTAAAAACAAGGGGGCCCAGGAGGGTTGGACATGCTTCAAGCAGGAGGTTTTGAGTGCACAGGAACAGGCTATACCAGTGTGCCGAAAGGCTAGCCGGCAGGGAAGACAACCGGCTTGGCTAAACAGGGAGATTCTGAATGAAATCAGAAATAAAAAGAGACTTCACCGACTGTGGAAAAAGGGGCTGGCTACTTATGAAGAATTTATGTAAACAGCTAGATCATGCAGAAAAAAAATCAGGGAAACAAAAGTGCAATTTGAAGTTAATGTGGCCAATTCTGTCAGGGATAATAAAAAGTCCTTCTTCAAATATGTTAATAACAAAAGGAGGGGCAAGGAAAACCTCCATTCTCTGTTGGACTCTGAGGGAAATATAGTTAACAAAGATGAGGAGAAAGCTGAGGTACTTAATACCTACTTTGCCTCAGTTTTTACCAGTAAGACAGGTGGCCCTCAGGACAACTCATGTCTGGAGATGGTTGGCAGAGATAGAAAGCCAAATAGGCCCCTTGTATTCCAGGAGGAAATAGCTGGTGATTTACTGAGCCATCTGGATCCTCACAAGTCTATGGGACCAGATGAGATCCATCCTAGGGTGATGAGGGAGCTAGCAGAAGAACTTGCCAAGCCACTCTCCATCATCTTCCAACAGTCCTGGCTCACTGGGGAGGTCCCATATGATTGGAAATTGGCCAATGTTACCCCAGTCCACAAACAGGGCTGCAGAGCTGACCCTGGCAACTACAGGCCTGTCAGCCTGACCTTGGTGCCTGGCAGGGTTATGGAGCAGATCATCCTGAATGGAATCACACAGCACCTTCAGGATGGACAAGGGATCAGACCCAGCCAGCATGGGTTTAGGAGGGGCAGGTCCTGTCTGACCAACCTGATCTTCTTTTATGATCAGGTGACTCACCTGGTGGATGAGGGGAAAGCCGTGGATGTGGTCTATCTGGACTTCAGCAAGGCCTTTGACACTGTCTCCCATAATATACTCCTGCAAAAGCTGGTAGACCATGGCCTGGACAAGTGTACTCTACGCTGGGTTAAGAAGTGGCTGGAGGGCCGGGCCCAGAGAGTGCTGGTGAATGGGGCTGCATCTAGCTGGTAGCCAGTCACTAGTGGTGTTCCCCAGGGGTCAGTGTTGGGTCCAGTCCTGTTTAACATCTTTATTGACGATTTAGATGAGGGGATTGAGACCATCATCAGCAAATTTGCTGATGACACCAAGTTGGGAAGGAGTGTCAACCTGCTGGAAGGCAGGAGGGCTCTGCAGAGGGATCTGGATAGACTGGAAAAATGGGCTGATTCCAATGGGATGAAGTTCAATAAGGCCAAGTGCCGGGTGCTGCACTTTGGTCACAACAACCCCCTGCAGCACTACAGGCTGGGCACAGAGTGGCTGGAGAGCAGTCAGACAGAAAGGGACCTGGGGGTACTAATTGACAGGAAGCTCAACATGAGCTATCGGTGTGCCCAGGTGGCCAAGACGGCCAACGGTATCCTGTCCTGTATCAAAAATAGCATGGTCAGCAGGACAAGGGAAGTGATCCTTCCCCTGTACTCTGCATTGGTGAGGCCACACCTGGAGTATTGTGTTCAGTTCTGGGCTCCTCAGCTCAGGAAAGACATTGAAGTGCTGGAGCGGGTCCAGAGAAGAGCAACACGACTGGTGAAGGGACATGAACATAAGACCTACGGGGAGAGGCTGAGGGAGCTGGGGTTGTTTAGTCTAGAGAAGAGGAGGCTTAGAGGTGACCTCATCACTCTCTATAACTACCTGAAGGGAAGTTATAGCCAGGTGGGGATTGGTCTCTTCTCCAAGGCAGTTAGCAATAGGACAAGGGGGCATGGGCTTAAACTCTACCAGGGGAAATTTAGGCTGGATATTAGAAAGAAATTCTTTACAGAGAGAGTGGTCAGGCATTGGAACGGCCTGCCCAGGGAGGTGGTGGACTTGCCATCCCTGGAGGTTTTTAAACTGAGATTGGACATGGCACTTAGTGCCATGATCTAGTAAACGGACTAGAGTTGGACCAAGGGTTGGACTCGATGATCTCTGAGGTCTTTTCCAACCCTGTCGATTCTGTGATTCTGTGATTTCTTCCCATTTTGAACAATCACCTGTTCTCTTCTGGAGTCTGATTTCCCATCCTGACTATTCTCTGCTCCAGACACTCTGAATGATATTAGTGCTCTCCCTTTAGCAGCTGCCTTATCATATGTAAAACTGCCTTGGGAGATCAGAGGCAGGGGGAAATCTTGCATCAAAGACAGCCAACACTGGCTAAACCAGTAGCATATGCCAAGTGGAATATTTTCCTTAGATTAAATAAGGCAGAACAGGTATGAAACATACATTTTACACATCTGATTTTTTACAATATAGCTACAAAAATGGACACAAAATATTAAAGCAGCCCACCAACCCACTAATGAATTATCTCTCCTTCTCACCTCATTCCAATTACTCTTTCTAAAAAGGCAGAAGAGGAAAATTCCACTCCTACCTACCAAGAAGTGTTTGGTTATGTTTGCAATAGTCAAAATAGTTCATGTCAGGTCTTAAAACAAAGAAAACATAAAGGAAATAAAACTAAGACAGGCAGGAGAACAACAACAACAAAATAATCTTTTCTCACTTTTAATTTGAGAACTCGACGTTTAAATACCCACACAAGGCTCAGATGCAATTCATCCCTTCACCTGGGAGCTAAACTCACCTCTAAGGATAGCTAGAAGGTTGTTCTAACTCAAAGGCTATGGGATATGTTAGTCTTAAGTGCACTCTCACTTCTGCTAAAACTATTCCATTTTGCACAGGTTGTACTTACTGGAGGAGGATCCAGTATGTGAACTATTGCCCTACACAAAAGCCCACTAAGAACTTCTATCTTGCTTTTTGTGTCATTGCTAAAACATTTTACAGGAACAGAAAGAACTCAACAGGAAATAGTAGACAAGGCTGCCAGCAGAGGTGTCTTGCAAGCTCCCTCTTTGTGGCAGATTACTCTGCAGACAGCAAAATCTCTGCCTTCAATCTGAATCTGTGTTATTGTTCTTATAGATGGGACATTTGACGGTTCACATCACATGTTGGAAGGGCTCTTGTTATCCCAGCTCTTTTTAAAGATCTCTTTCTTATGTCTATATCAGCAAAGAGCTTGACTTTAAAACACATTTTTCTGTTAAGATGTGCTATACAGTAGCATAAGGTAGAAGTTTCAATGCTGACAAGAAAACCTTCTGAGAAAAGTCTTAAGCACTTGCATGATTCTTCTACAGGGAATATAATAACCTTAGCATTTAAGCAGATTAAAAATGTTTTTCTCATCCATCATTCATGTCATCCCATTACGAACAGAAATAAGATTGATAAAAATACTCTAAATATATGTATTTCATATAATATGGTGTCAGCTATACCCAGAGGGATTCTTATTGATGCTGTACAGATCAAGATTATTACCAGGTGACATACACAATTTTATGTTGCTTTTCATGAGTTAGGGATCACAATAAGCTCTTCTCAAACCCATGGCTAATTCAGAGTGCAAATGAGTTTCATCTTACCTCAGCTTTCATATTTATACTTGAAAATTCAAAAGTTGCTTCTACTTGCATTTAAGCCATGACAGAAGTCCCATACAGTTGATCATGTCTCAGATGAGATGATGCTTTAGATACTTTCTGGACTGTCCCTTCTTAGGGGGTTTATGCATAAAGGGAGCTCTTAAATAGAAAACTAAGAGAAATTATAGCTAACTAAAAGAACTAACTATAAACCCTGTAACAAAAGCAAAAAAAGCTACTTATAGTTCCAGAAAACAAAACAAAACACAACAGCTTTCAGAAACCTTATTTAGCTAATGGAAGCAGACTAATCCAAAAGTGTCAATCATCATATGCTATCAACACATTATCAGCTACTTAATTTTACCCAAGCACTACCACTGCCAACAGATGTATCCTGTGAGTATCACTAAACAGGACAAAGAGACCTGCTACAGTGTAGAAACTATTTCAGGCAGGAACTATGTGGCATCTCTTGTTTATACATTGCTCAGCATACACAGTATACATTCCCCACTGTCCACAGTCAAATAAAATTATAATAAAATGATGTAATCACATTCAAGTTTTGCTCCACATTTAAGAAAACCTCTACACACTTATTTCCTTTCTAACTGTCAATGAAACATCATCATCTCTCCCTGCTTTTGCTTGCAGACCCATACAACTCAGTGTCAAATATATGTCAACGGAGTAAAGCCTTAACTGATCACTTACACTCAAGGTTTAGTGTTTTCAACACGTGCCCGCACTGAAAAACTGCATCTGGACAACAAATACAATAACCTTGCCAAACGTCAAGCAGAAAATCATAAGAATTTAGTGGAAAACATCCAGTACTAATGATTCAAATACATGTAGCTGATTTCAGGAAATGAATCATAACTAACCTATAAATTTCTCTAACTGGAAACCTCTCTCACTGCCCACACTCAAAGGGAAAAAAAAAGAAAAATTAAGACACATCCTGTAGCACTCTGGTCAAACATGCCAAATAAGGCAATCATTAATTGAATTTTTGGCATTGACACTTCTCAATTATATCAACACAGCCCACAGATCAGCAATATAAACAAATACACACATACGCACAACAGAACAAAGACAATATTTCTAGGGGGAAAAAAGCTATTTATTGTTTTATTTCCTACAAATAAAATTAGGAAATTGTTTAAATACTAAAGATAGCTTGAAAGGATGTAGCAATAAGGGTATTTAGCAAGTCTCAGTAATTTCATATTTGGTATGCTATAATACAAGAAAATTCCAAAAATCAAACAAATAGTATTTCCCACTGTATTACCAAGTGACTACATACTAAACTCAGCACCAGTTATTCTTAGTTTTGTGAAAAAATGAGGGTTGAACTGTGTGTGTGTGATACTAAAAGCTTGTTTTATTATATCATCACTAAGGTCCTGGTTCAGAGCTATTAATTAGTTAAAAATCAACCAGTTCAAATGAGGATAATTCAGACTTGACTCCAGCTCTTTCCTTCACTCTTGCCAGACCCCACCTACCTACACACATGCCTACAGACCAGTATAATTGACCCAGCTTGTAACTATGTTCCCGTAATTCAAAGGGCATTTGCCTCAGTGAAGCTCTGCCCTCTGAGTTACTCTTCAGAGCACTCTATTTCATGCTCAGCAATCACAAGGACAAGAATCTTTATTAAAAAAATTGACTAATAACTCATGAGCCCATGAGTCTGGGACACAGCCAGAGATCTGTAATATGGGTTAACATCTGACCAAACTGTGAAAATAATTTCTACTTTTCCTTTACAGTAGCTTGATCCCTTCCTCATGTGACCTGGAATATGTGTGACTAGTGACAGACTTCTCCTCCAAGACTACTGTGGTATTTCAGCCTTGCCATACCCTTAAGAAAAATCCAATGGTTTTATATAATTACTTTTCCTGATCTTATCTGTTACTACAACCTGAATTCTGGCAAAGAAAATAGTCCCTAAAGCATACACATATCTAAAAACTGACACCCCCACCACAAGAAGTTAGGTCTGATTATTTCTTTAAGCAGCTATGAAACAGTGGTGGCACCACAGTCCATCTTTGGCTGCTGGCAGGAATTTTCATCTATGGCTGCGTAGACAAAGAACAGCAATGCACACAAAACAGGAATCAAAGCAGGGCATTTAGCAATTAATTTCCTACTTACCATACATCAGTGAATTAATTGCATGGGAAATCCTGACATAATTGTGTATTTCTAAAGTTTTCCAGGAAAAAACTTCTTGTTTTGGTTTCCCTCCACACCTTGCACTAAATAAAAATATACTTGAGACCCATAATGTTCAGCTAGGAAATGAACAAAATGAAAGTTTCTTGTTCTACTCTTATTGAAAGGCTTTACTTTAAGGTAACCCATGTATACCAATGTGCAGGTTATTTCTTTTTTCCGAAAGGCCCTGAATCTTGAGATAGTCCACTGTGCTGAAAGCCACACTTTCCAAAACTGAGAGGGCTTGCCAATAAATCACAACTGTTTTACCATATGCCACATCGTTCTGCCAAGTATCACCAGCCTGTTCTACTTTTAAGCAAATTTCATTATAACATAGCTCAGAGCAATGCTCATTAAAAAGTATACTGAAAAATGTCAAGTTGTTTTTGTATTAAAAAACGTGACTTTGGTTTCCATAGAGGTTTCAGACTGGCATCTACTGAAGAGGAAAATATGAGAAAATTCACCTCAAATTCACCACTCACTCCTGAGATGGAGACGACAGCCCTGTCATCAGCTCCATCACACGCTAATGGCGATTGTTACTTTGAGGACTGTCCACTTCCCAGCACACCAGCAAGATCTCTGATCTAAGTACGGTCATTAAATACCCTCCATGTTTGTCCTATTAAACAGGAGATCAGGATACAGCGATCTCTTTGGACAGCTTTGAATATGTGTGTTCACCCTTTTCTATTACAGTGGCTCAATCCAGTCAGTTAAAAGTCTTCTAAAAAGCCATTAAGCCCTTTCAGCTTTTTCATGAGCATATAAAACTCAGCACCAGGGTTTCCACATAATAGCTTACAAGATTGGTCTTTAACTGATGAACTATCCAAAAACTAGTCCAAATGCTGACCTGATTTAAACTCTGATCTCACTGGACTCATGGGGTAGGGAGGGTATGCAAATCAACTCAAAATCTGGCTTTAAATTCTCTTTGATTTGTTCTACCCAGAAATAAAACAGCTAGTGGTGATTTTACATTTTAGAGCTTGATGAATCATTGCTAAACCTATCACAGGCTAAAAAAAAAGAAAAAAAAAGACATTAGCTTTCCATTAGAAAAATAATTATTTCTTTCATTTACTTGCATCTAATATTCCTCATGGCCAATGGTTGATGAGGAAACATGACTCCTTCCTGCTACAGTTACAGTTTTAGTAGAACTTTGAAGAACATTATAAACTTCTCTCAAAGTAAAACTCTCAAGATTAAAAAAAAGGTCACAATCTATTGGGGCTTACAGCATATGAATCACAGTACAGAAGTTATACAGGTCATAGCAGTTTTCTTCTGAGAAATCAGATTTTTTATCAGATGCCAAAATATGATTTAAGGGTTCCACACATTTTGGTCAGGTCTTTTATTTGAAAACTGTTATAATGCATATCATCTGCTGTCTAGAGGTTACTTCCTGTCACTGTTCATCCAAAAAAACACTTATAAAATTCAATAAGACAGTACAGTCTCTGAAAATCCAAGTAGTTCTAGGGATGTGCTATGAAACTGACGTCCAAAATTCTAGTTTTGTGAATACACGAGACCACTTGTATTTTCTTTTTACTGTAGTGTCTATTTTCACACACGCACTCTCACCTGCCCTTATACAACAGTAGGGATTTTCTAAAAGCCTTTCTGTTCTAGGTATTTTCATTCTTTTTGCCTCCTTCTTGCATAGTTCTAGTCCAGTTAGCCAAACTTGCACCAAAACCTATTACCATTCTTATTTTAAGGGATACATTAACATCAACAAGGTATTTGAGGACCAAGGCCATATCTGTTCAACATGTCACTCAGTTTTTGTGTCCATCCATGTCTACCCTCCCCTGCCTCTTCTCCTTTTTTGACCTATCAGTCTCAACTGAATGTATGCAGGGGTGTCAGACTCATTTTCACTGGGGGCCGCATCAGCCTCATGGTTGCCTGAACACCCCTGGTCCATGGAGAAAAACCTTTAAAATGGCTTTTTTATTCTTCACTGCTGAAAAAAAAAAAACAAGTAAATAATTTTAGTATGTTGTTATACTGAAGTCTTATTCTGATTTGTATTGAAATACAACTGAAGCACAAGTTAGGCTATTTAGCCCAAGACAAGAACTTTTTGTGAGGCTTTCTCTCATTCCAGCCAACTACTTCCATGTATGTATACAGATAGATATGAGCATATGCACCTTTTGAGTTAGTTGAAGATGAACATTGCTTCTTAGCAAAATCAAACTGTATTTAACTCTAGAGCAAAAACAAAACACTACTTAAAATCTGTACTCCAGTGGAAAAAAACCAAAACAAAAACACAAGCAAAAAACTCCACCACAAAAACAAACGAACAAAAAAAACAACACAACACCAAAAACTCAAACAAAAAATCTGATAAACAACATGAAAACTGCCTTTTTTTCTATCCATAATCCAGCATGTTGCCCATCTTAAACTGAATGAATCCTCAGCAATGCAGATACTGAAAAGGCAGTAACCACAGGGTCTAGTTGCCTGGAAACAGGACTGTTGCAGCCAACTGCTGTAAATTCTAGCTGATCCCTCATGATCAGCTGTCAGGCTCACTATGACAAAAAAGCAAGCATAAAGTTCTGTCGAGACTTTTCCACAAATTAATATGTTTTAAGTCATTCATGAAGAAAAAAAAAAGATAAACCATAAGACAAAAAGAATCAGTATTTGCT
Source organism: Columba livia (assembly GCF_036013475.1). Classification (NCBI taxonomy): domain Eukaryota; kingdom Metazoa; phylum Chordata; class Aves; order Columbiformes; family Columbidae; genus Columba; species Columba livia. The sequence continues at coordinate 106,594,169 of NC_088604.1, forward strand.
AAGTCATATAAGCAAAAGAAAACCTACCACCATCACACTACAATGCCATGAGAATCAAGGCTTATGTATATGACCACACACAAGATTCGCTGCAAGAATTACAGAAACTAGTACCACAGCCCACATGTTGACAGCACCTACGCAGAGAAGAAAACTGGGGATCCTGTGTCCTGCTGCAGCGCTCTGTCAGCTTACCGTTACATGCTCACCTGGAACTTTCAAACGACATGAGTTTTAACAGATGCTTTGAAATCAACACCAGTTTATTCTCCACAGTGAAGCAATTTAGGCAAGTAAATTGCAGGTGCAGTGCAACAGAAAAGAAAAATTTCAAAAAAAAAAAAAGATGAAATAAAATACCTGTTTATTGACTGTAAAGCAAAGTTATATCAACCATTACTTCCACCACCCAACAGACCCTTTCTGACTTCATTATTTAAAGTTTGTGTCACTCAACTGGCTGCATTTGTTATATTAGCCTCTGATTATTTTTTTTTTTTTTTTTAGAGTTGCACTAGAAATACCCAAACCAAGTACAAATCCCTATGACTACCTTTTCTTTCAGAGCTTTTCAGTGGGAGGCATTAGAGGTACATGGTACAGTCCCCATCATGGGTACAGGCATATGTCTGAAGGGTACTGCAGAATATCCAGGTCACAGCCTTATTTTGAGTGGGGCAAACCAGAAGTTCCTACTTGGTTTGCCAGTATTTCCTCCAATAAATTAAAATAGTTATTTACAGTTTTTTCAGATTGATTGTCCATTTTCCCATTCTTATTGTTTTTAGGTGGCAGAATTGCTATCATTTCAGCATTTTTCTGAACAATTTCAGTGAAACTCAAGTTTCACGTCTTTGGGAAAATGGTAAAGGAGGTGCATTTTCACAGGCTAACAAGGATAAAACAAGGGCTGCCTGACTTAAGGATCCTAGCCTGACTGCATTTTGTATGGAGAAGGGTTTCTTTTTTGTTGTTCATTTTGGGTTGAGTGTTGTTTTTTTCTCCCTCCAAACAAACAGTAACACACTGCTAAACATTACTGATTTCAGTGTTCACTATTCTGGTGAGTACACTGAGTTACTGTTAAGTATGCATGCTGCTTCTAAAGCAAATCAGTAAAACCTAAAGATCAAGAGTATCTGCAGTGCCATTTTCAGGCATTGGTGCAAGTGATCTAATCCTGTATTCTGAGGCTGAATCCCTTCACCCCTGCTCACAAGAGCCAGAGCAGCAGCCAAAAACCAGCTCATCTTCTGATCTCAGAGGACATGTGGGAGGAGGCTTTTCCAGATTATCATCTGCCAAGGTATGGGCTAAAGAAGGAATAGCTAAAGCTGCCTTTCAGTGCCTCGAGCTGAAGCATAGTTCTGGAATCATACTGGGCTCTGCAATCATGTTCTGGTGACATTTGCAGCAAGGCAATCATCACCCCAGGGCAGCAGGTGGACAGAAGGAAGCAGCCCTACTGCACTGGCCTTCACTAGCTAGGAGGTTATGAAGTAGTGTCTCTTAGGAGGAGATGCAGCAGGGTGGGCCAGCTAACATTTGGAGATACAAGCAAATTTAAAATCCTAATCAGCAGGTTTCTAAACAGATTTTTTTTTTTCTTTTTAAATGCCTCAACTCTACTTTGTATTTGGAATTAATTATGTGAATTAGTCCACTTTTTAATAAGTATAAAATGAAAGGATAACTGCTAATGGCCTGTTTCCTGTCAAGTTCCTTCACACCTTTCCAGAAATCTTCTGACCAGTGTTTCCCAGCTGCTCAGGACTCCAGAACAGTTTCCAGATCAACAGCATTTTCATTCTTGACCTTTCTCGTGAAAAAGTTGTACCTTCTCTCATAACCATTTTGAGACTCAAGACTCCCCCAGTACCTGAGGAGATTATATAATCCTAACATTTTCAGTTACAATTGTGTCTTTGGTAATGCAACTTTTCCAGTACTTCTGAAAAGGGACACAATTCATTATCGAGCTGTTTGTAAACAAAGTCAGACAAAGCTCAGCTTAATGTGAAAGTTTTAATCAAAACATTGCAGTTTTAGAAATATATCACACTTTCTTATTATGCACAGAAGGTTTAAATAACACAGCAAAAACTAGTAGCAGCTGAACAATGGAACAAAACATGGAACAAACTGTCTGTTTCTCAGATCCCTTTTGTTGTATACGTATAGCAGCATAAAAAACAACCTGGAAATTCCTGCATCACAGTACAGGCCAATGGCTCAGTTTTTAAATATTTTTCTGCATCACAATTTGTATGCATCTCTGCAATGCAGATATTAATGCCTACATCAGTTACTCCCTGTCACTTCAAAAGGGCAGCCAAATAAACTGATTTTAAGGAATGAGTGTATTACTTCTCCTGTACAAGCACAGGAATAGAACCAGAGAACAGGTTGATGATGTGCCCCAAGTCACAATATACCTGTGTCAGTTAGAATGCAGACAGAAGGACAGTTGACAAATATTAGTTTTGCACTAGCAAAACCACCGACAGAAGAGTTAATAACTGGTTCTTTTTGGCAACCGCACAACTGCAGTCAAAATTATACCCACTTTCTTACCAGCTTTCACCCAGCACAAAGAAACAGAAGCAGATGATGCCAGATGCCAGTGGACAGCACTGCAAATATGCAAGGGTATATGCTTTTAAACTCCTCTAGTCTAAGGGAAACTTTCATAATCCTTCCTTTTAAGGAGCAGAGTATTAGTTACTATTTCAGTTTCTACATTTGTTCAGCACTAGTACCCCACAGCCTATCGATAATTAACATCAAGCACAAACCACAGTCAAAGCTTTAATGCTGATGCCCTCCCAGACTAAGGCACCACTCACCGGTCTGCCCTGCTCACAGTTATATCTTCTTGTCATTTTAATTGAATTAAAAATAGCATCAGGTAGATATACATGAACACTGTTTTAAACAGCTAGACTTGCTGTGATCATTTTGAGTCAAACATGCAGAGACCAGGTGACTTTTAGCATTTATCAAAGTGAAGGATTAGAAACAGCAGTGCTACAGCCAGATGGGACAGACAGGCACTGTGGCAAGCTTCTTTGTACCATTCTCACAATTGTCTTAATGAAAAGCTAAACCCTATGTGGCTTTCTGATATCAGACCTTTAGTCAGTGTTAATCAAATAAAGTTTTCCAAGGGAAATTTTACAATGCTTTACATGATCAGATATCACAATTAGAAACCGTATAAACAGATCTTCAAATGACACTTTTACAAGAACACAAATGCACACACTTTTGTTCATCGCTGTTTCTGTCAGATGCTAATTAAGAAAGTATTCAAATGCCTGTCTTCAAGGATCACTCTTGAAAGCAAGTACATTAATTCCAGATGAAACAGAGGGTGCTATACTGGCTAATAGGTGTAGTGGTAAGTTATGAACACTGCATTGACAGCCAGTGCCAACTGCCTCCTGTTCACAGATTGTGTCTATCTGGAACCTAGTGGATTATTAACATTCCCCACAGGTAAACTTTGTAATTCCAAATAATGACAATTTATATTCAGACTATTAATATTTACTTGTTAAACACAGGGAAACATAATTTCTTAGTTATTTATTTTTCTATTCTGATTTGAAAAAGCCCAATCTATTATTTACTCTAGCAAGGAGAAAAATAGTTGGCTTGCAGTGGTGACACCCTGAACTACTTTTAGCAAATGATGTAAGTCTAATTAAGCAAAAGTTAGAAAGGTTTAAAGGAAAAAAGCCTTACCTATAAAATATAAAAGTTTTCAAGGAGATCAGTGAATACGAGCAAACTGAAAAGAAATAAGCTAATCACAGTGCTAAGTGATCCATTTGCTACTTTTAGCAGAACATACTCAGAATAGCCTCATCCACTTTATCTTTGCAGCAGAAGACAGATTAGAAAAAGCCCAAGAGCATAAAAAAAAGCCACTTCATGATAATATTTAACAGCATGGGCTGCACACCAAGTAAACCTGTTCCTAGAACACATTTAGATGTAACAGCTGTACAATAACTGACTAGTTTGGGCCAAAGAAAATGATGTATGCTGTGTATATACACATTATCTTGTTACAAACCAAGTATTACAGAAGTTTTAATGAAGAATGAATGCCAAACAAGGCTGGCTACACAAGTTTTGCAGCCCAACAGCATTGAACACTTCAACAAATGGTTAAAAAAAAAATTAACTTCTTATAGACAGGTGGAAGGCACTCTGGATTCTTATGGCCATCTAGTAATTACGACACGCATTCTGACTTTGTCTTCTGTAGTTTATCCATGTATACGCTCTAAGAGCAACTGTTTATATACAAAGCCTTCTGCAGTGATCCCAAATGATATTTAATCACACTGATGCACTTTTATTTATCAACTCCACTGAAGATATCTTCTCAAAAAACACGCAGCAGGGCCAGAGCTCAGCAGCAAGGAGGTAATTCAATCTATACAGCGTGGACATATATACACACCTTTGCAGCACATGTGCACTATTAAGAGCAAGATGTCACTCATACCTACACAGGACAATGTACATACTGGAATCACAGAAAAATAAACTAGTGGTTTTGAGCCAGACAACCATTTACTTTCCCATATAGTTCCAGAAGAGAGGGATTCCAACAAACAGGGCTTTTTTTGTCTTCTCTAATCTTTCCTTCCCTCCACTGAAAAAGGACAAGAGAAATCCTCAGAAAAAAAACATTTATAATTGCCTTTTCAGGAGCACAGCCTTGGAGGAAAGAATGAATTTTAAAATCATTAACAGAGTTTAGGAAAGCAAAGTCTCATTTTACTTTTAGTCATACAGCTTCATTGCACTAACCTAGCTTGCTATTAGACTGGTGCATAAATAACTGCAGTTTTGGACCGTGAATTTTAAATCATTGTAACTAGACTCAAAGACATCTTTATTAATCAAAGTAGGAACTATCATAGTCAACACATTTTTGCCAATAAGAAATAAGTTTGTTTATTCCTGTAGCATAAAAATCCATGCTTCAGGATTTGACAAAACTTGGAAAGCATTTTCTGCACCCTGCTAGTTGTGGAAGAGTTCTCCCTGTGAGCAGTCAGAATGTGTAACAGCATATATTGATTTCACAGATTTGTAAATGGGGTGAGTCCCTCAGTGTAAAATATTGACTGAAGTGAACATACGGATTTGGCTGTCAACATAAAATTAATGTGTATTTATAGGTTATCTTTGATATTCTAAGTTTAGATTCAGAAGGGGGAAAAAAAAAGGAGTTGTGGTTTATCAGTTAGAATTTTCCTTAATAAACTTGATTTAATGGGGAAGCAAATGCATGGAAAGAGCATCCTCATTTAAACATGAGGATAAATACAACATCTAATCTCTTGTACCTGGGTAGTGGGCAAGACAGCACATGGGAGTGGTGCATTGTTTAGAATATTCCTTAACAAAAGTTGTTTCTGGCTTAAAACTGCTAAACTGTTTCATATACAAGGTATAGTCATAAGAAAAACACCACTTAATCTTGTCTGTTTTGATTATTTGAATTAGAATAGTGTAGAGTATACTGCTGCAATACTAGACTTGGGATAACAGCTGTTAAGAGGTTGCATGTTTCATTCATTACAGGTTTGCATTTTCTTTGTAGCAAAATACACGTAAAAGAGGAAGGATGATTCAGACCAGCGTGAAGATTGTGTATGATTAGTTAAGATGACAGCCTTTGCTCTAAGTACATCAAATTCTGAATGTGTTTTAAACTCAGTCAATTCTACCAGCTATATATAAAGACGTATTTAGTAACAGTGGTTGGTGCAAAAACAATCGCAGTTTCAGACCATGAATTTTAAATCATTATAACTAGGGTCAGAAAAAATCTTTATCAATCAAAATATGAACCACTACAATCAACACAGTCTCACCAATGAGCAATAAGTTTGTTTATTCTTGTAGTGTACAAACCCATGCTTCAGGATTTGACAAACTCTTAGAAAGTGTTTTCTGCAGCCTGCTGGTTGTGGAAGCATTTTCCCTGCAAAAAGTTGTCAAGGTGCTTGAAGAAGTGGTAGTTGGTTGGTAAGAGGTCAGGTGAATATGGCAGATGAGGCAAAACTTTGTAGCCCAATTTGTTTGACTTTTGAAGCATGGGTTGTGTGATGTGCAGTCAGGCGTTGTTGTTGGAAAGAACTGAGCCCTTTCTGTTGACCAATGCTGGCTGCAGGTGTTGCAGTTTTCAGTGCATCTCATAGATTTGCTGAGCATACTTCTCAGATGTAATAGTTTAACCAGGATTCAGAAAGCTGTAGTGGATCAGATGGGCAGCAGAGCACCAAACAGTGGCCATGAGCTTTGTCTGGGTGCAAGTTTGGCTTTGGGAAGTGCTTTGGAGGTTCTTCTCAGTCCAGCCACTGAGCTGGTCATTGCTGGTTGTCATATGAAAATCCAGTTTTCGTCACACATCACAATCTGAGAAATGGTTCATTGTTGTCGTGTAGAATAAGACAACACTTCAAAACAACCATCTGGTTTGTTTTCAGTCAGCTCCTGAAGCACCCACTTATTGAGCTTTTTCACCTTTACAACCTGCTTCAAATGCTAAATGACTGTGGAATGGTCGAGGTTGAGTTCTTTGACAACTGTTTATGTAGTTGCATAAGAGGATCAGCTTTGATTATTGCTTTCAATCGGTCGTTGCCAACTTCGAATGGCTGAACACTATGTATGCTCCTTATCTTCAAGGTTCTCATCTCCTTTGCAAAACTTCTTGAACCACCTGGGCCAAATACATTGCTGATGTTGCAAGTTGTCTCTGCTGCCTTAGGACCCACTTTGAACTCAAACAAGAAAATCGCTCGCATTTGCTTTTTGTCTAACATCATTTCCACAGTCTAAAATAAATATAAAATAAGCAGCAAGTAAAGTCAGTAGCAAAAAAAAAAAAAAAAAACCACACACACAAAAAAAAACCCCAAACATAATGCAAGAAAAGCACATTAAAATTATGTATAATATAACCACATTTAAGAATGTATTCCAATATCAAATGGCAAATTTCAACAATGTGAAAACCGCAGTTCCTTTTGCACCAATCTAATAGTTCCTCCAAACAACTTAAACCCTAGGCCCAAGAAACGTCTCTGCCTTGGGAAAACACTATGACTCCGCAGAGAGAAACCTTCCCAAGGTGTTCATTTCAGAGACAGTTCTATAGCAAGGACCCAAATCACTCTGCCTCTATCTGAAAATAAAACAAAAATACCTGTTTTGCAGAACTTGCCATGCCTTCCTAATCCCATAAACACACAATTTTTATTAGTTTCTTTAGAAGTCAATGAATCCTCTGTAGCTTGCTAGGCAAAGTACAGTGTCTATGTATCAACAATTTCTAATAAAATCATAAGATGTAGATTAATGCATAAGTGAATATAATCTCAATTTCTTTTCAAAGCTATCTTGATATGTATATGGAACACATGATTACTTATTTCACACATACGTATTATGTACTTACACACACATGTACTTATTTCAGAATACACTGTTATTTTAAACCACATAAGCTTTATTTTTTTCCAGACATCAGAAAAATGTATTAACTAATGTGGAAACAATTATCTGTTTCCTCCCTTTTTGCTCTATTTTTTTTTTTTTTTTTAACTTTTCCATTGGAATATAATAGCTAAGGCTCTCAGGGAAATTTCTTTCTGGCAAAAGACTGCCATATTTATTCTATATTTATTTACTGCCAATGTTTTTTTTTTTTTTTCCCCAAGAAGCTGTGTCCAGGTAGATTGAGTGCACTATCTACATTGCAAACTCTTCAATCACTTGAGTTACTGTGTATCAAAACCCACAAAAACTGTAGGAATGTAACCAGGAAACAAACAAACCAACCAACCAACCAACCATACACACACACGCCCCAAAAACCACACTGGTAAGGGTAACATTTCCTTAACAAACCTCTTAGAAATGTGTTATTTATATCCCAGCCTCTATTGCAGGAGATTTTAAATATTTATATCCTTCAGAAAGGAATAACCCTCTCACCCCCACGTCTTCCCCAAATCTTCACACTGAAGTCAAACCTTAGAACACGTGCAATACAAAGCAAGTTACAAGCAAAATAGCATTTCTGGATACCCTAAAACTTGCAAGGATTCCATGTGTCAAGTGCTGATACACTTATCTCTTAAGCAAGTATTTTTAACATCACACAGATACGTATTTCAGATTAGAAAGGCAATTTCTTATTTGAATGTGACATTATCTTAAACAATGACAACACTCCTGAAACTTCCACCAGAATCAAACCATGAAGATTAGTCTCAGAATAGTCTCTATAAATGCTAGAATCTGTGGCCACAACACAGTGATGTATGAGCAGAAAATACTGTATTGCACAAGTACTCAGAAGTTTAATCGTATTTCTAATATTGCAGAGAGGCTAATCCTTTTACTAATAAATGAAAGGAACTGGTACACTGCCACTGATGTTTGAATGAAGTGGCACACATTTTTTATTTCCCAAAGGGAAAATTCCATTTTAATTTATTAAATTGGAATAAAACTTTTGACCAAGAACCTTTTTCTCAACATTGTGTCTTTTTTACTCATTATCACCTGGGATACCTCAAAATTGACCTTACAACCAATAATATTTAATCTGCTTGAATTTTTTTGAGCACAGCCTGAACCCCAAGCTATGAGGTTTTTTAGGTATCATTGATACACATTTGGAAGGAAAGCAGGCAAGAAAGCCTAGGAAGTGCTGCTGCTTGTTCATGTCAGTTTTGTTCAGTGTTCACCCTGACAGGGCAACAGGCTCTTCCTTTTGCTTTTTTGCTGCAAGTACAAACTTATCAAATTATTATTCTGGCTCTTACAGTTAGAAATAGTGGTAGTAAACATGATTTAAAAAAAAAAAAAATAAAAATATATATATATATATATATATATATAGCAGGACTCTAGGAACACTGGTATCAGAAACTAGAGGAATAAAGAATCTCTAGACAGTATTGCTAATTTCCAGTTTATTAGAATAATTTCATCCTCTACTTCTTACTTTCCCGGTTTAGGTAACACATCGTGTACTAAGGTACTTACTGGAAATGGTGGTCTTTTCTCAGAGCTAACAGAGGTAACAAATATAGCAGTTATACTGCAACCATTAGAGTTACTGCATTTTAGAATATTCTTCGACCACAACATTAGAGGAATAATAGAAAGTAAAACTGATCCCTAAACAATCAGCTAAAAAACAAAGGCAAGTTCTGCTCCCATTATTGTAACTACCAGTTATACGCATACCTGGCACGCCCACATGTACTGAAGAAGGAAGAGAATTCACCTTCTAGCATTTGTTATTTTACTTACAAAACATTTTACTGCTAATCTGAAGACAAAATATAGTATCTGACAAAAATCAAACAAATAAAAAACCACATAGCTCACAATTTGATAATCATGTAGAACACAACAGACGTAATTGCCATTGCAGTATTACAGAAAGAGTTCAGCATTGTTATCCAAAACCTTTTTAGAAGTGTGAACGCAGTTGAGGAGAAAATATTTTTGAAGTTCACTTCAGTTCCGCTGAACTGTTTTCATCAATAAAAGCAAACAAACAAACAAACAAACTAGTGGGTTTTTTTTCAAGTGTGACTGCTCATATAATTGCAGAAAGACAGTAAACAACAAAAAAAGAGGTAACATTTTCAGTTTCACTTCAAAACCACTAAATATTCAATTAACCTTACACAATAATTTCCACTTGGCCTGATGTATCCCCTGTATCCGCTCCTCTCAGATCAATTTCCCCCAATAGCCACTGGACAAAAATTTCTACATAGAACTGATTAATAACAACAACAAAAAAAATTCCACAAGCCACAAGGCTTAAACTCTACCAATAGGTGCAAATATTTATTTTCCAAACACATCCCAAGTGATGATATAATTTATATGCTACATGGTACACATTTCTATGAATTGGAATCTCAGGAAAACGACTCGAGCTCACACACAAGATTTCTTCAATCAAATCTGCATTGTAGTTTCTAAAAACCAATTAAGCATAAGAAGCAATTACCCGTTTTTAAGAAGAGTATAATTTGTTTCCCCCTAACTGAAGAACACGACACATGTAAACAAGGAGCATACTGGCCCAACTGCTGTAAACACTGTCAACTGTGTTAACGTGGAAACTGCAACAGCATCAACTTGGTAATACATTACAACAGCATTCAAAACAGCACACTTCAAAAAGTGAGCTGTAGAGTCTCTCAGTTCGGCACAGCCCTCACCTGGCACTAGCCAAGCATGGGGCCTCACACACCTTCACATTTCTGCACCACTGGTGATCACACAGAATGGCTGCTTTGCAGTTTACTCTCTAACTACTTGAAGATGAACAATTCATAGCAGTAGCAAATTTACAAAACAAATCATCAGAACACCAAGCCATCAACACCCAGAAGAACAACTGAGAGCTGATGTCATTTAAGATGCACATGAGAGCAGGATGGGCAAAGGCAAAATAAGCCTCAAATTAGGAAGAAAATTCAAGAAGCTGGATGCACTAGGTAGATAATGCATGCAGCTGTTCTTCAGTTAATAGATTCCCTTCAAAAACTTATTATTTTTGACCTGCAGCAGTTCTGAAATGAAAGAAAACACAATAAAAAGGCAGGGTTACAATACAAGAACAAAGATTGCCCAATAGGTCACTGTCATTGCGCAGCTTAAAAACACCTTGTATCCACAGAAACGCCAAGATATTCCAAACACTATCACATCTCTTCCTCAAGCTACAATTCAGTTCCACTAACCATATCATCATCGCTCTTCCATTCAAGTCTCTAGCTCCCCAAGGCTTTTCTCCTCCCTTAAACACTTCTCTTCATAGGCCTTTCTTGTCCTCTCAGTAAAAGACTAACTTCTCCCAATTTATTTGTACATGAGTACAGCAATGCACCACTCTCCACACACAAATCAAGAACTATGTGAACAAATCAGCAAGATAAAGTAGAGGAAAAGCAGGACAAGGTAGTCTTTCACCTCCTTCTACCATCATCCTTCAATCACATGTACAATGAAAGCTGCATACAGGATCTCTTCCATTTTCCAGCTCTGCTTTCATCCAACCATATGTAAGGAAAAATATGAAGAAGTAATAAACAGGAACAATACTAAGCAGAGTGGGAAAGAAGGGATCTGGCGGAGAATATAAACAGAGACAACTGAAACCAAGAAATAGGGAGAAAATAATAAGGGAAGGACTGGAAAACAGAAGTGGAGACAGAACACAAGAAACATCCTGCACACATATTCACAGAAGACATTTTAAATTGGGCATCTCTTACAAAAAAGCTGTGCTATGCCACTTGGTAGTGCGGTACTCTCCAAAACAAGATCCAATTGAACATATTAGTTTCAGATAGTTGAATATGTGACACAGCACTTGAAGAGATTTGCATTTCTATTAAACAAGTTATTACCAGCAGCACATTCATTGTCCAAACTTCCTAAACAGAAAACAAGTAAGTCTGATGTCAAATATCCTACACAAAAAGCAACCCCAGAGTGTTGTCTCCTCCTAGTCTCCCCCCGCCAACCCCTTCCTTTGAACACAACTGTAAAAATCTTCACAGTACAGACAAGTCATGAAATTTTAACTATTCAAAAAAATGAAAAAAGTTTTTTCTACTACCGACATTCCTTTAGCCTTCAGGTCAAGGGGGTTTTTTACCTCTCAAAAACCACACACACTGAAGATTCTCACTGATTAGTTCTGCTGTTTCTTGTGGGGAACATGACATTTGAAGGTAATAAAGGTCTAATAAAACTGAGAAGTGCAGATTGAAACACCAGATTTCAGCTGGTTTACATGAACTGGGCATCAAGCCTACATTTCTTCAGGGACTATGTACTGAACCTTTTCAAGTCCACCAAAAAAATAACTTTGCCTGTTATATATAATAGCTTTCAAACTAGAAATTAAGAGATACCTGCAACTTGCCCTACAACGTTCTTTGAGTATTCATATTAAATCCAATCTCATTTAGCTTTAAGTGATAATCTAAACATACTTTGAATATATCTACTTCAGCATTTTCTCAGCGGAGCCACATCGCAAGGGCAACACAATCAGGGCAACAAAAGATAACAGCTTGTTCTCCCCCACCTCCTTTCACTCTGCGCTGCATTATTCATTTGCAGGCCTAGCAGTTAGTTTTTTGGACCTTCTGGGAACACAATATAAGCAGTGCCCCCCCCGCCCCCCAAAAAAAAAAAATCCACAAAGACTCTGAAGGATAATCAAAGAACAAAGGCAAAGGAATACACACACACACACGCACAATACCAAGACTGAAAATAGTTGTCATAATTTCTGAGCAACAATGGGTCGGCATTTCCAAATGTTGATCCAATAACACAGCAACAGAGAATCTTCCAAATGATTGCTCCTAAAGTTTTCAAAATTAAACTTCCTGTATTTCTACTTTAATTAATATATACCATCATTCTAAACTATACTGTATTGTGTTATTCTTTATACTAATAATTTCTAGCCTCGTTCTGTAAAGTTCAGATACAAAAACTGCTATAGCCCTGGAATAATGCAGCATTTTCATAGGAGGATGTTTTGCATAATATCTGACGCTTAAGTTATTATAAATATTCTGAGTGGTATCACGGGCTGGAAGGGACCTCTGAAGATCATCTAGTCCAACCCACCTGCTAAAGCAGGTTCACCTACAGGAGATCACACAAGAATGTGTCCAGGTAGGTTTTGAATGTCTCCAGAGAAGGACACTCCACAACCTCTCTGGGCAGCCTGTTCCAGTACTCTGGAATAAAGAAGTTTTTCCTTGTATTCATATGGAACCTCCTATGCTTCAGTCTGTGCCCACTGCCCCTCATCCTATTGTTGGGCACCACTGAAAGGAGCCTGATCCCATCCTCTAGAGATTCATCCTTCAGATATTTCTAAACATTGATGAGATCCCCTCTCAGCCTCCTCCAGACTCAACAGACCCAGGTCTCTCAGTCTCTTCTCATAAGAAAGGTGCTCTAGGCCCTTAATTGTCTTCATAGCATGCCGCTGGACTCCCTCCAGTAATGTCTTGTCTTCTTAAACTGAGGGGCCCAGAACAGGACACAGTACTCCAGATGCAGCCTCACCAGGGCAGAGTAGAGGAGGAGGAGCAGGATAACCTCCCTCAACCTTCTGATCACACTCTTTTTAATGCACCCCAGGATACTGTTTGCCTTCTTGGCCACAAGGACACATTGCTGGCTCATGGCCAACCTGGTGTCAACCAGAAGTCCTCCTCTGCAGAGCTGCTTTCCAGCAGGTCTGCCCCTAACCTGTACTGGTGCCTGGGGTATTCCTCCCCAGTTGTAGGATCCTATACTTGTCCTTGTTGAACTTCATTAGGTTCTTCTCTGCCCAGTCCTCCAGCCTGTCCAGGTCTCACTGAATGGCAGCACAGCCTTCTGATGTGTCAGCCCTTCCTTCCAGTTTGGTAACATCAGCAAACTTGCTGAGGGTGCAATTAGTCTCCTCATCCAGGTCACTGATGGACAGGTTGAACAGGACTGGGCCCAGTGCTGACCCCTGAGGAACCCCACCTAACCACAGGCTTCCAAACAGAGGCCTTCAAAGTCTCCCAACTTTAGCTAGCTTCACATATAATACAGCAAACACATTGACTCTACCAATTTTAGCAAAACTAGGGCCTGCTAGCAACAACTAGACTTTTAACCCTTTCGCCTTCTCAAGTATCACTCTTAAATCAATACTGAATTATAAGTATGTATGCCAGCATTTAAAAATTCCAAACATGTCAAGGGTTCTTTAACCTGCTCAGAGATTCCACTAAATACTAGGCATTTTCTACTTTTAATGTATCTTTTCTACATTGCTTTTCTACAATACCTGAATATTTAGCACACTCAAGAGAGCTACCACAGAACAGTAATTTTAATAACTTTCCCCCTAGGATACTTTAAAAAAAACAGGATCTAAGTAAACTTAAAAAATAAGCTTTTGGTATATTCACTTGCACTAAACTCACTGAGCTATTTTCACCTTTAAAAACAGAACAATACTCTCTCTATTCTTGCCTGACTTTGAAAGACTTATTTTTGTAGCCACCTTTTTAAGCCACTATTCCATAAAGTTTATGATTTACAAATCTTACTGCTCAAACCGAGAAGCTCAGCTGCAGTCCTCCATTACTGAGTCTGTGTCTAACCATAGTAACGCTTAAGCAGGAGAAAACATTCATAATTCTCCATAAGGTGGTTGTAAACGAGAGATTGCAAGTAGTAATTAGGTACATCTTCACAAGTGGGAAAAGTTGAAATAGCACAAGAGTTATGACACTAGAACTCTTCTCAAAGCCTCAGTTACTTTTTTCTTCATACTTCACTGCAGTTTTGCTCTACTTGTACCTTCCAAACAGACTTCCATTTACAAAAAAGACAGAATCACCTTTTAAATCAACAAATCTCTTTAAAAACTTGAATACTAGTAGTGTTTGCAGCATTTTTTTCTTGGCTTGTATTGCGTTTAGTCTCTTCCACCTCATGCTTATCTTCTCTTTAAATTGTAAAACTTGCAGACAACAGCAATTACAGACCACCTAGTGCTGCACGAACTTAATCTTCATTATCAGTGTGCTACCTAGAGACTAATGTTATAAAACTTTTATTTTTATTCTGTGTGGTAGATACAAACTACATCTTATGGCTGCAAAGACAACGCAGCTTTACTATGCTCTTGATCTTTCTTGCTTTCTTCCTGTGATACACTTATTTTAGGTTTTGATTTATTATTATAGGTCTTAAGTTTCCATGAAGACAGACAAAAGGCAATACATACTTTGTAAATCTTTAAAATGTGGAATTTCTTGCTGCAGAGGTGTACATGGTTCCAAAAAGTTCAGACGGCATTACAAAATGGCCTGGAAACACTAATGGATTTAAAAGCCAATAGAAGCAATTAAACAAAGTGGCATTCTCTGGGGTTCAAGATGCTCTTCCCTGAGAAATAGATGACTAGACCCTGGAACCATATTCTGAGAAGCTTTGCTACACACTTATCCTTTTATTTTTCCTGAGGTACTGATGCTGAACATCCTATAGGCTAGAGACATTTCCGCTCTTGCCTGACAAAGCCATTCTTAAATGAGAGATCTTGGCCTGGAACGTGGTATTAAACATGCAGAAACCTCTGGTGGAAAAGAAACAAAACACATTGTTGCACAGTTACAGACATATATTGTCAAACTGACTGAACACACAGAGTCCTTTTTTCTATTACCACCTTAGCTGGCCATGCAACTATCAAATGTCTTGCAAAACAACTTAATGTTGTTACTTAAATTCACATTTCTCCTGTGTGCGGCCCTTATTTTGAATTTATAGGAGCTGTGGTACTGGCACAGTTTAAAATCCCTGAGTAATACTCTAGTTTCTGGCAAGATTAATGGAAAGTGGATTTTTGGAAAAGCCTTTAAGCACTTTATTTGTAAATGGCCACAGGATACTTAATGGAATAAGAAGCACTTCTGACAAGTCAGCATTTCTGTGTGCTTTTACTACTTGAACTTCGTTAGAGGTTCAAGATCCTTACATTCCAGAGGTTACCTGAGGATTTTGCCTTAGAGTTCACTCTCTGCACACAGAAAATACTGAAAAAAATCTGATGTCATATAAAAAATATTAAATATTTGGTTCCTAAATGTCATTTGCAGGAGCTTGGTCTTGTGTGTGTCAGAGAAAAACAGCAGCAACTAACTCAGTTACAACTAGCGTCAAGCAAGAGTATTTTGCCAAGTTAGTTTGCAATGACATATTGCACTGTGAGGGTGCAAGTTTGCAAATATTTTATGCTAATCCAACTAAATAAGATATCTCCAAAGGTTTGCTCCCTCTGACATCAGACCTGCTTCCTAATAATCTTAAAAGAAGCAGCAGCTCAGCTTAGCCACTTCACCTACCTTTTCTTTGCACTCTCCAGAGCTCAGAAATTTTCACTTCCCTTTACTTACTAGTTCACTAACACATTTAATAGGAAAAAAATTAAAATCATTAACACTGTTTCCTTCCCTATTAATTGTCCTAGAAATATTGTTAATCATTTTGGGATAGATATTGCTAGGGAAGACACATGAAGAGATTTTAAAGACCTTTGCATGCTTCTCCCAAAGCGCCCCCCTTCATCAGGACCAAGAAAGGATTGTGAGCACGAAAAATTTCATGACAGAGTCACACATCTCAGCAAGCAAGAACTGCAGATATGATGTTACACATATTAAAAAAAAAAAATAAAAAAAACCAACGCATAAATCTTGCATTCAATAGTGTCTGGAAATAAATTTTAGAACAAGCCTCCTGTTCAGCCGCCCTCCATCATCTTTGATGATGACTGGAAAAAAGCCAACATCATTCTGGTATTAAAAGAGAGCAAGAAGGACAACCCAGGAAACAATAGGACAGTCAGACTCATCTTCAACCCTGGAAAGGTGATGGAACAGCTCATTCTGGACATCATCTCCAAGCATGTGGAGGAAAATACAGTTACAAGGAGCAGTCAGCATGGGCTCACCAAAGGGAAATCATGTTTGACCAAACTTAAAACCTTCTATGATGGTATGACTGGCTGGATAGATGAGGGAAGAGCAGTGGATGTTGTCTACTTTGACTTCAGCATGGCTTTTGACACCATCTCTCACAACATCCTCATAGGTAAACTCAGGAAGTGCAGGCTAGATGAATGCATGGTGAGATGGATCATGAAGTGGCTGGATGGCAGAGCTCAGAGGGTTGTCACAATGGTGCAGAGTCTGGTTGGAGTCCTGTAGATAGTGGGGTTCCTCAAGGGTCCGCACGGGGCCCAGTCCTGTTCAACCTGTCCATCAGTGACCTGGATGAGAAGACTAACTGCACCCTCAGCAAGTTTGCTGATGTTACCAAACTGGAAGGAAGGGCTGACACACCAGAAGGCTGTGCTGCCATTCAGTGAGACCTGGACAAGCTGGAGGACTGGGCAGAGAAGAACCTAATGAAGTTCAACAAGGGCAAGTATAGGATCCTACAACTGGGGAGGAATACCCCAGGCACCAGTACAGGTTAGGGGCAGACCTGCTGGAAAGCAGCTCTGCAGAGGAGGACTTCTGGTTGACACCAGGTTGGCCAAGAGCCAGCAATGTGTCCTTGTGGCCAAGAAGGCAAACAGTATCCTGGGGTGCATTAAGAAGAGTGATCAGCAGGTTGAGGGAGGTTATCCTCCTCCTCCTCTACTCTGCCCTGGTGAGGCTGCATCTGGAGTATTGTGTCCAGTTCTGGGCTCCCCAGTTTAAGAAGGACAAGGAATTACTAGAGGTAGTCCAGCAGCACACTATAAAGATAATTAAAGGCCTAGAGCACCTTTCTTATGAGAAGAGACTGAGAGACCTGGGTCTGTTGAGCCTGGAGAAGGCTGAAAGGGGATCTCATCAATGTTTAGAAATATCTGAAGGATGAATCTCTAGAGGATGGGACCAGGCTCCTTTCAGTGGTGCCCAACAATAGGATGAGGGGCAATGGGCACAGACTGAAGCATAGGAGGTTCCATATGAATACAAGGAAAAACTACTTCACTTTGAGGGTGCCAGAACACTGGAACAGGCTGCCCAGAAAGGTTGTGGAGGTTCTCTGGAGACGTTCAAAACCTACCTGGACACATTCTTGTGCGATCTCCTCTAGGTGTACCTGTGTTAGCAGGTAGGTTGGACTAGACGATCTTCAGAGGTCCCTTCGAGCCCCAGCCATTCTGTGATTCTATGATTAATGTACATGGAGAACACTTTTACAGCCAAGAGAGAAGGGGTTGATTTTTAGGCAAAAATATAAGTATCTGAAGAGCAACTAAGTGCTGGAGTAAATCATGCAAGAGCTTAGAGTCTGGTCTCCTGTGGTTTACTGTGTAAAGCACAGTTTGTAGGAATTCCAGATGGGGTTTGTATCAGACTTCTCTATCTTCCAACAGGGGACCGTATCTTGACAGAACCCAGTGATCATTTATATACATCATATGGCACAGCAACAGCGACAGAGCATAATTAGCTAACAGAACAGAAAAAAATCAAAACAAAACACAAACAAAAAACAACACCAGACCACATGTTTTACCTTCATAGCCTTCCAAAAGGCCTTTAAAAAAGAAAGACTGTCAGACTTACTGCCTTCAAGGGAAAATTAGTTGATTTTAGTTTCCATTATATTTAAGAATGCCTTTTATTGGCTAATGATGCCTTCTACAAGAAAAAAATTGCCAGGCTCTACATTTTGACAGTAAATTTTCATTTGATTATTTTAGCACACAATTTAACTCACTGTACCATGTAACATGATATATTTGTTTCACATGAAATATCAATGCCAGTAGGAAGAAGAGAACTGGAATACAGTAACGTAATGAGCTTCTCCTACTAATGAACTTTACAGCCTTTGGAGTTAAATCTCAGTATTTTTTGTAAATGTGCAAGTGAACCTAGTATTTATTTTAGCCTCTGTAATTGCTCACACAACAGGGATTTGTAACTCACACAAAAAACCCATTGGTGAAGACATTAACGTAAGCTACTGTTTCCAAATAAAAACAGGTGCCAAATACATTCATGATGCAACTCCAATTTGGATCATCCTGGATGACCACAGAGTTTAATAAATTACAAGCTGCACAAGTAATTCATCTTGGCGTGAAGCGCCAGTCAATCATTACCTCCTGCTAAAGGACTCCTTAAGGCTAGTAACATGCTTTCTTACCTACTTCCCCAGTAGCAGAATGTTTACTTACAGATAAGATCATTTTTTCACAGGTTTCCAACTTCAGAAATGCAGTCAAGAAACAAACAAACAAAACACACACACACCAAACAAACAAAATCACCAACCCCCCCCCCCAAAAGCACAAAACAAAACAAAAACAACAAAAAACACACATAAACAAACAAACAACACAAAAACAACAAAAACCCACCACACAAAAGCTTGGGGTTTGTATTGCATGCCTAGTTACCTAGCCATATGCAAACAGTGTCCAGAACTACAGTCATCTGCAAAATGTTCAGTCAATACATTTAGAGTGGCAACCAGAGAAACTACTGACAGACGTAAATATATTAAGCTTGTACGTTTGTCTAAGAATTACAAGTGATCTAGCTAGTCATTTTGAGTAATAATAAACACAAATTTAACCCACTTTGCATGAAAACAAGTCTTCGTAGATCAAGTCTACTCTCATGACTTCCAGGTGAATAACAGCATTCCTGTGGCTAAGACATACACATCAGAAAAGCAAGGTCTTTGAAGACATTCATGGTTTTCAGCCCAAACAAGTTCACAAGCAAAACCACACAAAGAACAGGTGAAGTTGCAGTTTCATAAGCTAAGCAGATGCAGGAGGTTTGGACTAGACATTGAGCTGCCTTCAGCACGCACTCAGAGCGCCTCCCTTTTTCATAAAGAAACTTTCATCCTGTTACATGGCCATCCAGATGAACAAAAGGGGCTGACCAGCCTAAGATCAGAGATTTAAAATCTCTAAAGTCTTTTTGGAATTTGACCTGGTGCCAAATTCCACCCACTTAAAGGAAGGATCAGAGGCCTGCAGCCATAGCACAGGGGAAAAAGGACAGCACCTCTTTGGGAAAAAGCCCACAGCTTGACAGTTGTTATGGTGGTTTGAAAATCACAGGGGTAGCCCAACCATTGCAGTAACTTTGTCTATGTCAGACGTGTCAAACTCATTTTCACCAGGGCCACATCAGCCTCACAGTTGCCTTCAAAGAGCCAAATGTAAATTTAGGACTGTATAGATGTAACTACTCCTACATTTATACAGTCCTAAAATTTCTGGTGTACGTGGAAGGGGCTTACGTTTATGCAAAAGGACACTGTTACAGTCAAGGTACTGAAACTGTTAAACTCAGTATTCAGTTAGCAGCTCTGTTACAGACACTTCTGAAAGTTAGGTGGTTTTTATCCCTCTATGCAACAGTGTCCATTTCTGAGATGATGGTGACCATAGCAAAACTAGTTTACAGACTTCCTCTTTCTACTCATTTACTGTCTACTTATTTTACCAGGCTAGCTGAATGAGCAACTCCACAAAGCAAACTACCTAAACAGTCCACATTAAACAGATAACACACTTTTCCCAAGGTAATTGCTCACAGGGGTGAACAGGCTAAATGGTGTCCAGTTTCTTGAGCACTGTAAAGAGAACCACACTTGCTGACTCTTCAGTAAGGGGCAAACGCTACTTTATATTGACCTGTACAAGAACATACTTTACAATAAAAAAATCATGTGCAGGACAGACCCCTGTCAACAACAGCTACAGGATTTAAAACAGAGCTCCCAGATTATATAGCATTTCTTGTCCATCAGCCTACAGGGTACATGAAGACTTGACTAGAAATTTATTTTATTTAGATTACTGTTACCAAATTCAAGTCAAGCAAATACAAAATGGTTATTTGTTCAATTAAATGAAGAAATGCATATACTCCCCCTGCCTCCAGTCTCAGTCCATTTTTCCTATGACTAATCTTGTCATCCCTCAAATACTACAAACCTTGCCACCCCAAGTGGTAGCAAATTGAATCAATTAAAAAAAAAGGCAAAAACACAACACCCCACACTAACCTTTTCCCTTTCATTACTGCCTTTTCTTGTGTTACATGTGTTTGCTGCATTTGTCTTCTTAAAACTAAAACAAGCCTAGTATTAAGAACAAGTGTCACTTATTTGTGTACAGGTATAATTAGGAAGGTTTTAAACAGTGGCATCTGTTTCTGGAGTAGAGAATGCAGAAATCTGGCAGCACTATTAAGTACCCTGCATCTTTTCCACAGGTACTGCTTATGCCTACTTCCCCCACCATTGCTTTTTTCAAATTTTAGCATCAGTTTTACTGTAGTAGAGTAGAAAGTATCAAGTTCTTCGCATGATTGCTATTTTAAGTCATTAGAAAGACTTAGGAAACTTGTTTGGAAATGTTTTGCACAGTACATTTTTCTTCTTCCAGATTGCCTTCTGCATCCTCTGCATGAATCTGACTACTCCATGCCTAGCCATTAAAGCAACTTTGCCAAACTGCCCTGCTCCAAGATCCCCTCTTTAAAAGTGGGCCTGAAGACACCACAGCATCCAAATCCCTGAGCAGGAACCCCTGTTGTGCTTCTCTGACAGCCCCCAGCAAGATAGTGCATGGAGACAGAAACTGAGGCAGAACAGGAGAAAGAAAAACCCCTCAATCTCATTTCTGCAGTGATTAATATTAAACTTAATATTCTGCCTACAGCTGAGGCAGAAGTAATAAAAATATTTGCTTTATTCCCTGAAAACATAATCCTTCCGTATGAAGTCACTCAGCAGCCACACATGACACCTTTCTTTAATCCCCACACTTGAAGTACAAACATTCATCCTCAATAAGATCTAGAAGCAACAGTAAAAAATAAGACTTACAACTGAAATAAGAATATTTAAGCATGTTTAATTGCTCTTTTCTTTCTTTCCCCCAGCTGAACAACATTTAATTCAAACCTATTACAAAGCAGAGTAGAACACTTAAGCAGTCTTCAGTGGCTATCTATGCAATCTCATTGTAACAGATAAGAGTTGAACATCACCATTCAACTGGAGATGGTAGGAGGGCAGTTAAGTTCCTAAGTCACTACCATAAACTCTTGTTCTGTTCTCTAAATAGAATTCCTTCTATCTGTGCCTGACCACACTGACATGAAAATGAGTAAATGTAATATTTAAGCACTACAACATGCAGGCACACATACACATTCAAATTACTGCAGCACATTGTTGTGTATCCTACCTCTTTCCTTTATCCTCTTTTCAGACTCTAAGGAGTTCACCATCAATATCTTTACAGCTGCCTCAAAAAAGTTAAGGTAGCTGAAATTACTAGATAAACCCACGTAGTCTTCCTTATATAAATGCTGTTTTAAGCATTTCATGATCTTCAGATATTTCACGTTTGTTATGGAGATCAGCACTTCAGGATGGCTTTGAATATTTCCACCTCACCCTTTTTGTCAAAGTGACTAGACTATTTTAAATTTATATGTATTAATTTTCAACATACCTTGAATGTCCTGAGTTAGAAGAGACCCACAAGAATCATCGAGTCCAACTCCTGTCCCTGCATATGACAACCATGTGTCTGAGGGTGTTTTCCAGTCTCTTCTTGAACACTGTAAGGTTGGGGCCATGACACCTCCCTGGGGAGCCTGTTCCAGTGCTCCACCACCCTTTGGGTGAAGAACCTTTTCCTAATGTCCAACTTGAACCTCCCCTGGCACATCTTCCTGCCATTCCCTTGGGTTCTGTCACCAGTTGCCAAAGAGAAGAGATCAGTGCCTGCTCCTCCTCCTCCCCTTGTGAGGAAGCTGTAGACCAAGATGAGGTCTCCCCTCAGTTTCCTTCAGGCTGAACAAACCAAGTGACTTTAGCCGCTCCTCATACAGCTTCCTCTCCAAATCCTTCACCAACTTCATAGCCCTCTTCTGGACATTCTCCAGTAGCTTCATATCTTTTTTTATCCTGTGGCGCCCAGAACTGCACACAGTGCTCCAGGTGAGGCCACACCAGTGTGGAACAGAGCAGGACAATCACCTTCCTCACCCGGCTGGCAATGCTGTGCTGGATGCACCCAGGAAATGGTTGGCACTCTTGGCTGCCAGGGACACTGTTGGATCATGTTCAACTTGCCGTCAACCAGAACTTCAAGATCCCTCTCCACAGAGCTGCTCTCCAGCATCTCATCCCTCAGTCTGTATGTACAGCCAAGGTTGCTGTGCCCCAGGTGCAAAATGCAGCACTTAACTGAACAATCCATCACATGTATTGAACAAAGTTTTTCAAGTTGATTAAACAAGAACTAGACATGAGTTTTACTGCCCTTTTTAAGACACAGCCAATATGCAGCACTTCCCAGGCAGAGACAGGCATTAAGAATTTAAGAGCACAGGAAGCTGCAGAATCGGAGAACAGGGGCTTGTGACTTCATGTGCTGGGTTAACTGAAATGACGGTAATTTCCCATGCAGTTAAAAAAAAAAAAAAAAATATTTTCTTCTTAGGAGTTAGCATGGTCTTTTGTTTTGGATTTAGTTTGAGAATAATGAGATAGGACTTAAGGATATTTAATGTTTTATTCCAGTAGCTTTCCAGTGTTTGAGATTTGGTATGAAAAGAACATAAGAACTCACTGATATGTCAGCTGTTGCCAAGGGGATGAAAGACTTTTTCAAGTGTCCAGCTGCAGGCGCAAGATAGCAGCAGAAAGAGGGAACCTAAACAGGCCAGCACCTAGATTGACACCCAGGTCAGTCAATGAAGTATTCTGTACCACAAACACCATAAACCATCCATAAGCAGGAAGTTGCTGAGGACTGGCCTTCTTCTCTGATGGTCACCATCTGTGAGGGTTTCTGCTCCTTGTCCCCGATTGCTGCATTTTCCCTACATCTGTTCCAGTCTCTGCATTTTGCTGGACTCACTGTGCTCACAGTGCCTGCCCTCTAGCATTCATTGCTGGGGACACACATTCTGGTGGCTAAGTATTGCTCTGTGCATTTGTATAGCTCTGTATATTTTATGATACTCATATTATTCACTCCTATTAGTATTCTATTAAATCTATTTCCATTTCAACCGATAAGTCTTCCTTCTTTTTCCCTTCCTTCCTCCTGGGGAAGGAAAGGTGAGAGAGAGTAATTGCCTACTGCTAAGGTGCCAGCCAGCATTAAACAGTAACACCTCTTCCAGTCCCTTCTTTTTAGCTTTAGATTATTGAAAAGATCTAAAGTAAACCATGCCACTAAAACAGACTTTACAGTAGCTTGAGAGTTTAGGGTTTCTTTTGAGGGGCGGAGATATCTGCTCAGGAGTTTATGATTTGTTGTTTTTTTTGTCTAGTTGCTTTGGTTTGTTTCCCCCACCCCCCCTTTTTTTGAGCCCTGTGTCCCTCTTCCAGGTGCTGGTAAAAATCACCACTTTCCAATTACAGGTAAAGACAGGAACAGAGATAAAGCTTCTGTTATTTTCTGGAGACACAAAAGTAATACTATCTTTTTGAAGAGTCATGATGCAATAGAGCCGTAAGTCTCCATGCAAATAAATGTATTATTATGCATACGAAGGAAGAAAGGCATTCCATTCAGTATGTCTCCTTTTATAACCTCAGTTTATGGCTTTTTGAGACCAGTATGAGAACTGCATAAGAAACAGCCCTCTTAGAGAGAAAGATGAAAGCCACTTAGGAATGAGTCAAATCTCTTACAGAATTCCTTAGACTACAGAGTTTACTGCAAGGAGTTGTAAAGTTCCTCCACTTTCAATTAAAGGTGTAAGGCCCAATGTGTAAAAACAAGCAAACAAACAAACAAATCCCCACAACTCCCACACAAAAAAACCCCAAATGAACAAAAAACACAAAAACAAACACACACTGACAACAGCATTTACTCCGCCCCCAGAGGAGCTTCCCTTAGCACAAGAACTGAGCAGACAAAAAGCAATCTAAGATGTCCAGGTAACTTTTAGGTTGCTACATATCACACTTTTGGTCACGAATTAAATGTTGTGAGACCATACTC
Organism: Columba livia; assembly: GCF_036013475.1. Classification (NCBI taxonomy): domain Eukaryota; kingdom Metazoa; phylum Chordata; class Aves; order Columbiformes; family Columbidae; genus Columba; species Columba livia. Next base: position 106,618,827 of record NC_088604.1, read on the forward strand.
AACTACAGAGTATTATAGTGTAATCACACGGTTTATTATTCTCAAATAGGTATTCCAGGCATCTGGTATGTTCCTTGAAATTTGCTTAAGCTTCAACCTACTTCACTATATTCCTCCTTTAAGTCTAGTGCTAGACATTTCGTTTTTACAATGGGCTGTATTATTACAAATTATTAACAAGGGACTTTAAACTCTATCATGTTATCATTCTGGAAAAGACATGAAATAGAGAACATGGGACTAAAAAGGACACCCTGGGTCACCAATTTAGTCTGTTAATATTAGAAGCAACCAAAGCATGCAGTCCACTTACTCTCCTTCATATATCAGAGGAAAAGGAAAACAAATGAGAATTTATTTTGATACTCCAGTCTCAGCAGTTTATAGGGGCAGAAGAATGACCATCAGTGCAAATGCTGCCACCTCCATTCTTATCTGCCTCTGCCTTACCCCGGTGTATGCATATTGATTACAAAAAGACTTCAAATTTTTAACTTACTTACTAGATGTTCTTATCTCAGCAATGACTTTGCAAAATGTGGAGCAAAGGTACATGCTCAGTCCTTACAACCCTATCAGGGTTCTATTCAAATTAATATTTAAGAGACAGAATAATCATCAACAGCATGTTCTCACTTGCCTTTCAAAAAAATATTTTCTTTAAAAAGCCGCTATACCGCAATGAACGAAGAGATCACTCTGGATTTCCAAATGCTTTTCTCTGTAGCAGGATACACTCCCTATCCAGTTAAGTCCATGTCACCACTACTCCACGAGACAGAGACTGTCCTATCATACTTTTTCTTCAAGTTTTCTTTCTCCAAACAAAAATAACACCAGAAAGCATAAAAGGTTAAGTTTTCCCAAGCCTCAAGTTCATATAAGCATACTTTTACTACACAGCTGTTTGGAACCAGCCAACTGTTTTCATTTTGAAAATACAGATTTATAATTTTAAAGGCTATTTGACAAACAAAGTTCAGGAAAAAAACACCACAAAATCCCATACTGGTAGCTGTAAGACAGCAGGAATTACCAGCAGGAACACTTGTATATTTATTAATACGACACAAAAACTAAACATAACTTTTTCATACATCTGGAGTTGCTATACAAGCATTTATAATATTTTGAACAAGGAGAAACTAGGCAAGGTTTTAATGATTAAAAGCTTTGTGTTATTTTGAAAGCAACACTATGCTTGCAGATTTTCCACATATTTCTTATAAAAAGATAATAAAGCCTATACTATAAGCAATAAACACAGTTTGATCTTGGTTGAATCAGCAGAAGGGTTTAAAAAAAAGCCAACAAAAGACAGTCTCCCGTCCTCTCAAAATCATGACTTACACCTGAAGAAAAAGGTTTTTTTCTTTAGCTTTTTTAACTAACTTATCAAATATCAGAATCAATATGTAAAGGCTCTGCCTTAATGAACAAAGCAGCAAGGTAGATGTACACTTATTAATTTGCATATGTGAACATCGCTTAGGTATAAGCTGATAGCATATCAACTCAGCACCATAAAATCTGAACAGTTATTACAAAGTTAACAGCAAACCTGCTCTTTATTTTTGCAAAACTTTTGTGCATAAGGCATTTTAGGACCCTATTTTAAGGTACCTTATCCACTACCTGTGAAAAATACATACTAGAAATGACACTGGTTTGTATATTACAAGATGTATTTGAACACAGATACATTCTCTCTGCATGCAGAAGTGACCCTTGTATATAAGAAAAGATTGCACAAACAGGCGAGCTGCAAACGAGCTTCAAGTAAGAAAGATGCATCCACTGACGCACAAATAGAAGTCCCATGGGAACACCACGGAAAGGGCAAAGAGAGATATCCCATAAGGGGAAATGGATACACAAACTGCCATCATGGTTGTTGCCAGGTTGTAGCACAGTGCAGCAGGGTCTAAAATAGAAGTGGCAACATACAACAGGAAGCTCAAAGTTTAACAGCAAGAACGTGCACCCCAGAAGTCCCACACACTGAGCAAAACCACACAAGCTTTCTCAAAGCACAAAAATGCTTTGCTGTGTTACTATGCCCAATAATTAGAGTAGTAACTTTAAACTTGAACGACAGACTTCACAACAAACCAACTCTACAAGCAAAAGTGCTTTGAAATGGGACTCGGCTACAGACCAGCAATAAGCAGGTAAAACCTCTATCAGGATTTTGTATCCTCTTGTTGCCAAATGGCTCCTTTTGCTACTGGCATTCACTAAGGACCCTGCTAATGAATTGTGAGGAGCTAGCTAGATACACAGAGCATGTTATCCTCTGGCCTTTTGCAGGTCAAACTCAAGTAAAGACTTGCTCACTAACAGGAACTTAGAAACCTGTATGTAAAAGCAGTACAGCAGTGCAAAGCCAGAGGCTGCAAATGACAATACCATATTTTCTACTCCAATTATTATGGAGATACTGTAAATTTATTTCTGTTCAATTTCTAGTTATTAATTTAAGTGTTTCTCTTTATAGCAGTGAGACTTAAATAGCATGCATTTGACTGCAAAAATTAAGATGGTAGAATTTGGTTGATTAACATAGCTCAGCCATTGCTTTCAAGAGACAAATCATAACACAAAATTCTTCATAAAACAAGTACTTTTCAGTGTGCTTATTCCTAGCACAAGGAGAAATTGACAGGGCACTTAGTGACTGGTGGTAAATTAATTTGGGTCACTCTACAGTACAGTTGCTACGGCAACTGCATTCAAAATGTAGTAGGCACACTCTTCATCAATGTTAATATAACATCAGCCATTCTTGACGAATTTTTAATCAATGTAACAAAGTATGTTTCATAACTAGATTTAAATTAAAATAAAACTTGTACGGTCAACTCTTCTCTGACAAAGAAGAAATGTCACCACCTCTTCCTTGTTGCGTACAGTCATCTGTCACATCATCTTAATCTCTTGAGAAGCAATTTCCATACCTAAATGTCACATAAAAATAAGCACATCTGACTAGAAGTAGGGGGGAAGGGTCAACTTGAAGGTGGTGGTGTGCTGTGTTTTTTTTTCTTCCCCCTCTGGATTCACAAATTTAATAACTGAGGATTTTTTGTGTTGGGTTTTATTTTTGTGTGTGTGCATTTTGTTTTCAAAGACCAGACATAGCGGGAAGTTAATACATAAAGCCAAGAACAGTTTTACATATACATATCAAACTTCTTGGCTTCCCCCCCCGAAAAGTTATTATTTTAGGTGAAGTCTCATTGTTTCAAAGTCTGCTTCAGCTATTAAAACCTAAATGTGGCTGAGCATTTTAAAACTAGACTTTTCTGTCAGCTACAGTTACATCACAGAACCAAAAAGGTCTGAGCTATAAAAAGCTCAAGAATCATAGCCTGTTTCCTAGACAATGATAGGTGGATTTAGTTTTAGATCTTACTCCAAAGATAGTACACAGTTATATGAATACATATAACTGAATAAAACCTTGATACTACAAAACACACCACTCCAAAAAAAGAGTACTCCCTCATCCCCCAAAAAAGAAAATCTATTTCCCTCTTTCCCGCTAACAATATATTACACAAAGATTCAAACCAACACAAGACCAAAGCTAGCATTTCACTTTTCACAATACATCTACATGCCATAGCAGACTGGCTAATACAGACTTCTGTAAAAGGTTACCATCTTGGAAGCCTCCTCTAAGAACATGACCCAAGATATCAGAACACAGTAACGGTGGATTAGCGTGCAAGATCACAGTAATGACTCAGCTTTGTCAGCATTATGCTACTTTAAAATGTCACTGCACTGAAGGCAACTGTCACTTGATGTTTCATGGGGCCTGAACATGATTTTGGGGTCTGGTATCTTCCCTCAAGACAGGTTTGTAAAGCATGCAGGTGATTGAACCAGAAATTATTTTTAAAACTGATCTTCACCTGCTCTTGGCTGTTTACCAGGTAAGTCTAGACAAACGAGCAAGCTGGTTTTGAACTGTAAAGTCACTACATGGCTGAAGTTGACGTCAACACCTGAAGCTGAAAAAGTACATGCAAAGCTAATAAGCTAAGGCAGTCTGCTCCCTAACAGCTTTGTATTTGATAGAACTTCCCCAAATCCACAAAACTGAAAAAGGACAAAACTTCATTAGCCTTTTGTGCTACACTGGACATTAATTTGCCTCTATACTATAAACCAAGTTCAAAGGTTTTAATCTGTATTAAATCAAAAGAGTCCCAATAGCCATTCCAAGTACATTACTAAGACACAGGTAAATGAAGTGCTGAGTTTATTTTTACAGAAGTTGGAACACCAATATCTCAAAAGGTCTTATTATCCTATGTCAAACAATTGATGGATCTACTTATAGCTGCTCCTAGTTCTTCAGGATCAGAGCGCAACTACAAGCTCTTATTTTTAATTATTTTTTAAACAGAGATAACAAAACATCTTTTTGGAGAAATAAATTGGTTCTGTAATAAACAGAGTACCATCAAGAAGAGCAGCAGGCTAGCAGAACTTGTCTTAGTATTAAAACAATGCACTTCAGTGCCTGGTTTTCAAAGGGGGGGAGCAGGGTGATTTTTAAGTGGCAAGAAGGGGAAAATTTTACAGCTGTATTACCAATCTGCCATCATCTGACAAACAGATACATTGTGGAAGACTATAAACAAAAATAAGGTTTTCGATATTAAATATTAAACAGCCATTAGCATCATTCACTATCTGCAATATATTTGCATCTAAAGTGGTTTAATTTTTGTGCATTTTTCCCCTTAAAAAGTTCTCAATGCATCAGTACCCACCTGATAAAGGAAAACACAGACAGCATAACGCACACAGTTTAGAGCTGGAGAGAATCAGGATGCTATTCTGTTCTTCAGCTCAATTTTAAATTTAGATTGTCACTCTATTAAGCAGAGGCACCCTACCGAAACAAACACAAGTAGTTTCATGAAAAAATACCCTATTTGAAGAAAAAAAAAAAAAAATCTAAAGTACAAAAGTAAAGAGGCAAAACAAATTGTGTAAACAATTTCTAGTGAAACAGACGCCAAGTGTTCATGGCTGATATACTACACTTAGGTTTTGAATGTGGATGGCATTTGGAATGAAAGAGGTGTTATTTTATACAATAAAATTACTCACAGAACAGGGAGTTTTTCCAAGGCCGTTTAATTATTTCATAGCCACAATAATTCGGCTTTTTAGGTTAAGCAAATAACACTTTGAGCTTGGAGAAGTTGTGAAGAAACACTTTCAATTCAATGAGTCTTTATCAGCACAACAAGTTTCTAAATGTACAAAAAAGATAATACTCACAGAATTTGTCATTATGGACCTTTGCAGGAAAAACCACTAGGAGAGATTAAAGTTTCTGTTCTAGATTCTCTAAAAATTCCTACCCATTCCTTTTTCAGTGGCTGGTAGATACACAGCCGAGTATTTTAAGTTCTCTGTGTTTTCTATATATGTGATTACAGACATTAAAATCTAAGAAATCCAGATTCAGGGTTTAACTGGAAGTAACGAGTTGAGAAATAATGACTTGCAAAACAAAAAGACCCTTCCATTTTCTTATCACACAACTGGTTTTGAATATTCAGATTTAAAATTCACTTTAACTAACCTGCTTGACTAGACATTGTTCGCAAGCACTGTTGCTGTCCTATCCCCTAAGTAATCAAAACCCCTGTGTTCTTGAGTGGAGGACCTTCACAAATCCTGTTTGTTGAAGCTGTTACGCTTCCACACTGAAGCACTGAGGAGTTTAAATTGAATTCACATCCCCCATGGCAACAGTATAATTTGAGCCTATGTCTATCATATTTTATGTGAACCTTCTTACAATTAAGCAATTTATGCAAGAGACCCAGGAAGGAAGCTGCACTCTAAGTTAACAGACACCTTCAGACGAGGAGGAAAAAGCTTGTCATCAAATCCTGACAAGTCTTAGTCTTGGCAATAGCGACTGGTTCGGCATCTGAGGCAAGTCAGATTAAGACCAGAAGCACAACATAAGGCAGTTCGGGAACATAAGCACCAGAAATTCAAGTGCTCAGACACTTCAACCATATCCAGGGTTTGTGACAGTTGAGATTGTCTAAATTTGAGTTTCAGGCAAATCTACTGAAAACCCTTAACAATTACCTTAGGTATTTAACATAAAACTGAGGAGTTTTTCTGTACTGCAGATAACCAAGGAGAGCAGATGGCAGTATTTCAGAGAGCCAATATAGAAATAGGCATATTACACCTTATAAAGTGCTCATTAATTTAGTCACAGAGGATATTTGGTATGAATAAGTTTGTTGAAAAATAATTGCAACAATCAAGAGGTTTCAGCTGGAAAATCCTCTTCAGTGGTTCAGAAAACTGAAAAAGAAATAAAATCCAAACTTAACTGACATGTGGCCCAAGTGTTATCCATCACATTCAATATCTCAGGACAAGTTTAGCATATGCAATGTATTAAATCAGTAAGTCACGCTGAATTCCTGCTGACAAAAGTGAAACACTCAAACAGCAAAGGTCTGCCACAGGTCTAGCGTGTGACTTAATAGCTCAACTGGTTTTGACTTCACTTAAGCAGTGGAAAAAGCAGCAATATGCAAGCCCTAACTATCATGAGGCGTTTCATATTCTACAAGTTGCTTAATGAAGTGTTTCGAGCCCTAACTGAAATTAAAGAAACAAGCAAACAAACCAAAACACACAAAATAACAAGCCACATAAACATTTTATTGTGTTCAGCACAGTACATTATATTTTTCATCTTTTAAATTAAAGATTTTGAGGGACAGGAAATGGTTCATACTTGAACCATCAAGTGTCACAAAACAATTAAGTGCTTAAACTGGGAACATAGTGAGCATCTGGTAAGACCTTATTTATCTGCAGCCAAAGTGACTGCGTATGCTCACCCCATCCCTCAGTTTCCAACTGGAACTTCAATAGGCACAATGGCATCTGTGACAGCTGAAAACAACATTGAAGATTGCTGCCTGTGAGGGCCTTGAAAAAGTCTCAAGATCCTACATTATATTACATCCTTGTTCAGACAACTAGCTTGAAAACTGGAAGAATAAAGAATATGTTCATTATATTTACATAATTAGCGACCTTATTAACTTGGCCCTTCAGACATTAAACCCTTATCTTTACTCTTCTTCTCTCCAAGATTATTGCATAAACCACTTAGCATAATTACAGCTTAGCATAATTGTAGCTTACTAACATCATTGTAGTTCAAGGCCTGCTTGCACATACATTAAGGGTTTCCATTCCAGAGAAAAAACTGACAATAAAAGGCTAACCTAGACTGAGACCTGCCAAGTGAGATACCTAACTTTAAACCAGAGTTCAAATAACCAGCAATTCAGTTTTAAACAAAGTACATTTCCTCCCCCATGGTCTTAACCCATAATAATACTAGACAATACAAATTAGATATATAAATGCATATCGCTAATGCTAAATTCTATATACAAGCATGCACATGAAATGCCATAACATCTACAAGCCATAAAGATTAATCAAAGAAAATACTGAGAAATCTCAAATAAAACACTGGTTTCTACTACTATACCATATAAACAATCTATACCTATTCAAGAGATGCAGAAAAAAGAACTCACAGCTACTTTGTGGTCAGTGAACCTGATTATACACATAAACCTGCCTCAGTTTCATGTTGGTATAACCTCTTTAATTTTACAGCCACAAGCAACTGAAGAACCAATCTGGGCATCATTCAGCTAGCAACTAAATACATCTATGTAGGAAGTATAGAAAAAAGACAAGAATACTACACTGGCTTTTAATACCAGTCACAAGTACAAGATCTGGGCATGGTTTAGAGGGCCATGCAAAGCCATCTGTCCAAAAAAGCCTCAAACCAAATCAAGGTAAGAGTAAGTTTAAGTTGGTTGGTGTATCAAGGGTACATGACAAACTAAATACAATGGCTGTTGATTAGCAGTAGAATTCTAATCAATACATTGACTTTAAGAAACATACAAATTAAATTTTTGCAGTGGCTCCCTTCATATTAAAACATGCTATTGCCAGTAGGTCAAATATCATTAAAAAAAATTAAAATCTGTAGTGTTTCTCACGTTATTTATACATTTATGCAAGATAGTCCAGCTGCACAGACTAACTGCCTTAAAAGTTCATTAATACAGCAGGACTTAATAGAAAAATGAAATAATTTTATTTTAAAGATCAGATTACTAAATTTTCTAAATTATTACTAATTTTTCACAGCAGACAATATCCTGACAATTTTCTTAGTCTCACATGGGAACAAACCAGGCCATTTCAAGTAGTTAAGACTCTGCACATGTGGAATGTCTGACATTTGACACACACACTCTGCACAATTACTGTATGTAGTAGTCACACTTAGTGTAGTTAAAGTATTCATAGACTTCAGAAGTATAAACAGAAGTGCTTAATTTCAGCAACAAAAATTGCAATGCCAGAAAAGTGTCTGAAACCAGTAACTGTTCACACCTGCACCCCAACCCAATTTTACTGGTCCCTGATAAAACACACTTTTGCATCATCCCAGGTTTACTGGGTGGTGTCTGCAACACCAAACCCCACCATGCAATGCTAGAAGTGGCAGGTGTAGCTACCTTAGTGTTTGTATTTCAGATCAGGATGATGCTTTTAAGGTATCTCTCCCCGTAGTCCATGCACACAGGTCCCAAGGAATCACAAAATGTGCTTCCTTCACATCAAAATAAATTGAAAACTGCTCCAAGGCTGTCTGTAACACATCACAGGCACAAACAGGCATTCAGTCCATGGGTCACTCTGAAGTTTGTCAAAGATTTTAGGAGAAATTACTAAATCTGTGTACTGTAGACACAAAGTCGTCAGGTCTGACTGCTCTGCTCTACTCTCCACCTATTTATCCACACTGCTTGCAAATGGTGACATGGCCTAATTAATGATGTATCTGGACTCAACCATTTTCTGCAATGTGAAGGGATCCTATCTATAACAGCATGTAACACAATAGAGATCTGCATTAGGGAAATGGTCACAACCATGTATTTTATCACTACCAGTAGAAATTGGTTTCTTTCTGCTTTACTCACTAAGAACACAAAAGCTTAATAGGCATGATTTGCTCACTGGATTACAATATAATCATGTGATATGATTGTTATGTTTAGTACTGTTAATCCTAAACATACAAATTATCAGAACTTTCAGATGATCTTTATGTTCATTACAGGCTAAGAGTAATACTACTTCATAGTAATAGGACCAAACTGCTAAAAGCAGCAGCTATAGCCCTCCAGCTACAAAAATACATAAACATTAAGAGGAAAAACAGCAAGTTATTTGAAAAATAAGATTTGAAATAGCACTTCTGTAATTGTTGATTTTTTCCATATTTCAGTAAATTACTTCAGCTAGAAATAACTTTTTGCCGACCTACAACAAGCCTCTGTTTAATCTCCAAGATTAATATGCCAGTTTAATGCATTCATAAAACATAAATTAGTCTTGGAAAATGCACTGTAAATACATATTTATAAATGCATAGCAGTCAAAGTTTATGCAACTCTAATCTGCATTTATCTGCTGACTCAAATATTTTGTTTGCCAAGTAGAATATAACAATATTGCACAGGTTGCATTATCACTTAGTACAACTTTATGACATCAACCAAGAAAGCCTTTTCCAATGCAAGAACCCACAAATGCCATTTGTACTTGGTTCTGAGAATTGAGTAGTTCAGCCATCTGTGAACGAGAAGTCTGAATGAGACCAAGCAAACAAAAAAAATCTGCTTATACCATATTATCAGCATTTGATGAGTTGATTTCCCAGGTGTTTAAAGGATATAACAATCTGTACAGAAATAAGAACCTGTTTTTTTATCTAGAAATCCATCCAATGGCAATACAGGATTAATAGCCACTCTTTTTTTTTTTTTGCTTCAACATACCACCAATGTGCAAGACTTCAGAAGCTTAGTTAGCCTGACCAGACAGTCATGTTTCTATTTATTTTTTTTTAATTTTTGCTTGATTTTAATTCACAAGCTATTAAATTTAAAACAACAGCAAACACTCCATTTACAAATCTGGAGTATAATTCTGCATTCTCTAGACAAAGTACCACATGCCATTTGTTTTTCTGCTTACACTGGGGGACCAAGAGCTATTTTTGCAGCTCACATCTACTCAAATAATTACTCAAATACTGATTCAGCATTTGACTTTTTTTCCACCCTGGCTCAAACCTCCATATAAAACACAGGACTGCAGTTAAAATCTTCTCATTCATATGCTATTAAAATTTAACACAAAGTATTCAGTCTATTTATCAACTCTGGAACCACTAACACTGTAGGAATTTCCACTTAAATTTGAGACCCATTGCTTCAGATTTGACATAACTGAAAACAGCTCTAATACAACAGAGATTCATTAATTTATTTTTTTAGATGTCTACTTCAAGTCTAGGTAATCAGAAAATGCCCAAAGGCTTACTATCCTTCAGTTTTCAAAGAAGGCCTTTTGTTTCCAAATATCTTGTAGGCTTCCCCCCAATTTTGGGTTCCTTTTCTTTCTTCTTGGTATAATATACTGAAGACTATTATCAGCAGACACCCTGAACTTCCACTAAAACAAGACCTATTGATTAACACCTACTACTGATCTGATATTGATATTCCAGACAACAGGAGAAGCTGCCAAAATAAAAAAATAAAAATATTTGGGTGGTGCAAACTGGACCTGCTATCACTTGTTCATCCATGCACAACATCTCTCCTACCTTCCCACCACCAGTATTTAGTGCTTCCAAGGTATAGACAAACTGGTCTAGTTTCACACTACCAGCACAACAAGTTCCTTCTTTGTAGACCATGCCACCATAATGTGTTTTCCACCCTGCCACACCAAGAGAGAGAATGTCATTGCACAAGTCCATGCTGATTGTGCACCTTTCCTCCCCTCCATCTCAGAAGATAATGGAGGGGGTAACAAGGACAACCAAAACCAAAAAAGCCTTTTCTAAGAGGAAGAACTTAATAGACTAGGAGTGTTCAATTGAAAAGGAGCTGACCATAACAGAACACTATACAAGACTATAAAGTCACATTCAGATTAGGAAAGTGAGCAAGCAACACCACACTCTTCACAATTTTTCACCAATACACAGGAACCTCTAATGAAGCCAAAGCAGGACATAAATATCATTCTTCAGACAGCCCACAGTTGAGATGTGGGTGCTGCTTATTTCAAAGTAGGATTAGACAATTACACAGAATAAAAGTCTAGCAATAGCTATCAAAAGCAGGTACCACTTGTAACTCCAGAAGCCACAGGCCACAAATGCCCAGAGAGCTCTAAAGCAGTCTTACTACATACTTACCTGCATTAATGCTCTTTCTAGCAGAGTCCAGAAGTAGGTACCAGGCAGAGGAGAATAATGGGCCATACAGACACTGATTCTTAAATTAGCTAATTCACATTAATTAACCCAAGCCACTCCCAAAGCCATTTATCAAACACCTGATTTATGTGGTCAAATGACACCCTCCTTGAAAACTATTGGTGTTCTCACACCTGGTAAGGTAACAAAGCTGGTTAAGTTCAATCATCTTGCAAGCAAGTATTTGCTACAGTTTTGTATCCCTAGATGAATTGTATCTACTCCTGAATTAGTTACAGCTGGTACAACACTTACTTTCAGGCACAAAGAACCACAGATAAATGAGAGAACGGAATAATTAGTGTTTTGTCTTAGTCATCACTCAAGTTTCATCATTAGGTAATACTACAAGTTCCCCACACATTGTGCTTGTACCTTGAGGAGAGGAATGGGAAGTGCAAACTCATTTATTCAAATGCTTTTTTCATAGTGCTACAATATACAGCAAACTTTTCTATTACTATTGTGGGAACAACAGGAGCCAGATAAACAGCTATATGAAACGCATCACTGTGCAAGATTCACCTACCGCTTTTACCCCACCACCCCCAACAACTGTTTAACTTCTGAAATCTTAAGGCAATCTTAAGGTATTAATTTTTCTTCAAAATATTACAGATCTCCAAAGGAGTTTCCACTGCTAAATGCTCAAAGCTTCAAAAAGACACATTTCAGAATGTCTCAAAAAAGAAAAAGCAGATAGTTCAAATAATTACATAATTCACAAACGGTGAGACATGCTATTAATTTACAAAATAATACATCCCCTAGGGGGGCAGAACTTTAGATTTTAATGCTAAAGTAACTTAACCCTCTTATAAATTAAGTTTCAGAAGAAAAAAAAAAAAATCAACACAATTCCAGCAGTTGATAACGTATCCTTCGTCACATGAAAGACACAAGTACTTATTATCACCGGGATATTAGGCTCGGCCAAAGCTGCATTCAGTGGTCTTGAGTAAAAAAGCATCCTGATATTTTTTTTAAACCAAAACCAGATTCATCTACATGCTGAATGAGGTCTTAATACACTCAAATCTGTGCAAGTTTCCCCAATATGAACACCATATGAATAGCCAGCCTTGTTATGCTTTCTGACCTCAGCACCGTTTTCGCTGCAGACAAAACTCTGACACCAAGTCAAGTTGTGCTCTACAGTAGAACAGAAATCTGAACACAGCAAATCAAAGCTTTGCTACCTGAGATTATTTCGGTTTTGTAGAACTGGCATAAAGAACAAAAACTTTAAGCTTCCATTTCTGTCAAAACACATTAATATTAAGACAGAGCTCTGAAAGATTTGGAAAACTGACACTTTGTAAAATCAGCTATCATTTTTCACAGAGGTAGATTAAAGGAAGAACAGTAGAACTGTGCCAAACAAACTTACCTCTGCAGAGCTAATTTGAAATCCACTTGATGGAAAATGAATGCCAGATTTCAGTCCCCATTCACATTACACAGAAGCAGGTATATAACAAATCCAGAAGTCACTGCCTTGCTTTAAAGCCATCTTCAGCTACCTAAAATTGTTGATCTTGAATATACATTTACTACATTAAATTGCATCAACTTTAGTCGAGCAAGTAAAGTTAATTCCAAATCAGTGTCACTCATACATAATAATTTAATTGTTCCCTTTTAGGGTTTGCATTTGCATCCACACATAGGGCAAAGGTTCTACGTCACCGTCTCACTGAAGCAATTATGTGTTTTCTCTGGACTGAAACTCCTTCGCACCCGAGGTAGCAAATTCAGAGAAGAACAGTAGCCTGCATTCACCCTGACAAAACGTGGTTTCAACACCAACTGAGGTTTTTGAGTTACTAAACGGCAGAGCAAAGCCGCGGTGCGCAGTGGGACACCCCTACCCCGCAGCTGGGCGCGGGGGGGAAGCCCGGCCCGCGCCGGTTGCCGCTGGCGGCGGGAGCGCCCACACCGTGCTCTGCAAGCCTCGCTCCTTGCCGCTTTCTACTTTAAAAGCAACAGGAGCCTTTGGATGACATTAAGGGCCCCCCCCCACCCCGGCATATTTTCTGTAGCGATTACGGCTCATTTGTCTAACAGAGCGGAGCGTTTCCAGTGGCCAGTGCAGCCCGTGCCCTGCTTCTACCACAACAAGCCCGGCTGTTGCCACAACAGGCGAGGACCTCCAGGCGTCGAAGCAAACGGGTTGTTACACCTTCAAAACCCTGCGGGAGATAAGGCTGTGCCCACACCCATACGGAGGGGCTGGGGAAAGGCAAACAAACAAAAAATGACGCCACCAGAGCGCTGGCCGGAGCTCCTTCTGCAAAGCCTTTCCCCACACGCCCAGAGGCACCCGGCGCAGCAGCAGCACCAATGCCGGTCCACAACCACCCCCCCCCGACCGGATAACACACATTTAAAGGTGTGGGGCAGTTACACCCTCGGTCTCCACCTGCGAAATTAAACAGTCTCCTTCGTCCTTCTGCAGTCACATTTCCCCTTTTCTCCTGCCGGGGAGAAGCAGCTGAGGGAGCACACTCTGAGGCACATTTTCACCCCCCCGATTAATTTCCTATTCCTTAATCTCATGTCTCCAATTCATCTTCCTTGCACCGTTGACCTCACAAACTCTTCTGGAAGGAGTTCTCTCCAAGGTCAATAAAAAGCATATTCTTCCTATGTGGTCTCCTCGGCATCGTGCAGCTCCATTACTAGGGGAGCAGGGTTCTGCTGGGGGAACCCCTGCCCATGGCCAACAGCCTACTGAGGGAACCATTGCTAAAAATAGCACAATCCTTGCATAAATACCTCATACCTACTTAAGCCAACTGCATATTCACAATCATGTTTAGAGGGATTTAGCACACACATTATCAATTTCACTTAGCACTTTTTTAAGTTTAGTGTTACTTGATCAAAATGCTTTAAAGCCATGGTTAACGATGCTATTAATTTTCTTAAGCAAAACTGTAATCTTAGGAAAATATGTTAAATGAAGATGTGGCACTAAGAGCAGTTGTCTTTGGGGTAAGACTGTAGCCACAGATAAAAACTACCATAATATGCGTGCTTTGCTTTCCATGTATATTGTGTTCTGTTCCCTGAAACTGCCACACTCAAAACAGGAACTGGCTGACACATAACAAATTAATTTAATATTCGATTTTTCAATATTACGTTAGGATGAGCAGTTCATTGCAAGGAGTTGGATATCCAGAACAGTCTGATGTTAGATCTATGTTAACACCTCACTGTTTAGCTGATTTGATGAGCCATCCGTTGCGCTATTTACATTCGTGATTTGTCAGATAAATCAGACGAAGGTTATCTTCCTCCTGACTGCATCCTAGATTTGTGAACCAGAGGAGATATCAAAACAAACATGCACATTTGTGGTGAGTTGCAATCATGTTTGTTAGGGAGAAAGATACAAATGGTAAAAAAGTCACAAATGCTGCCAGATCAAGAACGTAGTTTTTAATCAGATAAATTTTCCTGAGTTATTTTTTACAGTAATGACCCAGCTCCCAATGCTGTCAGTTTTCTTATCCTCCTGAGCTTGATATTACTGCCTTTTCCTGCACTTAAAAATAATAAAAAATAAAATATCCATACATTAACACATCTTAATTGAGCATAACAAAGTAATGACAGTACAGCCCTAGAAACAGTTAAAGACCTAAATTAAGGAAGCACTATTTTGAGGAGATGGAGCAGAATTACATACTATGTTAATATGCTAGGACATTACTCACAACAGGACATTAAAACAGTCTTTTGTTATATTTAACAAAGCAATATTAATTGACTATAGCAAATAAAAAATAATAAAAATAATAAGCTTTGATTAGAAATTGTTTTAATATTTAAATTCAATGTGAGAAATTTATTATAAAGGTTCATTGTAGGGAAAATTAACTTTTAAATCTGAGCTACAATAAGATTTTCATTTTCTATGTTGAAAGAAGAATTTAACAAGGTAGGTTAGGTCCTTAGTCATATTTTCAACAAACGAGAATTCAGCAGATGGCTGGGATGCTGCGTGTTTGATGCCATTTCCTTATTTGAGTAGAACAAGACATATTGCTAAAGCTAGAGTCAGGGGACCAGATATTACAAGATTCGGCCATTTTACTACTGTATGAATGGTAAAGCACCATCTCTACCTAATCACTTAACAAAAATAAAAAAAAATCCATCATTGAAATGACCTTCTTCATCTTCTCCAATTCTACCCAGTGCTGTATGTAAATATTATTGTCTTCTTTGAAACATGAGAAAATAAGGCATGGAGGAAGAAATGCCTCCAAATCCAAACATGTAACGAAGAAGTACCACGCAAATATTTTGAAGAAACTGGAGTCCAAAACTGGATTGTCCAAATCTAGGTTTATATGTTACTGCAGATTAGCAAACTGGAATATTAACACCTACAGTGTTCTGACAGTGAAAGCATGAGATACCACCCCCCCTCCTCCCCCCACCATCACAACAACTTTTGCATATGGAAACAAATTGCAGTTGAAGTATGAAAATATTTTCTTGAGAGGAGAGGGTTTATAATCTTAGCTGCAATGCACAGTATAGAGCTTAACATCTTGCGGAATGTAACGGTATTTGTTGCACAGCAATTTCAGCTATATTGCCAGCTCGATTATCACAGTACAGTGCTGGCAAGTACAGCTTTTTCAGTATGAGAATATCTCATAGCAGATTTCACGGTTGCTAGGTAGCTGTACAGCTCAAGGGCCCTGAAGGAAGCACAAATGCTGCAAATTGGTGGTACCCAATCAACAGTCAATCTGTTTAAGGTCCATTACTTCTCATTACCTTTTAACCATTATTTACTTTCTATTAGTTCAGACAGGATGATTGTAAAAATGATGGCTGAAAAGGGCCAACAGAATAGACACTTTTTCAAGACAATCCTAATTATTTTTGGTATAATTACACAATCTACCAAAAGATAAATACAATCTCCAGTCCAAACTGGCATTGTGTCTGCTGGCTTCTCATGGACATATTTGAAATGTGATGGCAGGAAAGAAAGAAAGAAGGATGGGATGTATTCATTCATATGCAGCCTTCACTATTATTTCACTGCTTAGGACGTGCAATACATGCCTCACATTAACATAACCTGTAAAGGCAAAACTGCAAACCTGAGACTTTTATATGACATTCCTAATGAAAATTTAGGGCAGGATTTATAATGATAATGTTTTGATAATTGTTTAACTATTGAGAAAAGTACTTTTCTAAATCTGTACAGCCTGAAAGAGATTAGCAGAGTGTTTCTTGAAGGACAAAGTCATCATAATGATTCTGATTTTCAGAGTAGTGAGCTCTGCAGTATTAAATATAACAGTATTGGGTTACAAATGCTTGTCTGAACTTCGTGCTCAAGATCACAGCTACTACCTGTCTTCACAGCCTGTGTAATTCGTTCATGTACTTTTTTGTTTGAATGACTGCACTGTTGTGGTAGCCCACTACATAATCATAAAATGGCTGCTGCTATTTTCTGTCTGTTATTTGATAAAGACAGTAGAGGTGAGTTTTGCTATAACCCCTCTGGCATTGCAAGTTGGTTTTCAGTGTCAGTCAGTTTTATCCTATCATTGACAGAGGAAAATGGGAGTAGGGGAGGAAGAGAGATCAATTATATTCCTACTACTTACTTCCAAGAAGACTGGAGAGACAGTTCCAAACACTGAGCTCTCACATTCAACCTACCTCGCTGTGGTAAAAACCAACCATCACCAGCCAGTGAAGTTTCAGGGAAGACAGACTCCTTCCCAAAAATGCCTACTAATCTTTGCATGGAAGGAAAAAAAAAAAGAACCAGGTTTCAAACACAGGCTGCTCATGAGCCTTATTTACAGACAACTTGTGATGTCTTTTCTTCATTCGTCTGTGCAACAGAACCTGCTTAGATGCCTGTTTAAACTCATTTGTCCTGACACCACTGAAATGCTATCTGGGATATGAGATGCCCAAGATATTTGTACATCGTATTGTTATTATGGGAAATCTCCCCACTCCATCTTTAATTTCTCCAGCCTTAAAAACCTTTAGGATCTTTCAAGTTTAGTTGCAACATATACTGTCTATGATAATTTTTAGACACTAGTAATTAATACACAACATATGGGTTGTATCTTATGTCCGTCTGATTCAGTCATACCTTACGTAAGGTTTAGCTATTCGAGCTTCAACATCTGCTTTTGTTTGTTTTATAACAGTTCCATTGTCACAATGATATGACTATTCTAGGATCTAATCGTGTGTGCATTTTCATTTATTGATGAAGGTGTTACTGGAATTGTGCTCTTCATTCTATGGTATTCTCAGCACAACTAACTTTACATGGATCCTCTTTGTAGAATAATAAAATCTTAGCAAAGATGAAGTCATTTGCAGACGTGATGTGAAGCTGTTTCTTTTTAAGTATCCACATGAAACCGAATTCTCTCCCTCTCTTCACAAGTAATCTGCTGCAACATTTCCACTTTAAAATCTTCACCTATTTTTCAACGGTGTAAAAATGTATTTTAAAAAATCCATCTACTGCCCTTTTAGTAAATCTGGTTAGTGTCCCAATAAATTTAAAGTTTTACTGAGAACCACATACACACAAAAAAAACACATAAGCACAAATATAACTCTGGATCGACAAAACGTTGCCCTGTGTGTTTGTGCACCTCATAAGATTTGAGCAGTAAATGTCAAGCGCAAATTCAGAATGCCATTAGTTTTCCACGGCTCCAGTTGCATGACCATAATAAAAGTTTGCTCCTGTTTGTATTCACAGTTCCTGACTGACACTACAAGTGACACAGAAATGCCAGGTCGCAGGAGAGTGTGAACTTGCCCGACTATAGTGCAGCTATGCGGATTTCACATTGTATTCAGCAAATTATCTTCAACATGAGGAATCATTTTAAATGTAAGCAGATTCAGGAATTGCTCGGCAGAAAGCAGTCTCCTTTATTTACAGCAAAGAGTCTGCAGATTCCAGCTCTTTCATTCCCTCTGTGAATGCAATACGTGAGTTATCTGCTGTCACTGTGAATGCTCACCAATTAATCTTCAGCTGCAGCCCTCTTCTAGAACATGTCACTGCTGTGATTTTGTTTCCCTCAGATGGCTTTCCTGTTATTATGTTCTCACATTTGGATTTGTATCTTAATTACATGTTAATATTTCTCTAAAAGGAAGGGGGTGAATCAATCTCATGAATTAATAGTGAACAGAGTGATAATCCAGGAAGGATAATGCATTGAGAGAAGTGCTCTCATGGGATGTATTTTACAAGATTGAAAACAACAGCTCATAAAGAACTGCACTGATTAGAAGTGATTGAAGGGGCATGTAAGTTGAGGATAGGCAGAACAGGTCAAAGAAGGTAAAGTTTATTTTAACTGAAATAGGAGGCATATTAATGCATAGGAAATTTTGAAAAGTGAAAAAACTAAGCAAGGCCCTTAAAAACTATTTAACAATACTTATGGATGTAGCGTTTCCCATACAGAGAATCCTGTTGCATTTACCTTGGCATATGCTAGAAGTGATGTAAAAGTTCACTTCTGTTGCAGATTTTTTAAGAAGGGTCTTTCAAAATTTGCTCTCTGCTGCTAGGGTAACTTCCCTTCCCCTTTCTACCAGGAAGAATCATATTCAAGGCTAAACTCAACTGCAATGTACTTAGAAAAAAAAATGGCAGGGAAGACAAAAGATAAAACAGAATAAGTGGGACATTAGCAAAATTTCAGTTTCATTTGAAACATATAAATAAGCTTCCATTTCAAATAGCTATGGGACAGATAATCAACCTGGCAAAAAAACCCTTTGCCTAAATACTGTTCTAATTTCATATATATTTTTATGTTGTTGGGAAAATCAAGGATATTTTTGTTTCAATTTTCTTGCCAGATCAAAACTTCTCAGCATTGTTTTTCCTTGTGTTTCCATAAAATGCAAAGATTGTCCTAGAAGCTTTGGGAAATTAAGGAGGAACTGGCAGATGGTGTATGAATATGAGCAGTTTTGAAAAACAAGCTCATTGCAAATTTACTTTCAAGAAACTGCTCCCAACTCCAATTAAACTTCTGTGAGAAACAGGGAGATTATGCTTTCATACTTCTATTCCAAATATGGCTAATAGAAGAGAGAGATAGAAAAAGAGACTTAGAACCAAGCACTCTAGATAAAAAGTGTATGTCTTAGGTAAAAAATGATAATGTATTTGTAAAGAAATCTGAAAACATCCCATAATCATTAGAAGCAAGAAAAAAATAAATCAAATGGGAACAAAATGTGTAATGGAAAACAGTTAATACTATCATTATGCTTGTAAGTCTATTATTATACGTGCTTAGAATTATCTCTGAAAATGAATAGATGCAGCAACACAAGAATTTTCAGCTTGTGTGTTGTTGGGATCCAAATTTGGTTTTAGATACCTGATATTTCAACATTGTCTCATCAGAATCATTACGTGAGGGTACACTTAATTATGTTTCTTAAGATCATTCCTTTCAGTTTTAAGGGGGCTTTATATCTGACTTTAACCTCCCCCTCCATTCAAATAGAGATTTTCAGATTTTAACTAGAAATACATCAATCAAAGCTAGAATTTTCTTCATTGGCACTCGGATCATCTTCCTAGCTACTTATTACTTGTACAAAAATATTTTTTTTATAATGAGCTTACTGATGATATTGGTCCAAACTCTCTTCTCAGTATTTGCATTTTTTAAAACAATAATGAATGATAACTAATTTACAAATGCAAAAAAGAAGAATTTTATCTATCAATTTTACTTGTTATAGCTTGAGTTTATGAGAGGATCAAAAGGCCATCTGAAAACATTTTTTCCAAATCTTTCCCAGCTGCAGCTTAGTTTGCCCCTTTCCATTATTTAAAATCTATATAGTTAAACCACTATCACATAGAAGAAACATACAATCAAACTTAAAGATGTTTAATTGAGATCTCATTTATAGTGTCTGTGCACTATCATTTTTTTCGTCCTTTGAAATACCACGGTCCTTGCCAGATGAAAGTATCACGTTTCTACTGGGCAGCCATATACTAAGAATTTTTAAATTATTAAATCCTTCATAAAGCTTAATATCCTCCTCATTTTTTACATCAAATAATAATGAATCAGCTTTTAATACATCATTCTTCCACAGAATTAAAAAAGAACAACTACAAAATCCCTTGACCTGAAAATGAAGGATCCAATGAAATGGTCTGAAGAAAACCCCCGAACTAAAAGGTTTCTTAGGTGTGCTAACAACTTAGTTGCTGGAAGACTCCAAATGAGAAGTCTTTAAATGGACTGTTTCGATTACTTTGTATTCATATTCTTGTTACTATTCTCAGGACAAAATCTTAGGCATAGAATATTGCCCAGTATCCCAGGAGTTGATGATAAATGAGAATTCAATTATATTCTTCTAGCATCAGCGAGCGAGAAGAAATACATGCTGAAAGTAACTGAAATTAATACCAGAGGGAAACTAAAGCACTAAGTACTATGACAAATTGTAAACTTTAAATCAACAGAATGTATGTAAATAGGATTTGGGCTCCAAAGGCCTCTCATTCATTTGCTACTTATTTCAAAATCGCAGCCAAAGGTCTGATTTCTCATTTAAACTGGATACATTTGCAGGAAACTTAAGAAGCCATCAGAGAATTATCATCATCATCAGCTGTAGCCTAATTACTGAGCTGCAGAGAGAACTATATTCCATTTCCAAAGCCTTCGGTCCCAGAGTCCCTTTTTTCATGATTTTGAGTTATTTTACATCTCTTTTGGTGACCCACTACATTATGTCCCTTGAGTACTACTTGGGCTCAGCCTACAGAATTTCTAGCCCAGCTAGAAACAGGAAGTTTGAATTAAGCATATTTTAGAAGTAATTTCAGTGGGGGCAGCAAAGACGTTTTCTGTTTTTTGCAGAGTGTTTTCCCATCATGCTAGGTTTATCCATGTATTATCTAAGGCATTTACTTATGGTATTCACTCCCCTTACGTAGTGAAGATTTCTTAGACTTTTAAAACAGGTTGCCATCTACCATAAGGCTCCACTTGATGCAGTGGTCAGTAATGGCATACATGAAACTAATTGGGGGAAGGATCATGCAAGTTTAGATTTTGTAAGATTCTTGTAACAGCGTCTGCCGTGTACCTTTCATACATTATCCACTCACAGAGATTTGGGTAGAATTAAAAAATAAAAAAGGACAATTCACACATCTTTTTCTGTCTTATACATAAGGTTTTAGAAGATAGATCAGGTAGGAGCTGAAAGTGCTAACAGTATGGGGCAGGGAAGAAAATATTGAGACAAACTTTTGATTCCTGGCATGCATTCATATTCCCAACACATGAAACTGGAATATAAAGTACTGATTCTAAGAAAAGCCATGTTACACCCAGATTAGAAAAAAAATACACTAAAACAAACAAAAACAAAAAACAAATCATGTGAAAAGCATAAGTCCCAACACGAAGATGATCTACTTTCCCTGGGTACAGGAAAGCCCCATTTCCCCCCACTGAGGATCACACATCCACCAGAGGGCAATGCTGCCCCTAAAAAGCTGCTGACTCCTAAAAATATAAAACTTCACCCCATCAAAACACTTCGAGAAATTCCACGAGTAACCAGAAGGAGAGAGAAACACTGATCCAGCAGTAGCTTTTAGACTGGTTTTTGAATTGGGAATATGGAACTGTTGGACAGAACCTTGCCTAGAATAAAAGGATAAAGCTGTGAGAGAGAGTGGTTGTTGGAAAGAAGGAAGCATGTCTTATCCATAAAATTTACCTTTGTTAGACAACACAGATGAATATATTTGAGAGAAGAAGTCTAATTCAAATGCTGGCAGCCTACTGTCACTCAAGACATCAGTGGGATGTGAAGCTTTTCATCTCGCTCAGCTTTGGTTGCTTTACTTCCTATCAGCAATGTCCAAAAAAGTCATTACTGTCTGCCAGAGAAGCTACAAATTAGTTGATAGTCTTGATACAGATTTTGTATAGAGAGGTAAACAGAATAATAAAACTCTTCAGTCTAAAGCTGGCACTCCACTTGGCAGCCGTGAATGGGCCTGATAAATACAGAGAGCAACTCACCTTCATAAATACAGAAACTGTTCAACCTTGCAGGAGTCATGGCAAAAGATGAAGCCCACAAGATTCTCTTCACCAGCTACAGCAGTATGAGAAATCTTTCATTGAAAACCCAGGGAACCTGGAACAGAGTCAGTGATTCTCATTTAACTTCTCCACACTTCCAGGACAGCAGCTCTGAAAGGCCGGAGTTATATCCCAAACTGACAGGCTGACACTACTTTGTCAATAGAACAGCACTTACTTCAGTGGCTGCAATCAGGTGTGAAAGCGCTAATGGCAGTTTCCATCGCAGCTCAGCTTCTCAGACTTCAAAAACCTTTTAGTTCTCTCCTCTTATACAAGGGAAGAAACGTTTACATATTTATTTATTTGTTTTCCACAGAGAAGTGGCTGGTTTGCAATGAGGATTTCAGAATAGCATTAGGCACAAATTTTGTTTTGTTCTCTAATTTAGAGTACATTAGAGACACAAGCATTTTAACTTTCAGCTTACTATGGACTTCCTAGATTCAAAGGTGACCCTTTCTGTCTTTCCATTGGTCTAACAGGGCAGAAGGCTGCTGAAGTTTTAAATGTCTGAAAGGTTCATTTTAAAATTGTCTATGTGTATCATCAGAAAATGGTTGCCTAGTAATAGAGCATACCTACTACTGTAAAACTAATCAGAAAATCTTTAAATTAGTCTCTTGTCAAACGCGCATTCTGAGGTACAACAGAATGGCCCTGGAAGCCAGCCAGCTGAAGGAGAGCATGGTTTGCTTGTACTGTTTGTATTCAGAATTTATTAAGTCGAGGGATATGTTTTATGAATAATGAATTGTGGCATTGCCAATTCTTGCATCCCTGCCACTATTCATTGATTAGTCTTGTATCAAACCTAATCAAGCTGGGTTCTCTTCACATCCTTTTAATACGAGTCTTTTCTTCCTTGGATAGGGAATAATGGGGATCAATTTGTGGCCCTGGTCTTGCAGGAAACACTTTTACAAGGCTGAATCCAAAAGGTCATACATTTCAAGAATTCAATGTGGTGAGGCTGATACTTCTTATATCAGACTTAACACCTCATTTTGGGCTGGCAACTCATTTCCCATTTAACAACAAAACAAAAACAACTCACTCACACCTTTACAGATGCTTGTTTTCCAGTGTCCTAAAAACCTATTTAATTTTACTGAATATGCAGTTTGATGGAAACCTCTCTGGAAAATGTAAGGAAACTCAATGAAAAATTAAACTTAAAAGTGTACCAGAGCTACGCTCAAAAGCTTAGTGGAAAGAACTGAACACGAAGGGACTGATACTTTAAAATAATTTAAAAAGACCAAACAGTAACAAACCTATCAGTAACTTGTATACCAAATGAAGTGATACTGAAATGAGGTGCTTGGCCTTGAGGTTTTTAACTGGTCATTGTAATGATTCTCTGCTATGGTACAGCTCTATCTGCATCAGCATTTTTGTCAGTTACCTACAAGTATATGTAGATAAATAAATCACAAATTTCCATTAAGTATTTAAGCTTGTAAGTTACTTGGCATGAAACACCCTTTGTTTTGTAAAATTTAAACATTTAGTTATTGCACTGTACGGTACAAAACACAAAAGCATATGACAAAGTCTAAGCCTCAGTTCATCAGAGCTCTTCAGACCATAACCAATTATAGAAGTTCAGGAGCTTGATGATCAGTTGCAAGGCTGTGCAATTAATGAAAATAATAACTGAAATCTGTATGGTGCCAGAAAGATATGGTTAATTTACAGTTCTGGTTCCACTCCTTACCTCTTCTCTTTGATTTAATGTATTTCTCAGATGAAATTTTCAATATTTAGAAATCTGGCTATTTACATCATTCATCTTTCATTCATTCTGTCCCTCTTTCTACCTATTTCAACATATTGTTTGAAATTTTATACATTAACTGAGGCTGTCTGAAAATGTAATGTTCCATGCTATCACCTAGTATAGGTCACTGAAATATATATTGGCTGAAATACATATTAACATTGGAATTAACATTAACAGGCCAGTATAGAGGTGCTCATTTCTTGCCTCATTCCCCATTGTTTTTACAGGGACCTGCAGTGACTTTTTGTTCCTGAAAACCAGGGTTAAGGTATATCAGACTGGGCACCCACAAACAATCAGGAAATGATTTTGAAATGTAGATCTATATGATTATTTAAAAATAATGTGGCCAGCAATACATCATTTGTGGTTTAAAGTACCTAAGTATATTCCTGTGGTTAATAAATGCACCCTTAGGGTTAAGGTGTTCAAGCTGATATTTAAAATATTGGACACACTATATCTCTGCAGCAGTGGCCAATAGGTATGGTTCTTATTGAAGAAAAGGTTGCAGTCTCTTGTCCTGTTACACTGAATTGGTTACCACCTCTATCTGCATTATCCCTCCACCTGCTCTGTAAAGCAACTGATGTTCATCTGACACACATACAGTATAAAGGTGTATGAAGTCTGACACAATTTTGCTATTCTGAAAACAGACCAACCTAAAAACCAAAACAAATACACATATGAATTTATTGATTTGAAATGTGAATTTAATAACACAATTGGGCAGTTGATCAATATTCTATTTTCCCTATATTTTTTTTTTTTTAAAAAAAAAAGCTACCTATATAGCATTATGGTGAACACTCAGGGAACTTCTGATCTAAATAGCTGTTATCAGATACTTGTCACGTAATAAAAACTCTTAATATTTTGATACTAAAATCAAAACTGCAATTATACTTTTAACTATGACTCATTGCTCATTTAGATTGTTGTGATTAAGTATGTTTCTTTATGCATACAAATTACATATTCAGTTTGCAGATTGTGCAAGAATTAGGACATCCTGGCTAGACATTATTGCTGCTAAGTGCTTGGACTTTGTGAGTGATGTTTCTGGCAAACACTATGGTTGCTTCTTGAAATCCTTCATTATTTCTGAAACAATTTGGGTGTTTGGAAGTCTTTGTAAAAATAAATATATATATATCATATATATATATATATATATATATATATAGGCAATGCCTGTATATTCTAATCTACTCATAAATATTTATTTTTTTTAAAGAAAAACTTGGTAATCACAGTGAATTATTTCCCTGGGCAAAAAGTTCCACGTGGGTGGTTGAATGAGTGAAAACCAATTTTTGTAGAGGAAATAAATTGAGAATAAGTGGTTTCGCAACTGTACTCAAACCAGTAATACCCATCATACTCAAAGGAAACACAATTTGAATAAATACTGCAAAGTGACACAAATATAGTAACTTACATAAACAAATCAATACAAGCAGACAGCTATTACGAGACCAAATGCAAACAGCCCATTGTATAAAGAAAGGTTGCTGCTACACCACTGACTATTACCTATACTTAAAGAGGAACAGAGTTACAAAGATATTCAATAGCATTACTGTTATTTAGGCACCTACGTACCATTGAAAGGAATGGGATTTTAGGCACTCATTATGAATCAGATACCTTAAAATCTTCCTGGTCCTCTCAGCAAGTTGTTGGGGCAATATGTATCATCAGGATTTTTTTCCTTGGAGCTACTTCTGGTTTTTTACATGCCAGACAGGAAAAACAAACAAACAAGCCCCAGAACAACTGTCCCGAAAAATACACTCTAGAAGGCGCTTGTGCCAGGGCAAGGGTGCCTTTAGGATGTCCTGATCAAGTCACCAGACTGTCTTGTCCCAGGCATACCTTTAAATACCTCCTATCCATGCTCACTTAGCAATGGTGTGCACAACCCAGAGGAGCAATGAGTGACAGCAAGACCACAGAACAGCCAGGGATGACAAACCAATGGGTTTGGCGCAACCTGCCAAAGTCTTAGGCAGAGGTTGGAGAAGGGACCATGAGGTAGCTGGTTACAGCCATAGGCATATCAGCAGCTAGAAACAAAGTGCTCAGGGAGGGAGATACTGAGAGGGCTGCCCACAGCGCTGGGAAGATGTCCCACAGAGTACAGCGCAGAAGGTACGTCTCACCAGCCTCCCACAACTCCTCTTAGAACCACAGCCCGAAAGTCAACAACCATTTCCGCCAGTAAAACAGCTAAACCAAACAGGTTTATTCCATCCTGCAGTCCTCTGACCCCAGCAATACCTGGGTTTGCTTAGCTAGAGAGAGGAGTTTCATTCAGACCCTTTATGAGAAGAAGAAATGAAGTGGGTTTCATCCTCACCTGTAACAAAGGAGGCTCAATTATTCCCGTCTTTGAGCTACTTTCTGCAAGAGCTTCAGTTCTCAAGTACTCATCCATACAAACATGCATCCTAATCTCTGTTTGTCACTGTTATTTTTAATATGTAAGCCAATTATAGTTAGCTTTAAATAGAGAAGCCTAATGAGAAAATGTATCCCATAATTAAAAGGGAAAAGAATCAAGAACATCCTGCCAACATTAACTCTGCTGATTTTACAGCAAGGTTGCTACACTTTTCTTCTATCTCTATATTTAAATTTTTTGTGGGTTTTTTTTCCCCTCCTAATTAAAAAAAAAAAAAGATATTTACTGAGGATTTCTTGAGATAAAGTTTTCCATGTAGAAACTTTAGCAACTTTTTCCACTGCTAATTTAAGTCCTTACATATTTCTTTCAAAACCTCAGTCTTCTAATGAGGGAAATATGTTTCTACACTGACAAGAGCCCAATCACACATTCCAAATACTGTACATAGTTAAAGTATAGGAGACCATCTTAAATTCACTGGCTGTCCATTTATTAAGAATAAATATACACTTAAAGGCAAAAATTGTTTCTTCTTTGGCCATTTAAGTGAAGATCTATTTCACACACTCTCTGTTCCAGACACAAAACTGTAATTATCTCAAGACTCCTATTTCATATTAATATAGCCCTGTCAGCAAGCCAGAATATTTAGTATGCACTGCTCCTCTGTAGGCGTATTAACGAAGTATTGCCTGCCATTGCAAAACATTAAATTCCAGCATTTCCGTATGGTAAGATACCATGTCAAAAAGGTTTCAGGGCAGTGTTCTTTATGTTCCATGTCTTCTAGCCGAGTTCTCCACATTTGGAGACCCATGCAAAAATGTCATTCTAAATAGTTTGTATAGATGATCAAAATTTCTCACTACATTTTCAGTTGAGCTTCTTCTTGATTGGTTTAAGGAAAAAAAAAAAGTTGCTATTAGAATTGGCTAAAAAAGTAAATTTCAAGTCTCCAGCTAAAAATAGATTTTAAAAATAGAGTTTACATATATAAAATATGGGATATATAAATATTTATGTTTATAGAATATTAAAAAATATATATCATCTCATACAAATAATGAAAGAATACGACATGAAATGTAATTGTAAGTGGAACTTGATGTTTTGTTTCAGAAGTAGTGAAATGCACTTAGTTCTTCAGTGAAAAGCAGCTACTGGACTTCCCAGAAGACTGGAAAGCAGAACAGCGATGATACATGCAAGGTTTCCACCACATCCTCCATGAGGAGGCTGATGTTCAAGTCCCTGGCTTTACTGAGGCAGAATGGGAAATTTACCCTGAAATCTCAGCTGAGTTCTATACTCATAGTTCACAAGCAAATATTGAGAGAATGCTGTAAACTGATTATTATTTACTTAATAGTGAACAAAGGCTGTTCCTTCTTGGACTGGTACCCAGTCAAAAGTTATCATATATCCCAAATAAAGGTTTTGCTTATTGACAAGTGGCTTTTGCAAACCCAATGCAAAGCTAAGGCATTTAACTGACTCTACTGTTGATAGCTTTAGAGTCATGAACTCTTAAGTGTGGTGATACAGGTTGTTTCAGTGGATTTAATGTCTAGAATTATTTTTATTTCAAAAAACAGCTGTGATGGAGGACAGAAAATGGGGAGAGTAAAAGATAAATGTTGACTTTGTAAATAAACCAATCTGATCTGGACTTCTTATGGAAGAATTCAAGCATGATTTATTCAGCTCAGATAATCATTACTTCTTACACCTTTAACAGCTTGCAGGGCATGTTGCACGACTACAAGCTCCCTTGTAGTCAGAAAAGTCACTCAAACTCACACAAAAGCAAGAGTCTTTATTTCAAACTAATATTTACCTGTCAAGACAAAATCCTTAAAAAAAAAAACCAAAAAAACAAAAAACAAAAAGAACCCAAATTATTTGCCAAGTTATATAAACACAGTTTTAGATTAATTTTGCTTTGACACTCATTAAAAATAGATAATTTTGACTGATAAAACAACATTAAAAAAAAAAAGAATTACTTGATTATGTGGAATATGAATTAAAGCTAATAAGACTCAATTACAGGAAACATGTTTACAGCATTTACTTGAGCTTGCTACCACAGAAGCTGTTCCTAACTACTCTGAAAAATATAACAAGACAGTAATTTTAACAGTCATTTGTCCTGTTATGGCCTCAGCCTTGTGCGTTCCACTGAACTGAATGAACTGGAGTCACAGTTTTGAGTAGAGATAGACAAAAAAAAATATAATTTTAATGATGCAAAATATTATATGAGTGATGCTTCTGGCCACCTCTAAAAAGTATTTATTCTCAACTTGACATGTGCAAGTTGTCCCCCTCTTATTTGTTCAGTGCTGCTGAAACACCCTTTGGCTAGCCTGTTTTTTCTGGTCATCCTTTCACTGAGTTGGATGCTACTGCTCTGGAAAACATTCTTGGGAAAAGGTCTCAGATCACTGAAGGAATGTTTAAACTTTTGGTATAAGTAGCACTAAAAACTCCTTGCGGGCCTGAAAAATCACATCTATTTCCATATAATAATTTAGGTTGGAATCATGGAGTCCAACTGTTACCTAACAGTTGCCAAGTCCACCACTAAACTATGTCCCTAAGCACCACATCTACAGTCTTTTAAACACCTCCAGGATGGTGACACAACCACTTCCCTGGGCAGCCTGTTCCAATGCCTGACAACCCTTTCAGTAAAGAAATATTTCCTAATATTCAATCTAAACCTCCCCTGGTGCAACTTGAGGCCACTGTCCTATCACTTGCTACTTGGGAGAAGAGACCAACCCCTTCCAACCCCTTCCATGCTACAACCTCCTTTCAGGTAGTTGTAGACAGCGATAAGGTCTCCTCTCAGCCTCCTTTTCTCCAGGCTAAACAGGCCCAGTTCCCTCAACCGCTCCTCATCAGACTTGTGCTCCAGATCCTTCATCAGCTTCATTGCCCTTCTCTGAACTCTCTCCAGCACCCCAATGTCTCTTGTAGTGAAGGGCCCAAAACTGAACACTGTATTCAACGTGGGGCCTCACCAGTGCAGTGAAATGATCACTTCCCTAGTCCTGCTGGCCACACTATTCCTTATACAAGCCAGAATGCTGTTGGCCTTTTTCGCCACCTGGGCACAATGCTGGCTCATGTTCAGCCAGCTGGCAATCAACACCCCCAGATCCTTTTCCACCGGGCAGCTTTGCAGCCACTCTTCCCCCAGCCTGTAGCGCTGCCTGGGGTTGTTGTGACCCAAGTGCAGGACCCAGCACTTAGCCTTGTTTAACCTCATACAGTTGCCCTCAGCCCATTGATCCAGCAGGTCCAGATCCCTCTGTATGGCCTTCCTACCCACAAGCAGATTAACACTCCCACCCAACTTGGTGCCATCTGCAAACTTACTGAGGGTGCACTCAACCCCCTGAGCCCTGGGAAACACCACTTAAGACTGGATGACAACTGGATTTGGCTCCGTTCACTACAACTCTTTGGGTCTGGCCATCCAGCCAGTTCTTTATCCATTGCAGAGGCCATGACCTGCCAACTTCTCCAGGAGAATGCTGTGGGATATGGTGTCAAAGACTTTACTGAAGTCTAAGCACACAACATCCACAGCCTTTCCCTCATCCACTAAGCAGGTCACCTTATCATACAAGATCAGGTTAGTCAAGCAGGACCTTCCCTTCATAAACCCATGCTGACTGGGCATATTCACCTGGTTGTCCTGTATGTGCCATGTGATGGCACTCAGGATGATCTTCTTCATAATCATCCCCAGCTCCAAGGTCAAACTGACATGTCTCTAGTTCTCTGGATCCTCCTTCTGGCCCTTCTTCTAGATGAGCGTCACATTTGCCAACTTCCAGTCAACTGGGACTTCCCTGGTTAGCCAGGATTGCTGATCGATAATGGCAAGTGGCTTGGTGGGCATCTCCACCAGCTCCCTCAGCATCCTTGGATGTACCCCATATAGTCCCATAGACTTGTGTGCATCTAAGTGATGTAGCAGCTCACTAACCATTTCCCCTTGGATTATGGGAGCTTCATTCTTCTCCCCATCCCTGTCTTCCACCTCAGAGGGCTGTGTACCTCGAGCACAACTGGTCTTACATTAAAAGAGTGAGGCGGAGAAGGCATTTAGTACCTCAGCTGTTTCCTCATTCTTTGTCACTGTTTCTCCCTGCATCCAAAAAACGATGGAGATTCTCCCTAGACCTCCTTTTGTTTCTAATGTATTTAGAGAAACTTTTTTTATTGTCTTTCAAGTCACTAGCCAGATTAAGTTCTAGTTGGGCTTTGGCCCTCCTAATTTTCTCCATGCATAACCTCACAATATCCTTGTAGTTCTCCTGAGTTGCCTGCCCCTTTTTCCAAAGGTCCATAAGTCTCCTTTTTTTCCTGAGTTCCAGCCAAAGCACTTTGTTCAGCTCTTTGGTTTGAGGACAGTTGAACTGATGAATTCTAAAGTTCATCCCCTGACTTTTACTTATGACAATGGTTGACTGTGAATCCACTATACCAACACAGCTATTTGTGGCCAGAAATACAAATGAATATTCAATGGTTACATCTTAATTTCAGATTTAAATTTTGTGTTGGTTTCAGTTACTTCAGAAAACATTTAGAAGTGCATGTTCATGACCAAATGAGTGGGGAACTATATGTAAGTTGAACTGCAGTCCACAGCTTCTCAGTACCACACATATTGGGCAAAGGCTGAATCAGAGAAATAAGAACAGATTTTCAGCAGAGTTATGCAATGCCATCTGTCCTTTAAGATCTTGTTCTAGCTGTTTCTCAGTCTCCTAGGAAGAGATCACTAAGATGGATATCAATATATTGAGAAATAACCTCTCCCTCTCTCCATCCTTTCATATATCTCTCTCCTCTCTTTGCCTACCTTCCTCCCTTCTTTTTCCTCCTTCTTCCACCCATCTTTTTCCCTCCTTTTCTTTTTTACAGCTATAGAACCATGACAGCAGCAACTAGAAAACAACATAAACACACCAGAGGCAGATCTAAGTAAAAGACACCAAGTATATAGACATCAGTCCTTTGACAAAAACTGATGCAGACTGCCTGACTCAGACTGTAAAGCTCCACATTGGATCAGGAACCGTGACTTGTCATGCCCACCTGGCCCCTGATCTGATGCACAGAAACCTGGCTTCTGCTGTGGCTCCTTGCAGGTACCTGCAACTGCTCCATGCCCTGTAACAGATCTCCTTTCCAAGAAGAGGCGGAGGCAGGGACTGCCCAGGTCTCCATTTTTTTTGACCCTTCTTCCGATTTCTAACCACTTCCTCCAGCTGTTGAAAACTGAGTTTGCTCAGCAAAAACTGTGGTTAATCAGGGTACAGATTTTGCTAGTAGTGTGCACCTATTTAAAATGCAGCAGTTCATTTCATCTGTTTGTTAATTTTCCAAGATAATTTATTTGTACATAATGTGAGGATCCTGTTTGGATCTACTAATGATAATTGCACAATGTGAAAAAACACACTCCAAATATATACAAGGAGAAGACATTTTTTAATTTTTTAACATCCTGATCGATTACAGTAATTTTACATTTAGTTGGTCAACATCACCTAAATGATAGAGCTTCGTTCAGAAGAATAAATAGAACCAGCAATTATACCAAAGCTATATTTGATTCCAGTCAATGTGCTGTTACCACACAAAAATTCTGCCTATTTTCTGTAATTCTGTAAATCAGTGGCATGCCTTTCTCCATATTATATCATCTATGAACTGTCTTCTAAAAATGCAAAACTAACTGGAAGAACTCACTGGTTTCTTCAGCAAATGTGTGTATTGAAGACCGGAGATGAATTTCAGGCACTTCTTGCGAAAGATGCATATGTGCAGCCACTTGCCAGTGCACATTTCCTCCAAATACCGAAATAAAAGAAAAACTGCAGATTCCTGGCATAACCAGAGCACCACATTATAGTAGAGAAGAATTAAAATACAGAGAAAGAGAAGGCTAAGTAGTTGAGGTAGTAGCACTGTAGCATTAGACTTGCCAGTTCTGGGCTATCACTATTATTTTTTAAAATGCCATGACATTTACAAACTATTTACAGGGTGTTTCAAAAAGGTGGACCTGATTTGAAATCACTATATCTCTGCAACCACAAACCATCCATGAATGATCTCTTATCACTTGAAAGGGCACGGCACAGATTTTCAAATGATTACCATTAGATGTAAATTTTGATGTAATTGTAGCATGTTGCCATAATGAAATATACTGCTTTGAAATCAGGTCCATATTTTTGAAACAGTCTGTATTTTGTTTCAGTTTGTCTGAACTAGCTACTCAGTTTTTCTTTCACTAAGCTTTTGTCTGACTTGTTTGTTATGTATGATATCCAGAAGAGGAGAATTGACTGACTGTTATACATCTAATATTTTGTCTCCAAGTAAAGATACAGGGCATCAGACTGTGGCTGTGAACAGGATGGGAGAAGCCAGTATAGCTAACTGTATTTTTGCTAAGTTGTTTGCCAACACTGTTGTACTGTTTTTTCAATATATATATATTTTACTAACTGCATTATAACAAAGATGCACGTTCTGA
Organism: Columba livia; assembly: GCF_036013475.1. Lineage (NCBI taxonomy): Eukaryota > Metazoa > Chordata > Aves > Columbiformes > Columbidae > Columba > Columba livia. The sequence goes on from NC_088604.1 coordinate 106,652,232, forward strand.
TGCAAAGAAGTCTGCCAAGGAGGACGACAACTACCTGTAATGTTGTCACAATTTATCCCGCATTTTTTTCAACAGCTGTTTTGTTATAGTCACAAAAATATTGAAAAAAGGGAATAGCACAATCACAGGTTAATCATAAAATCAAACATTACTTTTTTTGTCAGTAGCTACATTTTTTTCTGTGTGTTCCCTAATCTCACCTCCCATAAAATGATGCAATCTGATGCAAGTATCATAGGATTTCATTTTCCAACAGTAGATGCTAGCTGATTGTAGATGACTTACTATAGTATATAAGTAACTGATACTCATGTTTCCCCAATTAGAAGAAACTAATATCTTGTATTCAGAACTCACCTTCAATCTACATCAAACAATTTTTTTAAATCAAGAAAATAATGTACCTAACACATTACAACATGATGTAATGTTACATCAATATGTAAATATGTTAATTTACATTTCTCTTCAATGATGGAGTAATGAAAGCACATCAGATTTTGAGATTTATGTTGCAAGTTTGTAACATTTTATGTTCTGATTAAGAGCAATTATAAGTTCAAAAAAAGGCAGGCAAATGTCAAAAATATTTTAATTCAATATATTTTGCAATTATTTTGTCACACACCTTCAGGTGAGACAGATGATATCTGCATTGATACCTATTTATTTCATCTTTGAAAGCATACGAGATACATAACCTTTAATTTTCCTAATAAACTGAATGGACCAGACAAAAATGTTGTTTTCACTTTGCAAATTGGTACAGTGAGCATGGCACCAATACACATCACATATTATTTCCTCTATCATGAACATCATCTAGTTAAAAAAAATGTTTTACAAAATACCTACTCTACCTAAACCAATCTTTTTGCTTTTCTTTGTAGGAAAACAAAACAAAACAAAACAAAACAAAAAAACCCCACAACAAACAAAAACAAAAAAAAACACTTCTAATAGGATTTGTCTTGGAAAACATTGTTTTGAACCTGATACTTATTATTCCATTTGGAAATCTCAAATATGCAAACTCTTATCACCAGAGATGAACAAAATCAGATTTCTGTTCTACAGGAAATGTCACAGTTTCATTTGTTTTTATCTCAAATTGCCATGATAACGTGTATGTATTTGATAGTAAATGAAAAGAGTTTCAAGTAAACCCTGTTGATGCTAACACTTTCACCAAGGTACAGCTTTTAAACCATATATTGTCCAAAATAAGAAATAAAATAACACTATTTATTTTCATATCCTATATTCCATTTCAGACCCTATGGAATATTTATATAAACAATTATGAAAAGAGAAAAACATGCATTTTTGCCAGTCTGAACTAAAATAGCAGTATTTCTTGTGTGTTTAGGTTTGCTTTTCTCTAAAAAATGTGCATGTCACCTGATCAATATTACTTTTGGTATTTTATGAATTAACAAAGTAGTGTCTGATCAGTTTCTAACATTCTTGCCTTACACACATTTTTAAGTGATACTCTGGATTTTTATCTTTAATTTAACAAAAGACTGATGGAGTTGTATAAATTCTCAACACAGGATAAAATCTTTTCTCTTGAATGGGTACGTTCAAATTTCAGTTGCTGAAGGTTAACGTCTATAACTACATAACTCAGGTATAGTAGAGAGTAGCAGTATTTCCCAAAGACGTGTTGGGCAACTGGACAGACTCGTGCAAAGGGAAGAACCTTTCTGGTTTTAGGTATTATCTTCCAGACTTTGTTGATCAAAGTATTATCCTTGAATAATTAAGACTTGGATTAAAACCAATGACATTTCAAAGTGACAATGAAGCAACCTGAGGAGTGTATTTGATCGAGAAATCATCTCCCAAGAGTATTCAAGTCACTAAGCCATTCTTTCTACATTATAATAATTAACCACATCCTCTGTCATATTTTACTGTTTATGATACAACTGAGATTTCTTCCATGCATATACTTATTGATTGGCAAGTCTGTCCCTGTAACACATCAGTCCTTCCCTGGAGTTTGCTTTGTGAACATCAATTTTGTCATGCATTTCTATTCCTGTTCTAAGAAATTATTTCACTTATTTGTATTTTTAATTCATGTGACAGCATCATTGTGATCCTAAATAAAAGCAGGACATTTAAAGAAAGATGTATAGGGAACACACTTAGAGGATCACTCCAGTTCCTTCTACTATAATAAATTGTTTATAATGATTACAGAGTCCTTTTGTTCATTTTCAAAGTTCCAGCTTCAAGAACAGTATTAACCCACTTTTAGATGGCCTCTGGATACATTCAAGGTAGAAATGATGTGGATTGAGAAGATTACAGACATTTAGAGCCTACTCTTTTAAAAAGCATTAAAAAAGCCTGATGCTGCAAAGCCACATCAGTGGGAAATGAACAGGTTGCTTTTGTCCTCCCATTGCCTCTTTCAAGCTGTGTTGTTTTTTTTTTTTTTCCCAGTGGGAATACAGAGCAGATTGGCTCAGGTGCTCAGAACATTAAAGAAAATAAATTAACATTCAGCATGTGGAAATATAATGAACATATTTGTTTGGACCTGTAAGATAGGCTTCTTATATGATAATACTGATATCAAAATTCTGCTCATTAATCCTGTTATTTTTCCTGAGTATATTAAGGGACCTCCTTGCACCTATTATTACCAATTCAGTTTGGGTGCCTTGCTCAGGCCAATTTTGTTAGGCAGTGATGCAACATTTTTTAACCCAGAAACAAAAGCACTGGAATAGCCATAATCACACAATAATAATTAAAAAAAATACTTTAGGTGCGTTGTCTGCTTTCTGTGGTAGAATACAGGAGGCTCCACTTCAACAGAACTTTTTCCTCAATCAGTGACTGCAGAGGATGCTGGGGGCAAAGCCTTTTTGGATGTGCCAGACATATTTCCTCTCATCCTTAAACATTCATCCTCTCGGGAGAAAAGAGCCACTGAGCTTTGTAAAGATGAGCCGGTGCCATCCATGTGGGTAATATCTATGTGTTGCGGAATATCTCTGAGGGTGGGTCCCTTCCAACTCCGGACATTCTATGATTCTATGATTCTACGAGTAGCTCACAGAGAGGCAGTGTGTTGTATCCTCCATGAAGTTCACTCGCAAGACTTCAGGTAATCTTGGCATGATATAAAAATAGGACTAAAATTATTCCTGATGTTTACATTTGGCTAGTTAAAGAACTAGGGTCTTTCACATATCTAATTATACAGAAAAAAAAAATATTTTCTTTTTAAATGAGACTTTAGAAGAAAAATTGATCAGGCTAGAACTGTCTCACTCCTAGTTGGTACATTTCTTATCTGTCTCAGTAGGACCTTTAACCTGTGGTTACTCTTCAATTACTATAATAGTAAAGATAAAAAGCTTTTATATAAAATTGTGACATGATTTTATACATCAGCTGAAGTCAGCAAAATTTAGGAGGTCAGCAACTTGGTAAAAAAACAAGTGTAAGACTTAAAGCAACTAAAGTTGACTAAAAATACAATGTAATAGATTTATGTGCTTATTAATTGTAGTTGAAAACTTAAAATAACAAATTATTTGCTTACAAGACCAGTTTAATACCTACTTAATAGATTGTATACAGATTTACAGTTGCTATGTTTTGTGAGAAAAGCCCAAGTTACCTTGTTTCATAGAACTGAAATCCATAAAACCTAGTATTTGTTTTTTCCTCTAATTTGTAATGCACTGCGATTTTAGACTAAAAAGAAATAAAAGACAGATGGAGAAAAAAGTCACTGAGTGTTTCTGCTGTAGAATGGTGATTAGTAAAAGGGACAATGTAGCTGTGACATGGTGAAACTTGGCAATATGAATTTGCATGAAGTTCAAAAAGGAAAAAAAACAAGGTTAAAATTCAATTAAGTCTTGTTTTTGGAATGAAGTGAACCTAATTATTGCTGTTTGTGTACTTTCTACTACAGCTTTTCTTTTGTACATCTAATTAAGTGTCAGCAACCAATGAATTGGTCATTATGAAAAGATAATTGACCACTATAGCAAGTTCACTTTTCCTTAGGGAAGAGAGAGATGCCATGTTTTATGAAGGCTGATTGTCTCATGGTCATCTCAATTTAACATTTCTGTAAATGCAATCTTCATTTTCCATTTGTGCAGCTGGCAAGTTTTACACTGTTTTTATACCTAAAAGAAATTAAAAATGGCTTGTAGTGCCACAGACAACTGCCAAACATGTCTAATTGGAAAGCAGAAAAAGCCTTAGTTTAAAAAAAAAAAAAGTTTTTTATTGAGATAAAGGTCAATGAAGTTGTAACAGAAGCCAACAAAGCTGTAATATATTTATGACTTGGCAGCTGGCTAGAGTGAATCAGGATTAGGGCAGACCCAGTGTCTCCAGCTGAAATCATAATTATTAAAAGAAGGTACAAGTCTGCTCTGCAGCTGAAGTGTTTGCATTTCCTTACAGTATTTATAATCTTCTCTCAATGTGAATATTATGGTAATTTCAAAAAATAAAGCAATTTTTTTCTATACAAGAAATATTTTTTTCTGTTTTCTAAAAAAAAAATAAATTTCCTGCTGTTTCTCACTTATTGCTCAGTTTGCAGCAAAAGATTATAATTTCAACTCTTTTTTCAACCAACATAAAGTCCCACACTTTTACTAACATTTGGCCTTTTCTCAATGAACCATGTCCTCAGAGTTCAACAAAGAGGCCATTAAAAAAAGCCCAAAGCCAGTTACAGATTATCACACCTTCCTGTCTGAAGAATACAAATTAATTCATAACATTTATTTTTTGCTCTGGGGTTAGAAGGCTTAAATTATGGTCTAGGGGACAAAAAAAAAATAAAAGACATAGATAATATTTTCAAGAGGAGAGCGTAGTTTGTTTTATCTTTTCTCATATTAACTTACTTAAAAAAATAACATTGCTGTACTACATTTGTAAATGAGCTTCAGAAAGCACACAAAGATCACAGAGAACCACAGAATCACAGAATGTTGGGGACTGGAAGGGACCTCAAAAGATAATCCAGTCCAATCCCCCTGCCGGAGCAGGAACACCCAGATGAGGTTACACAGGAAGGTGTCCAGGTGGGTTTTGAATGTCTCCAGAGAACGAGACTCCACAACCCCCCTGGGCAGCCTGTTCCAGTGCTCTGTTACCCATACTGAGAAGAAGTTTCTTCTCAAATTTAAGTGGAACCTCTTGTGTACCAGTTTGAACCCATTACCCCTTCGTTGTCACCGAGAAGTGCCTGGCTCCATCCTCATGACACTCACCCTTTATATATTTGTAAACATTAATAAGGTCACCCCTCAGTCTCCTCCAAGCTAAAGAGCCCCAGCTCCCTCAGCCTTTCCTCATATGGGAGGTGCTCCACTCCATCATCTTTGTTGCCCTGTGCTGGACTCTCTCCAGCAGTTCCCTGGGACTATCAGAAAGAAAAGCTATTTGATAAACTAATTGTAATTTTTGTAATACTGGCATTTAACATCTTCTCAAAGCTATTCACCGTAAAAATACACAGTAGGAAACAGTTCCTATTGAAATTGTAACAGACAGACAAATGACTGGAGAGGTTTGTGAGTGTTGAACAGTTATGCAGCTGGATATAGGCAGGCTTTACAACTGGAAGATTTCTGAGGCAGTAAAAATGCATGTATCTTTGGGGACTGAGGAAGGCATGTTAGAGTCCCAGAGGTGACCACAGTACCTGCACTGAGTAATTAACTTGATTAAAGAGAAGAAAACCAAGCAGTTTAGTTTTTTTCATGTTAAAAATTTGGAGCAGAACCTGTGCTGTTCTGTGGTTTTGCTGACACCCCACAGTTATGCCCTGAGCCAGGCAGACACAAGGATGACACTGACTTCAGCAAGAGGAGTCTTCTCCACTAAGAACTTCTGCAGATTTTAAAAGCAGATATGAACATTTTTCATCAATAAATCATTCCAGTTGATCAAGAATTTCATAGATGATACGATTTTGCTGGCAGCCTGAAGGCAATACCGAGTATTGGTAGAGCGAGGGATTCAATACTAATTCTGTCCCAGTTTTATACATTTTTAATTTTTAATATTTCTCTTCACTCTTATGTATTCCAGAGGTATGTGCTGTAAGTCTTGACTAATGCCTGATCAGAACAAATTCTGTGCTTTAGAATTGTTTTAGTAGTATAAAGTTTCACCTTCATCACCAATGTTCAATTCTTAATGTGCAGCATGAATTTTTTAAAGATTATTTCTGGAATTACTTGGCATATGCATGATGCAAACTAAAGAGTTTTCATAAAAATTTACTGATATGGAGGAAAAATAGATTTTAAGCTATGAGAAAAGTCTGCAAGAGAACCAGAAGACGATTAAGGGTGTTGATTTTCTGGGCATACACTAAATCCTCATAGTGAGAGGTAAAATACACACAAGGGAAACAGAAATTCTGGTCTTAGAAAGTGTAGCTGACAACACCACGGTATAGCTCTTTTAAAACCTTTATGAACTGTAATGCATGTAGGGTATATATGTATCTCCCATGTGTTCCATGAGATGAAAGCGAATTATCTAGTCCAGAATGGGAACTATCTGTATCAGTAACTTCCTGTGTTTAAGGCATGAACCTCTGTTTGAAATATCAATGAGCAAAATAACCTTAATAGCTTTGTAGCATGGTTAATTGAACTTAGTTTTCAATCCAGATTCCTGTTTCAATTCTTACACTATAGATCATTAATTATGTGAGACAAGGAGCTGTATTTTAAAAAGTCACTTTATCAGGTAACTTCTAAAAAGAGATTCTCTCCCTAAGACGCCCTTAAATCAGAAGGGAAACTCATTTAAAACAAACAGGCAACACTTTTCCAGCAAATAGAATATTTTTAGTACATCACTCCCCCAGAAAAATCTGCCATTTGTTTCTGCCCACAATATTTTCAGCAAAGGATAAAAAACTCCAATTGTGAAAACTCCGTATGAATGAAGACCAGTAACATTTTCAGTGAAAATAGTTTGGATACCTCTCTGAAAATTTAGGAAAAAAGGCAAAGAGGTAAGAACAAATTATTTTGTGAACAGTTCCAGTATTAAATCAGTCTTTCAGGACTTTATATTCCTTTTAATATTTCTCTTATTATTGAATTATAAAGCTATAATTTACATCAAGACATTGGACTCATTGGATTAAAGAAAAAGCATATCTCCTTATCATGTAAAAACCCACAGAGACTGTTCAAATTATCTGCTAACGTAAGAACATGCTCCATTTAATATTCTCTTATTCTCTTTTATTGAGCTCAGATTAACCATATCATAGTTACTTTCCAGAAGGTAGCCCTGTGACCATACCACTATGCAAAAAGTGCATACAGGTACATATGTCTCTTGTTAGAAGACCGTACTTTTCAGCATAAATTCTTTAACTTTTCTTCACCTATTTTCACATTGCATTGCAGGTCTGCCTTTGGAAACCAGTTGCCTTTGACAAGGAGTGGCAATATCCTAATTTTGGGCACACATATAAGTTCAGTCGCAATCAACAGTGCTTTAAATCGTTGTGACCCCAGTACTTGAAGTCCTCCAGCAGACAACTTTCCTTACATTACAAACTCCATATAGAAGAATGTTTCTGACAGGGAACTATATAGCTTTAGGGGTTTTTGTTTGGTTGGTTGCTTGGGGTTTTTTTACACAACACATGTACATTGAAGAAATGTGGGAAATTAAGCTAAGGAAATAGTTCCCATTTAGGAGATGGCAGCAGTTTTCACCAGTGCCTTTGATGGGTTTTGAAGACAGACCTGCAGCAGAAACCCAGGGCACCATCCGTCTCCTCTGTTCCCTACTGGTCTCCTTCCTTTGGGAGGTGGAGGGATGTTCAGGTGACCCTGCAGCTTTTCCCAGCATGGCCCTGTTATCAGCTGTGTTACAAAGCCTGGCAGGAAAGCCATGCTCAAATCAGATCTACATTAGAGCACAGCTCGAAAGCTACAAATTGACCACTCTTGCAAACAGGAATATTGATTCTCCTGATTGTGAAATATAATGATCTCAATTTTCATTATGAATAATAAATGTCAAACTCTAGTGAACAAAGTTGGAAAACCCAGGCTCAGAGCTTAGAAGACAAAGGACTCAAAGGAAGAGCCCAGAAATCAGCTTGTAATCTCACAAGTTTCACTGGGTTCAAGAATCAAAACTGACTTTTAAATACTTAGCATAGAGTCTTAGAACTAAATTAGCAAGAAAGAGTCTTACCACCCAATTCCATGGCAAATCATGAACAGTTAACTAACCTGAAAGACCATATGGACCACTCTGAGGTCCATAAATAAGGTACTCCTGCACCGGAGATAGAGAGACACTGTATCCTGTTAGCAGTGCATTGAAGTTGATATTCTACTTCCTGAGAAAATGCTACTTGAACATACTAAAAAAAGAATAATTAAAAAAAAAGGGCACAGCAAAAAAAATGTAACTTCCACGCCTAAAACAAGAAAGTTCACAGACTTTAAAGATCTCACACTGAAGCCTAGTCCTGAACTATATCAGGTCACTTAAGCTTTGCAGAATGTGGAATTTTCCATCTGTTCCTCTTTTATTCATTTATTTTTGGCTAGCTTGAGTGTAGTGGCCTGTTGCATGCCACTCCACATGCAAACTGCCATGACTTCCATTTCTTGGTATAATTTAGTAAGTGCAATTTCTCTTTGGGATCTGAGCACTCCCAAACTTTAGGCAACACTTCTCATCTTTTCATTATTTTTTGATCTGGTCTCAGTAGCTGCACATCTGAGTCACAGAAAACTTGTAAGAGAAACTATGGCCATCTGGGTCAGATAATTAAAATTACAAAAACAATATAGAGATCTTTTTATATTAATTACACATGTAGTCTCACATGAAGCAAAAAATTGCTAAGAATAGAACTGGGGAAAATTGAGAAGAAATTGTGGCTAAATAAATGTTTTAGAATGTGTTAAAAGAGCTTCCCCAATATTCTGAAGGCCTAAACTGAAAAGTTTTTAACAGTATAATCTAGATAATATACAACTAAGACAATGAACACTTTAACACCCAATCAGATAAGCAGCTATACTGCATGGTTCACATCTCCTATGTTGTTTCAGTTCTGCTTTTGCAAAAGTTGGTTTGTTTGAAAAACACAATACAGTAGATTGTCTTAAATGATTTCTATTCTCTCCCTGGAGAACTGGTCATCAAAGGTTTACAACAGGGTCTGAAAAAATGATGGTGAATTTAAACTTTCATGAAAGAGAGTGGCTTCAAAGTTCAGTCAATGAGACAAATATTAACCCTGATCTACAGGCTTTTCTACAGAACACACCTTTCGCATTAGTCAAAAATTTCAAGGAATGCATTAGTTTAATACAAATAATTGAAGTAAACAAAGCCAGCTGAAGCATACATACAATCAAATACTGGTTTTAGACAGAAAAGGTTTATTAGAATAGCTTTATATTAAGACAGAACTAAATTTTATAGAAACTGCCTGGCTCATGTCTACAAAAGCCATCTTTATTGTTGGATGAAAAATCCAGAGGGGGAATACTTGACTATACTGTCCTACTAGTTGAACAGGGACTGAATCATATTATATATTATTATAGAATTATGCTTCTTCCTCCCTTCTTGAGCGAGGTCCTAGACTGGGAGACCTCTGTATATAATGCTTCTTTAGGGGGTTACAATAAGTTCCACTTCTATCCTTTTACTTTCACAATAATAAAAATGACTGTGATAATACCTAACAGTGATGTTTTGGGTACAGTTTTAAGAAACAGTAATCTGATGATGTTAAGGTTTGCCCATATAGGCCTGAAATTACTCATACTCTAAATGACAATTGAATGACCATGTGAGTGGCAGAATTGTAGTTACAGCTTAGGTAAACCTGGACCACTGTGTTAACTCTAACATACTTTCTTCAAATGTAGCACTGTATCTGGAATGCAATCCATTTGCATCCTGCTAGCTAATGTGGACGTTTTAAGCAAAGAAGTAAGACCAAATTCTGTTGTCAGTTACACTCAGTAAATGTGGTGGTCATTCAAGATGTACAGAATTTGGATTTGAAAACGGTTTTATCACTTCCAGCTTGCCCAAAACTACCTCATCTTTTTAGAGAACAGATGCTCAGCCCTGCTGATAAATGGCTGAAACATATGGCTCTGGATCTTCAAGTTAGGGAAGATATAAATACACGCATGACTTGAAATAATATCATACAACACTATACATACAGCTGTCTTAGCAAAAGTCCAAATTAGGATGCCTAAATATTTATTGAGAAAAAGAGAATGCTGTAATATTGTTGTGCTACAGGGAAAAGAGATAGTTCAGTATTGTGTGGAATTCCATACCAACACCTTGTCTGCCTGCAACTGCCTGATCCTAAAAAGACCTCAAAAGATGTAAAATCCTGGGTAGCAGTATGCATTTCTTAAGAACTGTCAGCAGGGAACATGCCAAAAACATCCCAGCTGTCATACAAGAGTATTTGTGAATTGCTTCATCAAAATAGTAATTTAGTCCATAGACTAGAAATGAAAAATTATCCTTTCAGATCCAAATATATACTAAGAAATAAAGTAAAAGCTATGATTTTTTTACTAAGGTAGATGTTAATGCAAACAGTGGTTTAAACATAGTTGAATAATGTACTCAGATGTCATGGTCAATTCAAATCTTTTTTATTAGAAGTAGCTCTGCAGCTGGCTCTAGCAGCTGTTGGTTAAGCTAACAGAAAAAGTCTGCAAGTTTCCTTCATCATCTTAGTATATAACATAAAAAAATCTATGATAGTAACAATATTTTCAAATCTTATTATCTTTTTTTTTTCATGTTTTCCTTTTTTTTTTTTTTTTTTTTTTTTTTTTTAACTAGGAATCAGTCAAAACACCTCAAAACACCTGCTAAGGAATCAGCACAACTATGTTCCAGATAGTGAAGAAGTAACACAGACCTTTCCTTGAAAGAATGTGTACTGACCTCAATGCATTTCTGGCACTAGTTAAAAATAGCACTGTATTACTTTCTATTTTTATAGCTAGACATAGTTACAACATGCACTAGGTTAATTATTTCGGGCCATAAAGATCTTGGAAAACTGTCTACGTTTTCTGTATTGTCCTTGAATGCTTGAGTTTGATTTCATTTGGAAGAAAGGAAAATGTTTGCTCTGATTTTCAGTGTGACCAAGATGGGAAATAGAGAGCATACTGTTCCAGAAAACAAGCTCCATGTATCTGCACCAGCAAATAAAAGCAATCAGAGGACATCTGAATATTGGTTGCAGTTTAGGTAGAAATGATTGCTTGCCATAAAATGAGAGGCAGGGTCACATTTATCTACTGTTTTTGTTACTGTTTTTACCAATATAAACTCAGTCCAATGAGTTGGACTAAATACATCACATCACAGCACACACACATTTAGAGCTCTGAAAGAATATTTTTTTCTCTGGAAATACGACTGCTGTCTCACAATATCTCTCACATTTCCAGATAAAGGTCAAAAGGTTTATAAACTCTTCCCACTGCAGGAAAGAAGGTATACATTTTCTCATATTCACAAAGGGAGAGATTAGGAATGTATGTTTACATTCTCTCAGTTATTATGAGTAGTAGTGAAATATAAAATACACACTAATATAATTAAGTTTAACTAAAATATTAAAATTAATATAAATAGTTTAATAAAATAATACATAAAAAGTATCATGACAAAAAATAAACATTTTTGAGGCGGAGGAAAAAACACTAGATTAGAAAGTTGTATTTCTTTCCTTGAAGACTAACTTAATGAAACAGTTAAAGAATAGTCTATCCTTTCATCTTTCATTGCCCTTGAATGTGGGTTACTGTTCAACTGGGTCAGAATATAACTCTCCATTTCCCACTGCATGTTCTGGTTCATGATCTCCATAACCCTTAAATGAAGCACCATGAGTAAGTTTTGCATACACTTTCAATGACTTCTCTTGCTTTTACTTAGCCATAGTGGATATTTGCTTTTACTTTGCCATAGTGGATATTTAAGTGACTTAACTATAGCACAGGTGACTTATGAAGTCCAATCAAGAAATCAGTCTCCCAGAAAAAAAATGTTGTTATATACCTCTAAAAGTGTCTAACATTTATCATATTATACTGCACTTGCAAGTGTACTAGCAAATTTCTCTGGCCAGGGTACATTTTACAAATGTATTATGGAAGTCAGTTCTACAATGAAATGTGATGAGGTAAGTCCCTGAGGCACATGTGATGCTCAAATTGAGCATGTGGCCCAAGAAGACTCCAGATTGCATCCAGATTTGTAGCCCTGTATCCTTTTTTGATTATGATTCAATGAATCTCACATCAAAACTATTTCTGTAATACCCAACATTGACAAAATGTGTCACTTCCCAGAAAGTTCTGAAAACTCACTTTCTATGGATGAAAAATGGTTTTTACAACCCGGAATTTCCTGCAGAGTAGGAATTACATTTTGATAATAAAGGCATGAAGGAAATATATTTTTAAATTTTGTTGCTCTGTTATGGGCATGGGATACGCTGATTCCTAAAGGTAAGAAAAGCAGCTCTGAAGTCAGTACATGACCTAGCAAAGAACCAGTAGAACTCTTTCAGTTAAATCTTTCAATAGAGCAGGGTGATACAGTTTACAGAGTTCTCTCCAACATACTCAAAGCATTATGTCTTTGTTCAAATGCTCATGAACTAGGAGCCAATCAAAGCAAAAGAGTATCTAGACGGCAGAAGCCAAAGACATGTATGTGTCTGTGTTTACACAAACTTCTACCAGGAGAATGCTCATGTGAGGTTCATAGCTCCACTGTAAGTGCTGCATTTAAATAAATAACTAAAAAACGACAAAGTTCTTATAATACAATTTACAACAGAAGTTGAGATTCATCATCCTTAGTCTAGTTGTCATCAGAGTGGAGTAGAGATGCTAACAGAGGCAATAGGGAGAAAAAAGATCAGATCCTTAACCAGTGTACACTGGTGAAGCTGGAGTTGTTATCCCATAAGTAACAGATTTTCAAAAATGAGTTGGACTCCAATCATCAACTTGAAATCTGATTCATGAAGCTTTTTTAATGACTATTGCGATGACCCTGATTTTAAAGGGATATTATTTTGGAGTCCTTTTTGCTCTGCAGTATATTAACACCTAGTCCCAGTAAAAAAAATGAATAATTTGCGCAGTATTTTCATTTGCTTTTCTAATCTATTCATTAATATACAACCACTTTTCAGAGCATTTTCCAATGGCTTAGTAATATCTGTCGAAGTTCTCACTTCAGTTCAAAATCAAACCCAACAACTTCAAAAGGTACCGTAAAAGACAAATTTACAAGCCAGTTCCTCTCTGATCCAACTTCATTGTTCGGATCTTCTTTTAAGGTTATATGAGAGACAGGATATAACTCCGCTCTCCTGTGAGGTATCAGTTTGCTTTTCTACTGAGCCATGCTCAGATATGTGAAGAAAACATTCATTTACAAAGAATGCTATCTAAATCTCAGTCTTGATTCTCACCTTTTTTTCTTCCCTACACAAGATTAATCCATGAGAGTCCTCATATGAGTTTCTTAAGCTCCATTATTAAGTGCTGTAATTGAATAAATAAATATATCAATTCTATAGAGTTCTTAAGGTAAGGTAAGGTAAGTGCAATTAAGAAGTCTTACAACTTAGTGCTACTTATGAGAAGTATCTAGCAGTATCCTGCTACATTCCTGCCCCAAGATATCTGTCGGCAGCTTCAAAGTGAAAGATCAGCTTATTGTAAAATTTTGGACTGAAACTGGTATGCACCTTGTCAGGCAGAGGGTGAAGAAAGTAATCCTTTTTGAACAGCATGACTTCCTTATTACAGGAAGAGAGGCAAGAGGGAGAGATGCCACGCGCACACCTCATGAGTCAGCACAGCAAAAATACAAAACCGTTAAGTGTTTTTAGAGTATTTAACCTTTTCCACACTAAGGGTCATTGCATTTTACTTGCAGTGATAATGCTGCAGGATGCCAGGGTATAGCTTGTAACTGAAGTGGAAGTGACTTTTCTACTATTCACTTATGTGAAAAAAAATGTTTCTGTCAAAAAATCAAGTTGGGAATAATTTATGACAGCAAGGACTTGCTTATTATTAAAATTTATTTCTATCTTCTCTCTCTGGTTTGCAGTATTATACATTTTCCTATATAGTCACTCTTTATCAGACAGAACTGAGGTACCAATAGCAAAAGAAGATTTTTCTGCTGATGATGCATGGCTTGTTATCCAAAATATTGTCTGAATTTATATTGTGATGAAGAAGGCTCAAGATCTGAGCCTTCTGATCTTCTTTTACTGCAGTAGATAAAAAGTCTTATGCATTCCATATGTTGAACATATTGATCAGGGAAACATTCCCTCTTTAAGGGAGAGAGAAAGATGTTATCAATATTTTAGAAGACTGACAAAAGGACTAAGTCCTCTCCAGTGAACAGGTATTTCAGAACAGAAGGTTCTATATATAAATGTATATTTACATAAAGTTGGGAATTATCACCATCATTGAGAATAAGCATAGTAATATGAGTCATAGACTTTTTTGTAGCTTCCTTATCAGGTTTTCACCCTACCCCCTGGTAGAACTGTCAGTAATCAGGAAGTGATTTTAAGAATAGTAATGACAAATATTGTTCATTAGAAATTTTATAGACAATTTACTGAAATCATATTACATTTTTAAAGATAGTGATATTCTTGAGCAAAATGTTGAAGCCTAAGTTATTTACAATATATGAAAACAAAAATAGTGCTAGTTTAACATATTCTGTAAAAATACTTCTAAAAAAATGGTTTAAATTTGCTTCTTAGAAAATTATTAAGAACGACTCCTACTATTTGGGGAATAGGAAAATTAATTGAAACTGTGGGGAGGTCACAGCACATTCTGACATCCAGTCACTCTCAACCATAGTTACAAAATAAGAACCCTTACACTCAAGTGAAGAAACATTTTAAAAAGTTCTTGCTCTTCATTTACAAACTCTACTCAGTAATTAAAAGATTAAAAGATAAAAATGAGGATATTGAGCATGCTGCCTGCTGAACAGCTTTTAATTCTTCATATAAGCAACGTGATGCAAACATTTGAAAAACTAAATTTTAGGGAGAAAAACAGCAAGCACAAAGGGTCCATATAAATATTATCAGTGCAAAGTGCAGCAAAATGAAGACAGCATGTAAGTTACATACAGTGAAGGATTTCACTGGCAGCAGGACAGGTTGTAGATGGGTTTGAACAGTAACTTTAAACAGAAGAGGTTTTTCTCCACAGCATTTGCCTGATTTTTTGCAAGCAAAGTAGAAGAAAAAGTCTTCCCTCATTTCATTCTGTTCCTCTTAAGGCATCCCTTTTCTGGCCTCTCCAATTGCTCTTTGTTCCAATATTACTTCAAATGGGAGGCAAGAGCGAAAGGAAAGCCTGTTTAATTAGCACAATGAGCATGGTGCCATCTTTCCCCACGCAGAGCCATGCAGGAAGAGGATCTCACATCTTCCAGCCCTCGCTCTCAGTTGCCTCAGTCATTTGTGAAACATTTGCCAGTCTCACTCCTCAATGCTCCAAACAAATATTGCAGCACTCTGGGGGAACATTCAATATGCACCGGGCAAAAGAACGTGCCGAACAATTTCCAACACTTTCCTCAGGAAAGCATTTTATTTTATCCGTTTTCATTTGAAAACAGCAAGAGATCCTTACTCCAGAAAAATACTCCTGTTGTATGAATTTCATTAGCATAGCTTGAGAGCTCCAACTGGGTACCAAATGGTATGACTTACATGTATGTATATATTTTCTGTCAAGAAGTTGGCTGTATCTTGAGAATATTATATTTCTGGCTGAATCAGCACAGTGAACAATCCACAGCCAAACATTCAGAAATATGTGCTTAAGGCAGGGAGTAAAGATTTCCATGTCAGTCATTTTTATTTGTAAAGATAAAGAAAATCACTGGCTTACAAATGTCAGAATCAATTGAAGTTCCCATATGATTTCTTACTTACAAGATAATAAAAATACATCACACATTACAGAGAAAAGCATGATAACTCCGCAAACAATTGTGGGTTTATTTGCAGACCTAAACCACGATTTTGTAACTATTTTCCATGCATCTAATATTTAAAATAATTTTGCTAAGAAAATATTTTTTTTGAAAACTGACAGGCTTTATCTGTCTACAGCATATTGTCTGTAATGTTTTCCCATGATAAAAATATTTCCATAGGCTATAAATACTCAAGACCCTTCTTTTTATAGTTCAGAGAAAGTATAGAATTGCAAAACACATCCTAAATATTTATAAAATTGAGCAATGGCATGGAACATAAAATAACAACATCTTTAGACTGTCTACTGTGCTCAGCATTTCATAAGCTAACATGTTTGGTACTTTAGCTATGACAGCGTTATAGGAGATATTTCTGAGAAAATAAAGATACAAAAGATGAATCATAAGTCTCTACAAAATGAAATCATATTAAAAGTGAGATTTCAGAACAATCTAAAGAAGCAGCTTTGGGTTCAGTATCTAAGATTACCAGAAAAGTGAAATTCCCATGAAGCAGTGCTCTGTCACCATGGCAACCTTGCAAGGTAGCACAAAAGGGTTCATCTTTATGCAACACAGTTTTACAAAATCTATCATCCTAAATATGACAGCATGTACTATCTTTTGGATCTGCTGTGACACCACAATGCATAGGAGTTATTAAATATAACCAATATAACCAATGTCTCATTTACTACCAGTCAAAGAAGTTACCTTTTAAATACAAATGTTGAAAAGTAAAAGGAAGGATTTAATCAGTAAAGCTCCCCAGCGTCAAATTACACAGGGAGAGTAACAATATCAGTTTTGCTGAAATTGTGTTTTAAATATACTTTAAAAATATTAATACTAAGATCTATGCTTATTTTTGACAACTGTGACATGACCTTTAGAAGTAAAACTAATAAAAGCAGTATGACCACAGTCTTTTGAAATAAAACCCTATAATCACAAAGCATAACAGCTATACTAATAAGGGGATTACAGTAGAACCTAGAGACTATATCTTTAACAATTCTCGAGACACCCTTTTTTACCACATAAATATAATGTATTAAACTTAAGACATGTTTGAGAGCAAGGTTACCAGGCAAAACTGCATCAAGGGCTCCAGGCTAATCTGATTCAAATTATTTTCTACAAAATGTCTAATTGTGAATGGCTCTTCCTATTGATCTCTTGCTTGGATCAATAACTTTCTTCCATCTCTGTGAATCACACGGGGACAAAGAAAAAAGAAAAAAAAGAATTATAATAGATTTCTTGCACAGAGGCTGGCCTCTCTTTCTTTTTTCTCCAAATGTCATTTCTTATTTTGAAAAATCATACAAAACCAAAAAAGGAATTAAATGAAAGTATGCAAACTGTAATGAATCATAAACTTTCAAATACTGTGTGGAGGTCTTATTTTTTCTTTTTATTTTTCCTAAGTTTCTATAAATCTAGTGAAAAATATTTTAAGTGACCTTTAGGATGTCATAACATGCACAATACTGGTTTAGCGAATGTAAAGAAAACCCACAAGTAACCTTCTTCTCTCAAAATTGCTCCATAAAAAGAACATTTTCTTTTTCTCCCATATTAGGATATAAGTTTATGAACTCAAGTATGGAGTCAGTAATAGAGACATCCTGATGCAGTTTGGTTTCAAAGGTTTGGTTTATAGGTTAGGGTGACTAACAGGCATGTCTCTTAAGCAAATGTCTTTGTATGTCAGCAATATAATTTGCATTCTTCAGAAATCATCTGTCCAAACAGAATTGAGGTTTTGAGAATAATTAGGCTAAGGAAGGCACAGATGTACTTTTTAATAAACATAGAATATAGTCTTAATAAAGACAAAAAATAATCATTATCTGAGGAACCATCTTCTTTTCTCAAGCACTTTTTGAATTGCAAGTGACTTCATTAGGGTGGAAGAAAAAAGAGAGAACTGCTATGTCATATCATAAGCACAAGGCAGTTTTCTGGCACTTACCCAGCAGGAAAGAAAGCCTTGCATTGCATACATTTGGCAAATAGGATCTCTGGCACTACTTCATATTACACTGCCACGAACAAGGGCCTTCCTCAAGAACCACTGTTTCCCTTTAATCCCTTGATGAAGTAATGAGACATTCAAAGTCACATAATTTGTCATGAGTATCTCTGAGGTGGCCCTAAATTCGACAGGGGCTGAATTAGATCCCAGCTCCTAGCAGAATTTATGAAACAGCATAAGGTTTCATAAAATACACCTGGTGGCACTTTTGTCCTTTACTCGCCCTCCAATTGCTCACATGAACGTAGAGTCTTATAAACATGCAGCTAAGATCTCATTCATCAAAGTGATCATGAGCAATGAAAAAAATCTTCAACACAATGTAGAGAAGAACAATATAAAAAGCCTGTAAAAGACACCCAGATCCTTTCAGCCTTTCAAAGATACCACCTTAAAAGCCTTATTACTGCTGACCTGACATGCATACAGCCACTGCTAAGATTTCATGCTGAAGTAGCTGTAATTTGGACAGCCAAGGCCCACCCAATGTTAGTCAAAGAGTTGCTGCTCCTACTCCAAAGCAAATCTGAATGGGGAGGATGCAAATGTCAAATATGGGAACTTGGCTCTGGCTTGCAAGACCTAAACCACATTTTGTTAATCCTATACCGTAAAATCAAACTGCTCAGACATCTAAATAACTTATTTCTCATTTTTAAAAAACATATAATTGAAAACAAAGATACAAGTTTTTGAGATGAAGAGTAATAGTTGAAGCTTTATAGTTTACAGTAACCAAAACTGGAATGACACTGAAAACCTGCTCAGCACATCTATGCTTTTCCTTGCATCGTACAACAGAGCCAAGCTTCATTGACTACATCTGTTTTCAGGAAGCACATGATGAATAACAAGAAACAATTGTCAGCTGATTCTGAGCAATTTCATCTTAAGAACATACTCCCAGCTCTGAAAGCAATTTTGTCTCGGCATCACACATATTAAAACTATATTTTAAATAATATAGTATTATATCTTCATCTGTGTTCTAATTCGAATACAGTAATTAACACTAACCAACCATTTAGTATCTTTGATTAAGAAATGATTTATAACACTTGCTGCACTTGGTAACTTCGCACAATAATTTATTCTCTACGATGAATTTGTGACCTACTCTATTTTTGTGACTAGGGCAGTTCGTGCATGCTTTTGCAAATACCATGACTATTAAACTGCAATTTTCTTCCTCTGTATTTCACATATGAAAAAAACAAAGAGAAAATGTATAACTGTTCTTTAAAATTTCTACACGATATATGTCTTTAAATCTTGAAAAATAATAAGGCTGAAATGCCAACCTAATTTTTGATCAATAAGAGTTTTGCCACAGATTTCAGTGAGGGTAGGAGATTGCCCTCGCAGAGTTTAACTAATGAACAAGATCACAGCCAGATTATTGATTCAAAGCAGATTTAAAGGCTACTCCATATAGCTCAGAGAAAAAATGTCAGTAATCTGATTTAAAATTGATTAATTCAATATAAATCCTCAAAAATGAATTTATATAAACACAAAATTACTGAGTTTTATACTATTCAAAGTACTGCTGCATCACATAGATGATAATACATCAATTTCCTATAAGCATTTTAAAACCCTACACTTTTCCAGATTATCCCACATCTTAAAGCACATGTTAATGACATAACCTGTCAGAGCTCAAGTCTTACAGTCTTACACCAAAGTCCGAAACTAAAAACAGTCCTTCAGCAGCTCTTGACTATTTGAAGGAATAGATTGAGGGATGTTTATTTTCATTTCTTAAAAGTGAAGCAGAGAGAATTCACTGCACAAGACAGAGAGGTCATGGCAAAACAATACTACAAGAAAAAAAAAAGGCAACTTTAAATCAATAGTAATATTATCTATATTGATTACCCTTTTCATTACTATCACTCTGAACACAAACCAAACTTCTACCATAGCAGCCTGCCAATAATGTCTGTGGGCTTGACGAATGAGACTAGGTGGGGCTTTTTTTCCATTTTGCTATTAGGAATTCAATTGTAAGAGCAGCACTCAAAATTTACCACATAAACAAATTAGTAACTGACATAATACCTGATTTCATGGCAAAAGATTGGCTTTTGTACAGCTATATCCAATAACTCTACAATAAATAATACCACAGTCCTCCCCTGTCTCCTCCCTTAAAAATTTAGAGCAATTAGGTGTTATTCCTAAGAGATGGACTATGAGTTTTTTTTTCACTTTGAAGATAGAGATTTTCACATATTGTGCCCCAGCAACAGCTCTGCCAAAACCTGAATTCACCACAGAGGCAGCAATAGCGCTCTTCAGCAACTCTTGTCTGCTGATGACTTCTGCTTAGTAGAAAGGTGCCTTTTTAATTCAGTGGTCTACCCTTGGTAGCCTTTCATCACCTGACCACAATAGACTCACTGCCTGACATGGCTTTGCCTGCACTCCTACCCCTGCCTTCCTGGTCTCAGACTCCCCACTCTTAGCAGCTGAAGAGAGGCAGTAGCTACAAGCAAGTATGGTTCCAGATTTAATAAAGCCCTTAATGTAAAACCTGTCAAATTCCATTCTGCATCTTGCTTGCAGGTTGCAATCTTGCTCAGGAAAGTGGGAGCATTTATTGCAGCTCAATAAAAAAAAAAGGGGGCATAAGGCATCAGTTGTTTTGCTCCTTCACTCCAAAGAAAACAATCGTAGAATTTCAAAAGAAGATTCAAAAGAAGTAAAAGAATGAAAACTATACTGGCTTCATCATGTCTGTTCTTATTTCAGTATATAAAAGAGAGTGAAAAAATGGTTGCTTATTGACCATCAGCTCACAGTTACATCAGCATTGTTTCTTTAAGACAACTGAAAACTAGATGACGACATAAACAGTTTGGTAAGAGGTGGGTTTGCCACACAAAAAAGTAGTTATTGGCTGGCACAGGATAATATGATCCATATGCAAATCCTCAGTGGATTTGTAAGGCACTCCCCACAATCCAGCTTCCTATACTAATAAATGTTTTCTTAAGGAAAATCGTAAATCATTGCAAGTTGATCTGTAATTCCAAAAACTCACCTTTTTCCATTTGCAGAAGGCTACATTTGATAGCTAAAAGAGAACCTCAGACTTTTCTTTACAATATGACATGCCAAATTAAATGTGTTGCATACCACCTCATTCAGCACACTTCAATTTTCACACTTCTATTGACTTTTGTAAGAGCAGATGAGTCCTGAACTTGTGAGTACTGGAGAGGAAGTAATTTTATGCCCCACATATTCTAAGCTGATCAAAACCTTAAATAATTTCTGAGTATGTCTCAGTCAGTAGCAATAAAAGATTTGTGTGTGAGAGATTATACTATCCCTCTGGTGACTCTCCTGTCTGCGCTGGATCAATCTGTTGCATGGCACTGACTCTACAGCCCAGCACAATCCCCAGCTTTGGTGCTAGCTATTAATATGATGTAAAGATTTCACTTATTGCTACAATCTTCATCTGTTTAGGCCTTCTTTCCGGAACCTCATTAGGCAAGAAAAGAGAGGTCAAAGGCCTAGTAAAGACCTTGTCTAGTATTTATATATGAATCAAATGGTAGTATATCTCACATTTTAATGAGTTACCAAAATCAGGTTAACAGGCTATAACTGTCATTAAAATGACAGACATATTTTTTTTAAAGCTATTTTGGGATAAAATGTTTTAACAGATTTTAATTCAAAGAGAACAAACAAAAGTTGCCAAAATGCACACAGGGCTATAGCCATGGGTGTCCTTTCTTAGCATTGTCATGTTCAATGCCAAAATTTACATGTTTGCAAAGTCGCAATGTAGATTGTGACAACCAGAGTTTAGACCTCACACTCATCCACTTCTTCCCAGTTGCAGGAGTTTCCAGTACTAAAATTCCCCCAGTACCCAAAGGCACTTAATGTTTCTCCTTGTACTGTAGAACAATCCTGCTTGCTAAGCCAGAGGTTGTGAATTCTGGTGGGCAGGATACTTGTAGTACTTTGGTTGGATCTCTGCTAGTGTTGCAATGCTTATGTCACCTTTGTAGAGCTAGCCTTCACTATGAAAGGATTTTTTTTTTTCTGTAAAATTAATGGTAAAAAAGATTGACTGCCTCTGGATGTATAATTCAATTTGAAGAATCTGAAAAATGTTACTGAAAATCACCCCTATTTGCCAAAAGGCTGACAAGCTATTTGCACAAAACCATAGCAAGAATTCT
The DNA here is from genome assembly GCF_036013475.1 of Columba livia. Lineage (NCBI taxonomy): Eukaryota > Metazoa > Chordata > Aves > Columbiformes > Columbidae > Columba > Columba livia. The sequence continues at coordinate 106,674,597 of NC_088604.1, forward strand.
GGGAGATGTCAATAATGATTAGGATAAATTTCTCCAGCTTGATAAGTAAAGGGAGTTTGCTGATAAACTTTAAATGCATTCAGCATGCTGCACTGTGCTCTGGAGTCACTTTATATAGATATTGTCATGGATTTATATAAAAAGAAGTAGTTAAGAAATACTATACTGCTTTGAAATTAGGTCCATGATTTTTAAACACCTTGTAGTGCCACTTCTGTTCCAGATCAACATTTTAATTAATATAAGTAATGTTTGTGTGTATGTAATTTATGTATGCCATTTGCTCATACAATTTTTAGACTTAGAAGTAATGAGGGTGGGGGGTATTTAGTCTTTTTCCATGTTTAGATATAAAAAATTCAACAGCTTTCTTTAGGGGGAATATAAATGTTTGGACATTGTATTCAAACACATTATTTTATGGAGTAGCATATATTCTACCTATTTCCTTCTCTTCTTCATTCTATCTTCTTCTAACATTATATTTGATATTAGATTTGAAGCATTTGTACTTAAAGTTCTTTTAAGCTTATAGTAATATTGTTTTTAAATAGGCATCTAGAAGTACTTAAACACCTAAAACACTTTTTACACCACACGTAAAAGTGATGTACCTTCACATTTTTAAAAAGCTGTTCCTAAATGTTTATGTTTTGGAGAGTAAGAGATTATTTCAGCTATTTACCTTCATTTAAAGCTAAGTGGCAGAGTGCTCTCATGTAATCCAAGAGTTTATAGTGGTGGCAAAATAAGTAAGTAATAAGCATAAAACAATACAAGAAAGGAGAAAGAATTTACTAGATTTGAATCTAAAATAGGCAAGCTGAAACAGTCAAAACCTACCTTATCCCTTTTTACTACTGACTTTTAAACAGAGATTCTGTCCATTTCCACAACTATAAACTCTTGGATTATGTGAGAGCACTCTGACACTTAGTTTTGCCCACAGACCTAATCTGTTTAGGCATATATCACAGACTTCTGCTTAACACATAGAGGTTTTGAGGTTTTTGCTTTCATTAACCTTCCTCTATTGATACAGAGGTACTTTACAACACCATCCTTTTAAACTGGTCTGAAAGTACATACAGCTCTATTTAATTCACTGTATTTGAAAATATTCTTTGCTGATGTACAGGTGATGATCAAATCAAGCCTATAGCCTAAATATTTAATACTACTTTCAGAGATATGAATTAAAATACAGTAATGAGAGGAGAATGGTTGAGGGAAGCCTTTTTCTCTCAAACAAATGTTGTCACGAACTTAATGTAAGTAATTTTGTTATCAAATCAATTATGAAAATGAAAGATATGAATGCGTCGGAGTTGAAATGTCTTTGACAAAAATATAGCATTGTTGAGCTCTGATCATACATCAAATGTGACAGGAATGTATAAGCAGAGCTCTTCTTTTTAAAGATTAAATGAACAACCAGATAGCTTGCATTACGCACATCTTCCAGGTCTCTGAGGCAGTTTTCTCTACATTTCTCAAGTCAAGCTAGGACATTGTGATGCTGAAAGATTACCAGGTCTGGGGTTTGCACTTCTAAATTGTGGTCCACTCCCACACCGCTGACTCTTTCCACTTCCCATTCTTGTAAACTTCTCATCCCCTTCCTGACCATTGCAATATACATAACAAAGTGGACAGGTGGTTGGTTTTATTAAAGGTTTGTCTGGGCCTATTGAATATTAGAACAGTCACTCCTAGGAGAATATACTTTGCAGGAAATAGCTGTGGTGTTTTAAAGCTTTTGGAGCAGTTACCTTTCTCCTAGCAGCGGGAAGATGCAGACACTAGGAGAAAAGAATGGAATAATAAAATCTTTTATGCCTGTATTTCTATAGCTCTTCAGAGCCTTCTTGGCTTCATTGAGACTTCACAGACACAGGTAGTTTTCAAATCCATCTAGACACAGATTTAAATGTCAAGCTACTGAAGTTTGCCCATGTAGTTTTCTACTCAATGCCTCAATGTTTTTCAGGGGAAAGTTTTGAACATGGTTAACCCAGAACAGGCTGCTCTTACTACCTTGTGCCAAAAGTCCCCGTCCTCCCACACTGCAGGCATCTCAAAGGCGCTACAGGTATTCAATTAACAAAGTGCTTTACAAAAGAAAGATGAACTTCCACACTATGAGGAAAAACACTGTCCTTCAGGAAACAGGAGGGACAAGAGGTGCATGAAGTGTTACGAAGTTCCAGTCAGCTTTACTCATCCTTTTCTTATTCTCTGAGGTTTCTACTTAGCACAACAAAACCCCTTTATCTCAGTCCATATTCACACTATGCCTTGATCATAAGAAAACTGAACACCTTCAGTGCATGATAATTAAGTGCACGTGTAATCCAATTAATATTTCATCTGTCTCTACACAGGCAGTGTCTTTGTTCTTAGACCACAGAAACCCTGTTCATTACTCATTTTACTTTAAACAAACAAACACCACACACATACACAAAGCAATGCAGAAGGAAAAACAGCCCAAATACAACTTGTATAGCTTCTAAAGAAATCCAGAAAAAAATAATGCTAACTCAGGTAACAATACACACTGACATTTACCCACAAACAATGTTCAAAGTTTTCTCTTCTTCCTTTCTTGCTCTATGTTACTACTGATAAATTTCTTTCCAAACCATCCCGACTGGTACTACTGTCTGCTTGGTTTTATTCTTAGTGCCTACTTACAGACCAAAATTCTACAATAAGCTCAAACACTGAAGCAATCAGAGGGGCTCCATGCAGAGCTCCTAAAAATAAATAAATCTAGCTTTGAATCAAAGATACAGCAATTCTGGTGTACTGGAAAGCTGATTTTCCAGCATGAATAACATGCCTGGGCATGTCAACAGTCATGACCACACTTCATTGATACTCAAACATCTGCTGAAACTGTCAGCAGATGCACCAAGGGCAAAATAGTCATTGAGAACCATATTTTAAGGTATAATGAGTTCATGCTTTAACTGCCAATTAGGTTTTCCTCTGTCCCTCAGCACAATGACAGACATTTTGCAACCATGAACACATCAGGGCTTCATCAGTTCTGCTGAACAAGGACTCTTAAGAGTCAATACAAGATAAAATAAACAATATATTGCAAATACAAAGAAAAACAGATCGTGTGGCTTTTTTTCCTCCCATGTACTCATTTATGGGAAGGTGAATATTCTAGTCCAATACAAATTATAAAAATGATCTAATTATAATCACTGGGGGGTTTAGGGTCGTATTTTTTTTTTTCTTCTGTCAATTACTCTACATCAGCCTCCAAAAATATGATAGCATCCTTGAAGTGACATTTCAAACACTCGTACTAAATTAATTATCTGAGAATATCAGATGCTGCCAGTTCTGAAGGATGATACTGAGCCCAAGCAGGAAGCTGCTCACAGAGCTTCTGAAGTCCCCACGCTCCCGGTACAGCAGCACAGGACGAACCATGGGTGTGTATTTGAAGCCTTTTCTTCTGTGCAGCACCAGTACAGTTTGAACACTCCAAAGTTATGGAAAAACAGTATTCAGCTTTTCCTTATGTGAGGAGACTGAATGACCCATTATCCACTTCCCTGTGGCTTTGCCCCACAGAGCAAGTGTACTGGTGGGTGCATGATTTCCACCATCACTAAGGATGCAAAGGCAGATTACAAAATTAGGCTGGATGTGGTAAAAGATAGGCATCCTGTTCACTACACACAGAGATACTTCCATATTATATATTGAATAATTAGCATATAAAATAATTTTTTTAAAGTATCAGAGACTTTATTCCACATCCAAGTGAATATGCTATTGGATTCTCCCCAGTGGCACATATTCAGCTGTTTGTACATATACTTCACACATGTATTGACAAATTATCAGTCAATAACAGGATGTTAATAATCCAATGTCTGTTTTTCTACAAGGTGTGAAACTCAACATCACTAATGATGCATAGAAGATATACCTCAACAACTGGCTTTCCTCCTTCTCTCTTATAGTCAACTTGTATTATCAGGGAACAGTTTGGAAATATTCTAAACTTCATTGAATTAAATAACCCTCCCTTTCGTTTTTTTTTCATATGTTCAGGAAAAACTATGAACTCCCATTTGTCTTCTTGAATTTTAGCAAGTAACAGGATCTTTTCCCAGCTACAGTAAAACTCAAGATTAAGAAAGTATTTGAAGTCTTCATGAATAAAGATAATTCTGATGTAGAATAATAAGTCCTTCACTGAAGTAGCCTGTGATTCCATCCTCTCCTTTTGTTTGAGCATATTGCAACTAAAGAAGACTACTTAGCTCACAGAGAATATATATTTGAATTGTGAGGTTCAAAGAGAAACTAAATATTAGAACACTGGGTTCAGTCCTTAAATTAAAACTCTGAGTCTTAGGAGTTGGAATCTTTCCTCTGCCTAATTCACAGCCCTCTTATGGGACTGCTTTAGCCTCTGGTTTATAAAATTTTCTAGATTAGATCACAATTTCTGTTACTCATTGCATTTCTCAGCTTTGTATAAGCAGTTTTTACTGTATCAAAGAGCAGAAATGAACAGATCCAGATTTGATGCAAAAATAAATCACAACAATGTTTTAACCAGGTTTATCTGGTGTAGCAATAACTGTATAGCACAGTAACCTCATTTCTCACTGTATAACTGGGGAGACCCCCATACCGTGTTGTAAATGTGAGACCCTATATAAAATAAAAATACTCAAGTGTGTAACATTCCTAAAAATGAGATTAACTGTAGTACTCAATTTAAAGTATTGAAAATAAATGACCACAGAAAAATGTTGGACTTTGAGAAAGATAAATTTCTTTTTGATTCACACTTCCATACATGTTCGAAGCTTTTCCATTAAGATGTTTTAGTTTTCATGTTACATTCTGACTTAAGGGAATCCTTTGAATGTTTTTTCCAGCTAGACAACAGAGAGTGTTAGGGCTTGGCTTGGTGTTTTGGGAAATGATACATAATTCCATCTACACAGGAAATACAATAAAATTATTCCTAGTAAAATAAAACTGAGGTGGCTCTTTCTACAGTTTGGCAATTTACTTATATGTTACCACAATAAGTTCTCTCTTACGTGTGATTCATAAGCTTCAAGGCCAGAAGGGTTGTTTTTTATTATCTAGTCTTATTTCCTGCATAATACAAATTACAGGCTGTCAGCTAGTACATCAGAGACCTCTTTAAGCAGTTTAAGAGCTAAGAACCTAGGAAATATATTTTTAGAGTTTCTGAAGCCTGCTCTTCTGACTTGGGTCTCAAGAGTATGCCAACTAGGTAGAGAAGTACAGGCACATTCTTGCCTCCCAAAGTGGGTAATTAGCATGACCTAGATATATGTACATTTCTAAGAGATGTATGCACTTATTAAAAGCTATGGGGTTGATATACAGATCTTCTAGGTGTTCTGAAAAGGAAAATATTAATTTCACTTTTGTATTATTTTCATAACAGCTCACTAAATGCAGATTTTTTTAAAAAACTGTTTCTTTAACAAGATACCCATTTCAGTGATAACGCAAGGCATAACTCTCTCATCAATTTTAAAATAATGCATTAAATACAAAATACATGTGTTTTCCTGGAAGAAAGAATAAATGACACACAATAGTGATTTATGGATGCAGACACAGCAGTCACTTTTATTACATATTTGTCACTAAAAACTTGACACAGTGGCATTTCTAACAGGTAAACTCATGAAGTGTATCAGAACTGGATGGTTTCAAGGCATTTTTATTTATCTGTGTATCCGTCTATGTCCTGAATGCAGCTACATGTATGTTAAATGTGTATATGCTATTAAAAACTGTTAAGAAATTTGTTCTTTAGAATTGTGAATGACTGTGTTTTATGTATTCTGTGCTACTCAATATTTTCAAGAGGAATATGGGAATATATCCTTTTCACAGTAGTCTATACAGCTCCCTTCTTTGCTCTGAGGGGATACGTAGCAGTAGAATAACAGTGGGCCTCAGGTGGCTTTATTTAATGTTCAGAATATAGATTTGACATAGATCTTTCCCTCTGTTTAATATAGGATGTATGGATATGTACAAACATACCAGTTCCATACAGATAAATATGTTGCACAAAAATAATACAAAACTACCGATTTCCAAGTTTAACTTTGTGGCTCCAATCTTGCACTTAGATATTTTTATTTGATTCTTTTCTGAAGTGTACATTTATAATAGAGTTACAATCATGGACAGTATCCTTATTTAACTAATTTATTGCAGAGAACTATAGGGCTGAAAAGTCTGCTAAGGACACAAAAAAAATCAATGAGTGACAGAGACACGGCTGTATTTACATGTGTTTGCAAATTCAGAATGACGTAAGCACTTTGAGGTACACCTGCAAAATTTATAGTTTGCACAAGTATTCAGGTGAAATGAGAGCAACAGTTCAGTACTTGTACCACAAAGATCTGGGGATGTTCAGGTATATGAAGATTAAAATAAAATCAGAAATAGAATCAGAATTTTTTGAACTCATATATCATCTTTGTGATGAAGTAAACATACACCAGTGTTACAGTTCAATATAATTATACCCAAATAACTCTTCTAAAATTGAAAACTATGTAACAACTAGCCAGTAGTTGCAGTTAATACAACTAATATCAATTATCCATTTAAAGGACACATCCATTCATACTGAAAATAGCATTGGTAAAGAGGTATTTGTCTCTAAAACTAAATTACGCTTTGTTTTGCATAGGTGCAATAGTAAAATCACAACATTAAGTATTTCATGTGCATGCAAACAGTTTTCAAAGGTGATTTGCCTGTAACTGAGGTTGGTGATTTTTTTAAGATTTCTTATGGACTCACACAAATGCTAAGTGTAGTAACTTGTAAGACCAAGTTGATAGGCAGAGCTATTAACCAAGAAAACCAAAGGATCAGCTCGTATTATCAGCAAAATATCTTCAATGCTGTTTTTGTGAGAAGGAAAACACTAGCACCTTTTTTGATATAAATAGAAGTTTCTCCTAATAAATATACTCAGGTTCATCGAAGTGGGAAATCAGGTAAATTATTTCTAATTTTTAATCCTAGAGAGTGATGTTACTGTTGGGTGGAGGTGGGGGTCACATAGTTACCAATGCAGCTAGAATCAGGAATCAATCTCTTAGAGTTTTCAGCTATCAGCTATGCTTCAGAAGCAAAACACTAATGGTCAGAGGAAGGTATTTAGCCTCCTTTCCTTTGGGTGGATACCCCTTCTGAAAATGGGATAACAATGGCTCATGCTATGAAATGCATGACAGACCCATTAACTAAGGATAACTCCAGTGAAAAATTTACAGACTTATACTCACTGCTGAATTTTGCTTTCCAGGCAGACTTCTCTCTGTCTGAAGAATATACAAAGGCAGATGAAAGGGATTAGGCCCAGCTCCTTTTGTTTCCTCCCACCCCTGATATAAAGAGGCTACTCAAGCCAATGCTGTGATGCCAATGCAGCCAGGTGTGGCCTACTGGTTTCTCTGGTAGCCTCTTGTTATCTGAGCTTGCTTCAATACAGCTTTAGGGAAAGTGCCAGTGAATCAATACAGATGTTTCCCTTCTTTAAGGAACAAATGTCTACTTTAGGCAGGCAACAAGATGTACCAAAATCTCTAAGCCACATTAGCAAGTAACAAAAATAGGCTTTATATTAAAAGGTGTGGTGGCCAGAAAATTAGTGCAAGTGGGTGCCAACACTTGTTTCACTACAGTATATTTCCTTTCCTCTGAAGTCTGGAAAAAAAGAAATTTGGGTAACTGTTCGGTATGTAAGAAAACCAAGAATGGTGAAGGTGGATTTTCACAGCAAAGTCCATGGTACATACTCAGTTTCTATGAAAGTTTTCTCCTTTGTGCTCCTGAATTTCCCAGTTCACAGCACAGTTTCTCTGTTTTACTGAAACTTAATTGCTCTTGGTGGTCCCTGAAGTGGAGACAGAAAGCAACCTTCAAGCAACTAAGGATGCCAGGGTTATAGAAAGCTTTGGATATCAGGAAAGAGACACATTACTAGTATCAGAACAAATAATATTGTTTAATTAAAATATTTTAAAGGATACTGGATAATTCAAATTTTTGCTGTTTCTAAGTAGCTTGGCATATTCTTACATCCATAGAAAATTACTGTAAAGACTACATTAAAAATTTTGTACGCAGTATTCTTACTTCTACAGGAACAATTGTTTCTGACCAGGCTATTTAAACACCTTTTTCAAACCTCTTGTGGGAAGTCATTCTTGCTGGGAAAATATCATTATGATGTACATTTAGAGAACACAGCTCACATTTTAAGTTAAAACAGTACAATTTTAGGGTGGTTTTCTTGAAGGTTATTTAATTAAATTTAGGTTCTTTAGAAATTGTGATAAAGTTCACTCCTGAATTTAAGAAGTTTGCATGTAGACAAATATTGGATATGCTTGAAAATACCCCTCCTTAAGGCTCTGATTTATTTCCAATTAACTGGTGAAACTTCACAGAGTGTGATTCTGATTGGATTAATGTTAAAGTCAGTTGAGACTTCTGCTGTGAGATATACAATAATCTCCAATTACTTTTGTTTTTCACTGAAATAATGGAAATTAGAGTTTGTTGGGACGATTTGTTCAGCTGATCCTGCAGGTTTGAAGGACTGAATTCTATCCTAGGAAAATCTTAGTTGTAGTGCAACCCTAGAGTGAAGTTGTAATCATTAGTGTCAGTCTGACAATGTATTTGGCTCAGTAATGCCATCACATATTAAAACAAGATGTAAAGAAGAAGGTTCCAGGATATTCTACAGGACATCCATTGAATACACCTCTCTGAAATCCCTGTTTTGTTGGAAATGTCTATGAAATTTGTATTAAAGTCTCATGGAATTTCACCATGCAAAAAAGATACAGATCTCTGCAGCTTTAATTCTCATTTGTTATATGTATTTATATATACATAAGAAGAAATGTTTGCTTTAAGGACGAAATGCCTAGTTTTCCTATTTCTTCATTGCTTAACTGCTCTTTGATTGTTTGTTTGTTTGTTTTTTACCTCTTCAAAGTGACAGCTTTACTGTTTCCCAACCTCAATAAATCCTCACCTACTTTTTGCCCTGAAATATATATCCTTCATCCTAAAAGAGCTTTAAAATCATTTTGAAAGGCTCTTTGTCAGCATGCCCATCTTCTGGAGAAATCTATGCTCAGAAGTGGAGCCTAGTCTCGTGGAAACCAAAATCTTAAATATATACTATCTTATACTACAATGCTTTCTGGACACAGCAGAAACTTACACTTTTGCAAATATAACTCTTTTTTACATAAAATCTCTCATAATCACACATTTATCTTTTTTCCTCTGAATCCACAGGAGACTTATAACAAATATACTTATGTGTTTATGATTCAGGATAATTCAGAATTATTCAGAATACAGTAAATGTTTTGGGGTTTTTTTTGGTGGTGGAAAGGTGCCAGAACTCATGGCATGGATTAGACTTTATGACATGGTGACTTATGTCAGAAAAATAACATTTTTAAAATAAATGCAATCCCTTTCATATAGTTTTCTTGATATTTACGGCAGGTCCTTACAATTTCTTTTCATACTGCTGATCATGAATCAGCTATCTCAGATATAATTTCGGGCATATGTGTCTCAAGACAGTATTTTCATTTCTGGTCCTGATGTTGATGGATTTCTTCTGAGCCATGTACTTCAGAAAGAAAACTTCTTCAACAGTCATGTTCTGCTGCTTTTTTCTCTTTACGGCACATTAATTTATCACATTTCAACTTAAAGATGAATCTGCAGCTCCAAATGCCATATTCTAGGCTTGTTAGGTATCACCCATGAAGTGCAAGTGAATTATATGACTCAATGCTCCCCAATTTTAAATACGGAAAGATGTCACCCTTCTGCTTAAAACATTTAACATGTAGTTCATTATGATACTGAACAGATTAACCATAAAAATATAAATATAGTATAAATATTTATGTGAACATATATGTGTAGGCATAGGTGCATGGGTTACTCACAAAAACTTAATTACAATATTTTTGGTGAACATCAGCCACTATTTAATTATATTTATGAGGCTTTTTAGGAAAAAAGTCACTAAAGTACATATATGATGTGTAGTTACTGCTCTTTGGAGCATTTTGAAGAGCTTTATATTTAAAGTTCCTTAATTTGGTTAAAAAGGTAATTCTCATTAAAAAAAAAAAAACGGGTGAATTTTATATAGAATATTTTTTAAATTAATGTGCTGATCATTTCACAAATTATACAAAATGGTCAGAATGTTTGGACCCTGTTTAAGACGGGATAAATTTTTAAACATTATTGATTTGTTCTTTTTGTCAGTAGAATGAACTATGAGGTTGAGCAGGGTAACATAGGTTATTCATTCTTCTGTTCTAATGTCACTTAGAAATAATTTCAGTTACCTCAGCTTGGCAACCTCATCCTGTGTTAAACACCTGAAATAACTCAGTTCAATTCTAGCAGTGAGTTTTCAAATAAGTTGCTATCATCTAGGATATATAACTATGTGAACAAGTATGGAGGGTCAAGAAAGCCCTCTGTCCATATTTTGCACTTGCCAGGCAAAAGCCAGCTGCAGTTGAGAAGGGATGTAACTGAATCCATGTCAGCAGGGCACCAAGCCAAAAATAATAAGCTGTGTTAGAGCTCAGGGCTCTACCAAAGCATTTACATGGCTTCTGGACTGTTGGTCGCTCAGGTTGAAGAAGGTTGGAGGATGCGTGGCTTCCAGACTTCTGCTTTTGAAGCAGCACACACAAAAGCAGATGAGGACAGACTTTTCAACAATCCCGGGAGGATCAGAGAGTGTAAGAGGCCAAAACTATTTTAGTCCTTTGAAAACAGAGCAAAAATGAAATCACAATCAATGTGCATCATCACAGTACAATGAAATTGTGGTGGTACTGAGGTTAATGACTGAATTCCACATAATTTCATGTTAGGGAAGGTTGCTGGCACAAGGTGATATCTGTGTTGCATGACACAAGAATTGCATAATGACATAGCTATAACATACCATTTTAATGCTTATTATTGTTTAAAGGTCTTTTTAAATTACTTTTATTTTTCAGAGCCCTATTTTTCCAGCCACCAGCTAAATTGTGTGATTGATAATTAAGAAAGTACTGCTCTTACAAATACCCAGTGGCATCACCTTGTATTTAGAGATCTTTTATGATAGCTTGTGCAATACAAAACCTGCCCTTTTTTTGGCAAGGAAGTTGACATATGTATAAACGGACATTCTGAAGTCTTTCTTCAGCATTTATACACAGTATACCAAATACCAGCACATCAAAAGCCTGTAATCTAGTACAATAAATTGCAGTTGGACTATCAGTCTTTTGACAGAAACACTTATTGCTCAGTTAGATATCATTTAATACTTTGTTATGGACCTGAGTGACTCATGTACAATTTAAAGTTGCCCATAATCTCTATGTAATAGAACAGGAGTATGAACATAGTGTTTAGGTATACAATGAGTAATATACATAGTCAAAAGTAGGTTATTTACATATAAATAAAATATAGGTAAAAAATATGTATAGGCTTAAAAGAACTGCAATATAAAAAGGAAATATATAGTAACTGAATTATAAATCCCTTTCACTGCTCATCAAAATGAAAATGAGGATTTTTTTATTTTTTTAATAAAGAAGTTGAGTGTTTTACATTTGACGCCATATAATCTTAGTTGTATTACTATTCATCACAAAATAATTCTGCATGGGATATCTAAGAGGTACTGACTTTTGACAAGGTAAGGCATATAGGTGGAAATGGTAGTTTTATTAGACCAACTAGGGTAGTTGGAGAAAGCAGACAAAGTTTGTTTGGGCATAGATTTGTTTGGGGTGCACATACTCTTTTCCTTGTCTATTATGAGCAGCAGACTTCAAGGTTTGCTTCCAATTCAAACAATTGTTCTGTGCAGCGTATTCAAAGTGGTCTGATAAAAACACGAACCCCATTTACAAACCTTACCTTGCCTATGGCTTTTCACCACCACAGCTGCAACAACTCCACTGCTAGAGTTGTATACAGGTAGGTGATTTCCAGGGGAAGAAAAAAGGAATTTCTACATATTTTTGAACATATATGAAGGTTATCAGAAAATAAATAAATGCCAGTACAACTAAATGGTTGTGGCTGTTCCTAGAATTATGCTTAGCATAATTAATAGTAGTTAAATATCAAGGAATAATGCATCAGGAAACAAGCTTTGTACAGCTCTAAAGTTATCAGACAAACTTCTATATAGGCTCTCATCTTTATGTTATATCCTCCTTTATGTCAGCTGGTTTTGCATATAGATCAAGTTATATGACCTCGAGTACTGACAGATATCTCAGCAATGTAACATCTGAGCTTTGCTTCTGCCTTTCTCTAAGGGACAGTGACAGCTTTGTTAATACTGAATAAAGCTTCAATAAAAACTGGAAATTATGCAGAGTAGGCCAATTTATATTTTCAATTAAATGACAAATAGCAGGGGCATACAGTGAGATCGTATTGGATTTTGTATTGCTTGCCTATTTGGAAAGGCTGCATCACCCCTCCCTCCTCTCTGAACACCAGGTCATCCTGTCCTAATTCTTGAGATACACTGGCTTTTCCTTTTCCAGTAACCCAAAGAATATCCACACAATTAAATAAGATGGTGATACTTCATTCATTTATACTCTTCAGGGCAAACTGCATATTTCCAAAATAAGATTAATTCATGATACAATCACTCAGAATTTTGCAATCACTTTTGTTGCTGACCTTACCTACCTCTAAAGGAATTGAACTTATAATGAAAGATTGAAATATGTGCAAATGAATTCAATGCTGAGCTTCTCTTTTGTCCTTTTGTTTCTTTCCATCACCCTCCCACTTTGTTACATTGTTATGCTTTCCTAATGTGTTATCACACCTGTTTTGAGGTCACGTTTCAATAGCCGCTATTAGTGTAGTTTCAGGATAGTCAATAAAATGAGGCTATTTTCCCTTACTTGAGGATATGGTTTGATATCATGGGATATTTTCTGCAACTGGAGTTTGCATACATATAAACCCTTTTCATCCATTTGAACACATACATTGTATGATGATTATCAAAACATAGTGATCAGTATTCCCATATAAACTGAATAAATCTTACAAAAAATAAAATGCAAAAAGAAAAATGTAGTCAAATTATTAGATGACTGGTGGCTGGTTCACACAGAATCATAGAATAGTTTGGGTTGGAAAGGACCATTGAAGCTCATCTAGTCCAACCCCTCTGCAATGAGCAGGGACATCTTCAACTAGATCAGGGTGCTCAGAGCCCTGTCAATTAATCACTCATGACCTACCATCAAGCACTAAAAGCAGCTAACATATCCAAGGTCATTTTTAGGTGAATATAATTGCTAAACCTTTTAAAATACAAGTATAAATGTCTAGCTATTGTGCAACACTTGTGAAGTTTTTGCTTTACTAAAATAGTTTTTCCAGATCAACTCCTAATCATAATATATATTGATAATGTTTATGTTTTCAACCTTTCATGTAAAAAAAAAAACACTTCAGTATTGTACGTACTACAACATGTATTCTGTGTACAGAATAATCTAGAGAAAGGATTACTTAATAGTAATAAAAATGATCTAGAATGTCAAGGTTCAGTTATTACCGAATGTCATTTTAAGGTAACACCACTCAAGACATCTACCATTAAGGAATAAGATAGTAATAATAAGTAATAAGGAAGGCACACACACAGGGTAACATTAAGAAAAACACAAGGATCAGCCAGCAACAAATAAAACAATCCATATAACAAAGAAATCAGTAGACCATTTTTAATTCTACTTTCTTAAAACTTTTCCTAAGCAAGAAGATTCACAGCTCCAGAACACACATAACCCTTTAAATAGTATCCCACCTATCACCAGCTACACAGTCTCTCCAGCGAGTTCGGTATGAAGATGAATGAAACACTACAGGTTTGTAATTACGGTCTTTGCATCACATGAACTTTCTAGGTGTAGAAACACTGAATCAGCCAAGACACCAATGAACCTGGAAGGTTGCTTCTAATTTAACTAGTTAGCAAATATGACCATTCAGATTGGCTTTCTGATTTACACCAAGAGTAAGCACATCCTGACAAATACTTAACAGAATTGTATTATTCGTCATCTGTAACACAAATTTAATGGCTTTTAATGACCAGTTTCTTATCATAAAAATATATTTCTGTGATATCAGTGAATAAGCATACTCATAGCAAAACCCAGTGTTTATTAATACAGGAAAAGTCTTGACCATACTGCACGTTTCCTCCAGGAGAAAGAAAGTAAACAGGGCTGGTATTCTTCACATAAAGAAACGAAAAAGAGTAAAACACTCTGAAATAAGCCTCACACTCTTATTTGGTGCTCACTGTTCCTCATTCCTTTGTCCAATTCTTGTCTCAGATGTAGTCAAGAAAAATCTCAGGGCAAATGTGATCAGCTGATAGCAGAGACTTGCTGCAGTCAGTGCTATTCAGATTTAAAACTTACATTAAGTTGTGGACTGGCCCTGGACACATTATCTCCAGGGAGTCTCTGTTGAACAACATCATGCTTTTTTTCTGTGCCTGGTGGTTTGGGCTACAATTCTTTGAGAACAGAAAAACGCATACCTCAAAATGCGGCTGTTATTTCATCCTGAACGCTTTCTATAACTGTAGCCTCCTTTATCACTGCCAGAACTTTACATCTCTCACAAAACCAGGAGACAAACCTTAAAAAAGATCAGCCTGTTCTGTAGGATAATTCTCCTTACCTTGATATCCATGAAATCTTTACTTTAAAAAGATACCTACCTCATGTTATCAGTGCAAAAAGATTTACATTTATTTGCATTACTTATACATACATTAAAGTATACTGATGGCATTAAAAAAATAAAGAAAATCATGTAATACCTTTACTTTTACCTATGGATTTGGTGAAATGGTTCCATGAAGAAAGCATTTCCAGACAAAAAGAGAATAAAGAAGAGGAGAGAAACAACAGTAAGAGTCATGAGTATATGTAAATGCAATAGTATGTGAACATGAAGAGACAAAGTATAAGGTAAGTGTCTGGAGACAAATGGAGATGCAATCAGTGTTATATTAGGGATTTAGTTTATTTTTTTCCAATCATGTACATGCAGAGAAACACAGAAATAACCCATGCTTAGATAAGAAAGAGTGACACAAAAGTAACATGGACAATGGGTTAGAAGGAAAAAAAAATCACTGATTTTGTTAGGTTGCAAAGTTGTACTCTCAGCATTCCAGAAGCCAGGAGCAGGTGCTTTCTGCACATTTCCGATCAGCCATGCATTAATGTAAATGGACTCCTCTTTGTGTATAATGTGACCAGTTGAGTATCTTCTTTCAGGAACTATCTGAAGAGTGTTCTTGTGCTTGATTTATTGTTTATAGATTACCCATAATTATATATCTGATAAATACATTAAATTTTCTTAATCACCTTATTTCTCTCACTTCGTTTCAGTTATTGTATTTTGAGAGGGGGAGTTAAGGAGGCAGGAAGGACAAAAGCTTACAAAGCAAACAAAAAATAAAAAAATGAAATAAGAAAAGATGTGACTACAACCACGTGTTTATTTGCAGCCAAAGACAGCTTTCAAGCATTTGCCCATCGTTTGCAGTGATGGATTCAAAGCAGCTACAGAACAAGAAGAAACAATGAAAGCAGAGTGGAAAAGGAACAGAGCCCATACCTTGGTCGCCCATCATCAGGTGCGCCAGACCTTGAAGGGAAACAAGAGCACAGTCAGCAATGAACACGGGAGCACGGGAAGGTGGTGTTGTCACAGTGACAAAAATGTGTTGTGACAGGCATCTGTTTCCTATGAGATGTCTGTACCACAGAGGGAAATCAAAGAGCATTTTTCAACCACTGGTTGGAATGCTTTGGGCTACGAGTAACAAAACTGCAATTCAAACACTGGGTGCTATTTTACTGTGTATTTCTGCTGTGCAGTAGTTCGGATGACAGAAAATAATAAAATTATTTCAAATCCAACCAAATCCTTTAATATTCCATCTGTCTTTATCATATTTTGATTATACTGCTTTGAACACTTTGCTGGGAGGACTTCCTGTCCTCTACTTGTGAAATTATGTTAAAAACCTGCAGAAGTGTAAACCTGAAAAATGGGCTGGGTCTGATCTTTTTCCCCTCATAAAAATGAGCATTTCAGGTAAAGAAAATTTCTTCATCACATTGAAATGATAATGCAAGGGATGTATCCTTATCTGTGTGACATGTGAGAGTAGGATGAATTTGTTCCAGAGAAGGCAAATTATTACATATGCAATGTAAACTACATAGCAATAAAGAAAATGTAAGTGACATGTTCTGAAGCTACTTCATAAATCTGTGAGAAATAGATTTTGCTTTATATTTGTATTGTGAGATGAAATCAGATCATACCAGTATAGGTCTAGTGACATTTCAAAACAGATGTCCATAATGATAATCACTCAACCAGAGCCAAATTTCATTACTCTTTGAACAAAAATATTCAGCTTTTTAGTTCATGATAATAACATAATACTTATATTCTCATTGAGAATAAAGTGATGAAAGGAGAACATTTCTCTAGAAATATGAAGGTTTTTCACTTTTTATGTTTGGTTTAAAAAATTAGGCTTATTCTTGTTGAACTTAGCTGTTTTAGGATCTATTTTAGAAGTTATTAATTGGTCGTGCATTAAATGTGCTCCTCTTCTCCAACAGCTTTACAAAGTGATACATTATTTTCTTATTTGCCATTAATTAATTCACACAAAGAATGTGTGCAAGAAAATACCCTGCTCTTTGTTGGAAAGTGGACTTCCTAGAGAGTTCCTCTGATTTCTAATTCACAAAGAAAATTAGGTGCACAAATGACTCGTACTCCAGGGGAGGGGAGAGGGGGCAGTTGAAAGAAGATACTCTCAACTGCAACCAGTTTTAAAGGATTTGTATCTTATCAGTTCCCAATAAACTAACAATGTTTTTGCTGAATTAGTGCTTTTTAATATCAGCCTTTTTAGATGTGCAGTTAAACTGAAGGGCCTGATGTGCCCCATGTCTTGTGCAATAGATTCTATTTCCAGCTCCAGCACCCTGCAGCTGGTGGGATTACCTGGGGCTTCCAGTAATGTAAATGGAAGGTGAGTGTGATCCTGAAGGGGTGACTACATAAGCATGACTTGGGAAACATCACACAGCTGTGCTGCAGTTAGGAACCTGTGAAAGAGCATGGAAACATTTTCACGTGTGTCCTTTCCCTGTTGCTGCAACTGAGAGGCATGGTGAAAACGGTTAAGCTTCATTCTTTTCATGCTGAACATCCTTGCTTGGATTCCTTGCTGCTGAGCCTTCTGGAAGCATTAGTCTCTTCATGTGATTATTTAACTTGTCTTTTGGCTTTTAATATTTTGTGTTGGCAACTATAGTAAGAAGTCTCAGACTTTTGGCTTAGCCTTCACTGTATTCGATAAAGGGAAGGTGAAACTAGTTGAACGTTACATCTTTTTCTTAATAAAACATTACTTTTCAGCAGCTACTTTATGTGCGCTCTTTTAGCTCTTAGAAGGCATGAAGCAAATTGCTGCCATGTCTCCTATGGGAATGAGAAGAAGGTAATCTCTTACTAGCCTGCATTTAAATATGATCTTTGTAGCTATAAGGACCTAAACAAAAGGCCTAGTTTCAAGAGATTACCACTGCTTGATACTTAGTATTTTTGCTGAAATGATATGTGAGATTGGTCAGCTGTAAATACATGATTCTTGTACAATTTGAAAAAAATGTAAATGGCAGAAGGGCCTCTTGAAAACGTCATAGAAACCTCTTCAGTTTTAAGAGTCATTTACAGTCCTGTTCATCTAAAAAGGAAGTCAAGTGAATGTAAAAAATAAAAACAAAACCAAGCCACTGCTCAAACCAATCATCTGTCAATTAAAAAATTTAGTACTAGTCCTCAAAACACTGTATTTTGTTTGACTGTCTATGTTACTTTATTTGTAAAGAAGTAAGGTTACTCATACTTACTTGCTAAAAGAAAACAATGATACTTGCCTAATTTTATATTTTTGCAATCTATGGATAAAGGCTATGGAAGAGTGAAGAATTACTATTACTCTACCTGTGCAATCCACTGAGTGGTTTACAATGATACCATGACAGCAATCACTGCTAGATTTTCAAAATGACTGTCAGCTTACAATAGAGAATACCACAACGGAAAGTCACAGAAAGTTCCAGCCTTAACTAGCCATATACAGGCATACTATACATTGAAAATATTCATTTGTGCACCATTACTTCATAATCAAAACGATAAAATCCTTTCTTTGTGAATTAGAAATTCAAGATTTAGCAGGAATGCCTCACGTGTGATCCACTCCATCTTTATACTGAACTTGGCTCTGAGAGGAGAGAGTTCAGGGGCACAGGATGTGATAGAGGAAGTGGATATGAAGATAGGGTATATTTCCATAATTTAGTGTGTGAGTTCCATGCAGAGCACAGGCCAAAACAAAATTGAAACATGGTCACCCTGCCGTGAACATGTTCAACCCTAGCATAATTTTAGCAAAATGAATAAATGTAGTCTTTTCATACCAGCAATATACACAGATTTAACACTGTGAATACTAAATTGTTTTGTTTTCTTATGTAGTCTAACTTACAGAGATGCTCAGATATCAGGGAAGTCAAGGATGAAAAATATATCTCGGTTTCCAAATTGTGCTTTGGATACACACTTTGTGCTTCAATTCTTTACATTTACATACTTTATAACATTAATGTATGCATAAGTACCCAGACTTGTGTTGGAATAAAGTTAAGGTTGCAGTTGTAAGTATTAGATTCAGGTAAAGTCTGGATTAACTGTTATCCAGGCTTTATCTCGTACTGCTGTGCATAAATTAACACGTGAAATGAATTTGAACCTCCTTATCTATTTATACTGATCCTAATCCACATTTGAGACTCATGTTGACACCACTAAGAGCTTTATGCACAGACCAAATATAAGATTAGGTACTTATTTCTAGGCTTTTATATTTTTCAGTTAGAATTCCTGTCCCAGTGTTGCTGAATAAATTTTTATTTCACAATGAAAAGGAAATTGTATGGATATGTATGTGCATGACCGTGTACACAATTAAAGCATTGAAATTGTTTAAATTTCCTTTCTCCTACTGGTAAAATATATTTTAATAAAATTGTGCAGCATCATGTATGTGCTTAATCTGAGCATCTCTCTTTGCCCTTGAATACAGCAGCACAGAGAAATGCAGTACCAATACTCCCAGGCTTTTTTTTTAGAAAAATGCCACTGAACAGGCAGGCAGTGGTCCTCCGTGACTTGAATCCTGAATGAATTCAGGCCCCACAGTGGCTCACTGCAGGACCCTGGGTCAGAGCTGTGCCAGGGCAGCCACTTAGCATATGAGCTAGCTTACGAAGTCCTTGATTTAAAAACAGTTCTAAAAGTATTGGAAAAAAATAAAATACCAGTTATTGCTCAGTTTAGATAGATAAGCTCATCTTTCAAATAGATAATCACTTGTCCAGCAAAGATTCAGCCCAAAGAGACTTTTAAAAGCACTCATACATAAAAAAAGCACCTGCACCTTTTGTCTTATAAGCAAAAAGACAGCACTGACTCCCAACAATAACTGATCTGCGAAGCATATTCTGCACCTTTAAAACTATGATATATATACACCACGCAACATGTTTTACCAGCTAACAGACATACTTACCACTATTCAGGCTAGATGGCATTGTGCTTTAGATTCCAGTGCCCTTTGCCATACTTTCTTTAAAGGAATTTAATTACATACCAACATTATTATTAAAATCAGATGCTGCTTCTTTCACAACATCCAAAAGGCAGAGTGCATTATGTTGAAAGGATAAACAGAAAAACTTTTTTCCTAACACTTTGTGCTGCAAAGAATAATACAATAAGCAAGATTTGTAGTCTTAAAGAGAAAAGTGCTTTTCATTTTCCTAAGCAATTAATATACAGGTATTTAACATGCATTACATTCTTACGAGGAGCATTTATGCTCCGTACTAATGACAAAAATAGTTTCTTGAAGTGCTTTTCATACAGAACATAAGAGAAATCAGTCCTTCTGCTAATCTCCTGAATTGTTTTGAAGAATGAAATCAGTCATATCAGTATAAATCCTACTGTTGCACTGGGGATGTTGTGGAATTACACCAGTAAGGCCAAGATTAAAATGGAGCTTTGCTTGTGTTCTGTATGGAAAAAGAAATCACATTTATTTAATAAACTTGCATACCTTTATGGGTAAAAAAATGCAACTTACCGTACTGAATGCTATGCGCACTTATATAACATAAAGCAGAAGGTAAAAAAACACTAAACAGAAGGGAAAAACAAGATCTTAGGAAAATAAGGTAGAAAGCACCCACCTTCCACATAGTTGTCTTCTGTAAGCACATAACAGGGAAGGAGAGAAAAGGAAAACATTCATTAAGCAGCATGCAGACTGGAACTTGCCATTGCATGTCTTCATCATGCAAGGCATCAAACACAACATGCAAGTGCTCCACTGCTACAATCCAGAGGGAAAAATAAAAGCACCAGGGAAGCAGTGTTTCCTCTATTTAACAAAATTTACGTGATATGAAATAAAACAATGATGTTTCCAAAGTGCAAAAATTGTACAGGATTTACTGCATCTCTTTGTAAGTTAAATTATTTTTAGTCATTAATCAGAGGATCTTCTTGTAAGACTTTTATAACTACATATTTTAAAGCCATCAGTCATTTGTGATAGAGATTCTAAGTTCATCTGCTTCTGCTTTCCCATTCTGAAGTTTCCTTAATGACCTGTATGACGTAGACAACTTTAAGCAGACAAGTTAAAGTTAAGTGAAGTTTTAGAATATGCTGTGAAGGTGTTCCCAGCAGCAGCATGGCTGATCCTGCACTGACTGAGGCACTCACTCTGGCCATTTGGTCCAATCCAGTGTGGAAAAACTGTCACTTCAACTGGGTGGAATAAATTAGAATTGTAGGATCATATCTCACAGCATTTTTGAGCATCACAAACTAGCACATCTTAAAAAAATAAAAAAAATTATCTGCCTTGTTCAAATAGCAAAGGCCACAGCAATCTCAGGTATGGGTTCTGCCCCTAGATTAGATCAGAGGACATTTTGTCTAAGTTAACGGCTGCATCAACAAGAAATAATTTGACTTCTATCCGCAGCCCAACATCAATATGGGGCACAGGAAATGTTCTCCCAAAGCCTACACAGTGACAGGGGACTAGGAATTGAGCCTCAGCCAATGAAGTGGACAGAATTTAAAGTTAAGAAAGAGGCTCCGTGCCCTACTACTCGTGACAGTCTCTCTTTCCCTCAGCTCCTCCACTAGGTAGTGATTTTGAGGGAGTTATGTCTCTGTTGCCCATAATGATTTTGACTAAGGAGAGGACAGAAGAGAGTACAAAATTATCTCAGCGGCAAGAGAAAATGGGAAAGGTAAAATAACAAAGGAAAACCAACACAGAGGTCAAGGAGATGGACTGTGCAAAACCAACAAAGAAAGGGGGAAGGGTGACAACACAGCAGTGTGACTGCTGGCGGGTGCCGGCACTTGCTGGGGAGCAAGCACTCAGAAGTAGTTTCACATTACAGCCCACTTCTGTGACTACAGCTCGTTTTCCTATAGGAAAATACCTTTTCATGTGACTACTAATAAATGTGATCTAAACTAATTTGGATATATGGTAAACCAGAAGTCAATAAAATGAGTTACAGAGAACTGGACTCAATGATAAGCATAGCAATTTCCTGCCAGAATGTGTCACTTTCCATAATGAAAACCTTTATAAGTTAATGCTACAAAACACTGAAAAACCTCAGTATAACTAGACAGTATTATAATAAACAATTTTAGAAGTTTACCACTTTAAAAAGAATAACTATGGTAAACAATGAATCCTAAGGGTTTAAGTCTCCTTAGTTTTCAGTTGTATTAATCATAGGTCAGACCAGATAAAGTTATTTGGCTTAAGATACTATAAATCACCTTTTTCATGCACACAGTTTAAATTTAGACTTCTAAAATCTCACTGCCTGAAATTTTAGTTTGTTATGAAAGTGCAAAGGGTACATACTGTTTCATGCTTTTAGGAAAGTAAGAGGCTGGAAAAAAAAAAATAAATAAAAGCAGTATGCTTGTTGTGAGTAAATACCTGAAGATCAATAAATTGAATGAAGTTCACTGAGGAAACGAAAAACACCCAATTCCACAAGATATAGATACTATGTCCTATACACGGTGTAAATTATAGTGATATTTGGGCTATTAAAAATAGCCATTTAGAGCTGAACTTTTCTGGAAGAGCCTTCTTCCTTTAACAGCATATAGTAATTTCCTTTCCTAAAGTATAAAAACACTCAACTTAATGAAAAATACATTAATTATTTTAATTGCAGTATAACTTCAGGCTCCTTCTTCTATTTCTGGTTACCACAGTGTCGGTATATTTGCAATACCAATACTGCAATGATATCCTTTTTGGTGGTCATGTTTAGCTTAACGTGCTTACTTAAAACCAACATATGAACTTGATAAAGGCCATTTTTGTTGCTCATGATATAAGAGTCAAAGGGAGATTTCTGAAAATGACATCACAGGCAGCATCAGATTGTTGAATTTGTCTGGTTACAGGGTATATTTTGTTTTATACCATGGGCTCTATTCTTAGCAGTGATTGTTACGTCTTTTTTGATAACAGTCACCAGAAAAATTTACAGTAGCTGAGCAACTTCCCCTAAATGGCTGATTGATTAAACTTTTAAGTGATAGTAAATTAAACTATCAAAACATTTTGAATTAAATAAAAATGAAAGTGTTGAATTCCTACTTTATGACTAAAACAGTGTATAGAGCCAAACCCCTATACACTAGTAAACAGCAATGAAAATATATTCCTCCTTGTGTTTTTGCCATGGTAAGTTAAACAGTTTTACAATCTAAGAAAAAATTAGTTCAAATTAGTTCAGCCTCTTTATGGTACTTTACAAGGTTTTTACATTAGATTAGCGTTGAGCACTATAATTTATTTAAGGTCCTTTTATTGTGATGGCTGATATATTTCAATATCACTAACACCTTGCTTGACTTTCCTGATTCCCATTTTCTTGGCATGGCCTATTCTTCTAAGCAGAGACTAAAAAGCCAGAAGACCAAAATTTTAACTTTGCTTTTTATTCGCTGTGCTTACTCCAGCCACTCCAAAAAAAAAACCCACCCAACCAAAACACTCTTTGAAAGCTATGTCTAGTATCAACATCTTCATTTTGCAGTTCGGAGGGAACAAAATTTTCCTCAGTTAAATAACGAGTAACTGTATTTCTGTGGATTACAGTTGGACTGCTGTAAACATTATGTAACTGGTGGAGAGTAGATCTATATTACACATTTTTGTCATTGCTGATGATTTAGCCAACCATAGTCTGAATTTACCCAAGCGTACATCCATCCACCCTGGAGGACCTCACTGTCTACTGAGTAACTCTCTTTGCGTCTGTGGAACCAGGGGCTTTGAAGACCCAAAGTGCCATCTCCCAGCTGCTGTAGGTATTGGCACAGAATAGCCCTCAGCCTTTTCTGCACCAGCTGATGGTATCAATAATTTTCACCAATGCACAGCCCAGGTACGAGCCCAGGGGCTAAAAGTGGCTTTCAATACAACAGCAGAGGAGCAGAACGGCCTTACAGGCTCCATCAGCAGCCAGACAACTGGCCAGGCAGGTAACTCTCTTTTCAGCACTGTAAATTCTAGTAGATGTGAAAAGTCCTCTGTTTGCACGTTGCACCAATCTAGTCAACCGAAGAACTAGAGAGGTCTTCAGCCACTGCAAATGGTTATTTCCTAGACCCTCCCACACCACCACCAGTACTAAATTGCACTGCTAATTTCTGTGTTTATAACCTAATTCCTTTGGCCAAATTCTGCTCTCAGCTACTACTGGTGTAACCTGTTGACTGCACATATTGAGCCAAATATTCACTTGATTTAAATCTGGCATGACACGGCTGAAATCAGTAGAACTACGCAACGTACACAGGCTGTGAATCTGGCTTATTATCTCCAGATGAATTGTCTCAGGCTGTCCCTACTGAGCTGACAGCAGAATCTGCTCCATATTTTTTTCAGCAAAAGCCCAACCAATTCTACTTATTTTAGTTTGTTAGTATGATTCAGTGACATAAAAATGGGAATCATATTTTTAAAATATATTTTTATTAATTCAAGAATCATTTTAATGTTTGGTGATGCTTCATGGAAACCTTGCTTTAAAAAAATAAGTGATTGTTTATGATTTGTGGTTATTTCTGCTATTTCATTTTTTCTTCTGCTAGAATATTTATACCTTACTCACATACAGAGCACAATATTTGTCCTGCCAATTATATAAGAACAGTATTTTCACGATAAACAGATGAAATAGTACATTCATATTCTGACGTTTCAGACATAGCATTCTAGAAATAATGTAATAAGAAACAGCATATTGTAAATGGCATTTTTATAGTTTTTTTTATTCATCAAAATTATAGTCCAAAATCACATTTGGCAACAATGAAGGGTATAATATACCACAAACATAGTTTGTGAAATTTCATAAGATATTCAGCGGTATGAATAGTGGGGAAGTAGCCTTAAATACAGCTTATTTTTATGCAGGTGTCTTGCAATAAAAATGTAGAAGTGTAGAAATTTAAGATACGATATTTTAAGCTTGGTTTTAAATAATAATGCATAGGTATATTTCTCTATAGATGTACCTACTTAGAAATATTCTACTGGAAAATGTCATTTTGACAGGCAGCATTTTCTATGGGACTGCACCAGCATCTCTTGGATAGCGTAACTTAGCCTGTCCCATCAGTTTCTCAAATGGTTAGAAAAATGTTTTATTTAACACATGGTTCAAAAGAAGATGTTTAGAAAGGATATGAAAACATAAAGTATGTTACAAAGTATGTTATAAAATATGAACAGTCATAGATTCAGTAATGATGAACTAAAGCGATATATTGAAAATCTGTGGCTTTAGCATTGGTCTTCTCAAGTGCTGTGTATCTGAAAAATTCCATCAGGATTATTTGCTTTTTTTTGAAATGCACTTTTGAAAACCACTGTAAATGTTGATTGCAATTATTGACTGCAATTATAAATAATTAGAAATGGATTATAAATATACTTAGTGCAGAATTCCGACTCTGTTGCAGCCTTCTGCTTGAATATTGAGTAAACAGGGAAGCAGCATTTCCTACAGCTGCGCCTTGTAGAACAAAATCTGGGATTCACCTGCGAATTCACCAGAATCTAGGGAAGAGGGCCCAGGAGTTTGTACATTTCCACACGGCCCCATTAGATCTGAAGTCAACTTACATCTTCTTCCAGACTCCACACAGCTTTGAGTGGACCCATTCAGAGGACTTTCCAGTGCAGTGGGTAGAAATAATAATATAACATGGACTCTATTGATTGTTGTTGTTGTTGTTGTTGGGAGAAATTTCAGAGTAACAGAGTAGTTCGGTTCTGTTCTAGCTCCATTTTCCACCTACATCTCTGTGAAGATCCCTCCTTTTCTTGAATGTCTTGTACAAGACTCAGGAGAAAGGTGCAATACTGCCAGGAGCACAGATGACCTGTCTCAATCAGAAAGGAGGATGAAGCTTTCTGCCAAATGAGGATCATTAGGGCACAATTAGTTGTTTCTGCCAGTTTTGTACAAGAAAAATCCATTGGCCCAAATTCAGTACAACTCTGTAAATTCTACTAACATCCATAAATTTTCTTTATGTGAGGCCACATTTTCTAGAGAGTGCTATGTATCCCAAGTGCATTGAGAATGAAATAATGACAAGATCGTTTTAGTTAAGCTACTGTAGATGAGCTCCTAGTGTGAAGCAGCAACTAAAGGGGGTAGTGCAAGTCTTGAATGCACAGGCAAAGAAATAATGAACAGAAATATAAAATTGCATTACTTTTTTTGGCGTAACTGAAACCATTATTGTGTTTAGTTCCAGTGCTCATATATTTAAAAAGAAGTGAAAAATGAAAGAGTTTATAGAAAAAAACTTTTCTCACAGTTGTTCATGGCATTAAAAACCAAAGAAAACTCAGAAAACATGTCTTATAATGAAATCCCTTAGATCCTCAATCTATTGAATATATCATAGATGAGATTAAGAGGTGTCTTGAACCCAGCCTGTGACTATCAATGTCGGGAGAAAGATTCTTGATACCTGGAAGTCCTTTCAACCAGACAAATGCTAGGATCGAATGTCAGAAAAGTTCACACTGAAAATAAGATGAAATTTTTCAATAAAGACAAAATAAGCATTTGGAATACTGGGAAATCCTTCCCTGAAGTCTTAACACTGAGCTTTTGTCTAACAGAGACTGTATAACAAACATTGCTTTTGGGCTGCATTGCAGGAGTCACTGGAAGAAATTCTGCCTTTTGCCATTTAGGAGGTCAGGTTAATATTTTCATAGCAGTACATCATGGCCATAACTTGTATGACTATATGAATTTTCTCCAGTCAAATAAGAACAGAAACCAAGTATAAACAGCAGTAAATACTTTGACACCCTGTTAAACACAAAAATCTTCAACATTGTTTTCTCAGAACCAATCTCTGCATTATTTGCGCAAAGAACTCACTGAGAAATGTTTTCCATGAAGAATTCAAATATAATGGGTGAAAAAAAGTCATTCAGGCAAATCATTACTCTTGCTCCCAATGGGAAAATATCCCCACCCCCAATTTACTTCTACGCCTTGTAATACTTTCTAATACCACCTCCAGTTGTCTAAAGATGACAAGCCAAATAAAAATCAAGACATAATTGTATCAAAAGTCTTTCTGAGGCAACAGTTTTTGTGCTGTTTGATTCCTATGGAGCTTTATCACTTGTCTATTGTTTAACATCACAAGTGTATCAAACATTAAATTATTCAATGCTGCTTTAGTTCAATGCTATTTATCTATGATTATTTTATTGTTATACATTTTTAGATATTGCACATCTGAATAGATTTGTGCTGGTTTGGAGCCATGATACTTATATCTCCTTTTTCTCAACTGCTTCCTAGAGCTGACATTTTTGGAAAGTTACTTGTCCTCTTCTTTTAGTAATTTTTACCATACTTCTAAATAAACTTGGACTGACTCAGGGGAGAGATCATGATGTAGATATAAAAATGACTGCTTTTTAATTATATTACAATCCCAAGTAATTTGACTTTGTCCTTATTTTGCCACCTCATTAAGTTTAATTATTTTTCTCCAAAATGGGTCCAGCTAGTCTCACATGTATTCTACTAAACTCCAGACCTGCTTGCAGTATGTCAATGCTTTAAAGAAATTTACATCAGTCACTGGGATATGTGTTCTTGCATTTGTGCCGTGGCTGCAGTAACCACAACCAGGAATCAAAGGTGGAATCAAAGGGTTTTCAATAATTGAATTCAGTAATATTAATAACAGAGATAATGAAAGGAGAAATGAGTCATTTGCATAAGTGAAGGCAAGTCAAAGAACCACACTCCCTCCCCAGTGTTTTAATTTCCATGTATAAGCAGAAAATGAAACACAATGTAAATCTGAATATTTCACTCAGTAACCAGATATTCTTTAAGAACTGATGCTCTTTTTCAGTTTAGCCACTGGGACTATTTCTATGGATTAGAAACATTCAATTTCCATTGAAAATCTCTGTGATTTGCACACTTTACTTTGATTTGTGCTTTTAGACATCCGTGTAATCACTAGAGGTGACTAACTAGAATTAAGGACTGACTACATATGGTCCACTTTACATGGTCTGCACATCTTACCATAACTCTTCTTCCCAGGGCTATTATTATTCCTTTGGATTTTCTCCAATTTAGCCCTCTTGGGTACATGGCATGAAAATATATTTTCCAGATATCCCTATCAAAACCTTTCATACAGAATTAACTGTTCTTGTTGGCAGAGAGCAATGACAAGAACAGACTACATTCTATACAAGTGATGCAGGGTGACACGGGTATTTCTATTTTAAGAATATTTGGGTTTAAATTAATTTTTAAAATCATAAAATAACAATTCAACAACTTCTTTAAGAAACAGTTGTGAAATGAGGAATAAAGATTTTTGACACTTATTCTTGTTTGTTTTGGTGTACATGAGAGTAGAAATTTGCACAGTAAGTCTGATTCCTTGTTGCTCTGTGCTTTGTGTGGTCAATTACGTCTACAAAAGAGGCTGCACAATCAAGCCCCAGTTACTATCAGAAGAAATCAAATCCCTGTCCAATCATTCTTTCAGCAAAACTGGTCTGTTAGACCCATTAATACAATAGGATTAGCTGAGCTGACAGTGAGCAAAAATGCTGTGCAGTGGGTGAACGGCAGAAGTAATTTTCCACCTGGATGGCAGCTTTACAGAGGTGATGATCCCCTGGATAACATGAGTAGGAGACTCAAAGGAGGCGAGGTCACGTTTTCTGTCCATGAGAAGGATGTTATTTTTAGACAGTGCTTCCTACAACTCTTCTTCTGGTACGGTGAACTGGCAGCTATCTACAGTTTCACAGTCTCTACTGTGTAAATATAATATTTCTCCTTTGTAATACTTACTAAAGGGATATGACATATGGCTGCACATTCTGCCCATCTGAGGAATTCACCCAGGCACTGACACTAGCTGGATATTTGTGCCTTCCCAGACTAGCAAAACACCAAAATTAACAGGACTGTATGCAAAGCTAGCCATATTTTCATATTCACATGCTTTCTTTATATAAAAGTGAGGAACGTTTGTGCACTATCAGTGATACTATGACTTCAACACAGGTGGCTGAAGACAATTTGGTGTGAAGAGTTAACAGCTAAAAATGTAGAAGACATACTGTACACAATTAGAGTAAAAATATTCTAAACCACTTTGTTGTTTAGTTCTTTAGCTGATCACCATAAAATTTTCTTGGCTGCTACCAAGATTAATTTTGTGAATGTAAACTGACCTGAACCTGCCTTTGGAACCCTTTAAGTGGTGAAGAACAAACTTTCTGCTCCTTTAAATGGGAAATTCCTCTGAAGTGAGCAGAGCTGTAGCTTGCGAGTCAGCACACTCTAACCGAGTGTTTAATTTGACATCAAATTACAATTTAATTGCAGCTATCTGTGACTGCGAGTGAACAAAATAGATATTTTCATATTTTTTTAGAGAAATTAACTTCATTTTCTCTTTTACTAGTCTACAATCACTTCAATGTTAATGCTGAATGGTATTCTGATTAATTAGTAGTTATAGATAATGACAATGGAACTAATTACAAGAAATTTTACAATTAAAAAAATCAACATTTCTTCACTTAAAATCTGGTCATCCTTAGCTAAAGTAACAATTGACATATTTTTTATTTCTTCCATAGATTTTACAGGAACTGAGCAACAATTTTTTTTTTTGGGAGCCAGTGAATGCCTGGATTGAGCTCCCATGTGTACAGAGTACCTGCACACAGTGCAATCAGGAAACAGATGCTTTAGAACAATTATTGATTTTCATTAATCGCTTTGATATTAATTGGTTAAATACTTATTTTCTTGGTATAAGAATATAGGATGTAACTTTTATAAAGCTGCTAAGGCATGTATAAAACTTGCAGGCATTAGTTTAGAATAGGTGAAAAAGGTGGCTCCTGAGAAGGAGATATTGTACCTGACATACTTTTGCAAAACCCTGATCGTATGTAGTTTATGGCTAGGTACAGTGATATTTCATCTATGACTGTCCCTATCTCAGAACTGCACAATTAAAAATTCTAGTAATAGCTGATGTTTCAAGACAGTAACATTTTAGGGACATCTATAAAATGAACCCAAATTAAGTTAGAGCTACTTCTTCTCTTCCTAACAGTTTGATCAATACCACAGAAAGATTGTGGTAGAAAAGACCTCTGGAGGTCATCTGGTCAAATCTCCCTGCCTAGAGTTGATTGCTCAGGACCATGTAAAGACAGCTTTTGAAGATCTCCAACACTGGAGACTCCACAACCTGCCTGGGAAACCTGTGCAGGGGCTCAGTCATCCTTACAGTAAAAAAACATTTCCTGATGTTCCGACAGCACCTCCTGCCTTTGTTTGTGCCCATTGACTCTGGTCCTGTCACTAGGCACCACTGAAAAGAGCCTGACTCCATCCTGTACGCCCCCTCCCTTCAGGTATTCACAGACATTAACATGACCCACACTGAGCCTTCTCTTTTCCAGGCTAAACAGTTCCAATTCTCTCAGTTGGGACTCTCATAGAAGAGTCCCTTCATCATCTTCATGCTCCTTGGTTGGAGTGTCTCCAGTATGTCCATGTTTCTTTTGCACTGATGATCCCAGAAATGGACACAGTACTCCAGATGCAGCCTCACCACTGCTGAGCAGAGGGGAAGGATCATCTCCCTCGACTAGTTGGCAATGCTTTGGCTAGTGCACTCCTTTGCCCCAAGGTCATATTGTTGGCTCACGGTCAAGCTGCTGGGCTTATTGTTGGCCCATGGTCAACTTGCTGTCCTGCAGGACTCTTAGGTCCTTTTCTGCAAAGTTGCTTTCCATCTGGGTGTCCTCCAGCATATATGTGTACATGGGGTTTTCACTCCCCATGTGCAGGACTTTGCACTTCTTTTTGAACTTCATAAGGTTCCTGTCAAGCCATTTCTCCAGCATGACCTTCTGGTGCATCTGCCACTCCTTCTAGTTTGAGGGTTCTCCTCATTATGGAGGGTACACTCTGCCCCATCATGCAGATCATTAATGAAGATGTCACACAGGTTCACATCCAGTTTTGACCCCCAGGGTACACAGCCAATCACTGGCCTCCAAGTAGACTTTATGCCACTGATCATCACCCTCTGGGCCTGGTCATTCAGGCAGTTTTCAGCCACCTCACTGCTCATACAAGAGCATCTGCTCTATGAGGATCTTATGGGAGACAGCATCAAAGACCTTACTGAAGTGCAGGCAGATAATGTTCAGTGCTCTGCTCTCATCTACCGTATCAGTCAGCTCATCATAGAAGTTTATGAAGTTGGTCAAGCATGACTTACTCTTGGTGAAGTCATGCTGATTCCTGATGATTTACTCATCCTTAATGTGCCTGGAAATGGTTTCCAGGATTAGCTGTTCCATTGTGTTCCCAGGGTTTGCAGTGAGTCTGGTCAGTCTGTAGTTCCCTGGTCATCCTTCTTGCCCTTCTTGAAGATAGGGAGTGTTACCTGCATTCTTCCAGTCTTTGGATACTTCTCCCAGTTGTCACGATTGATTGAAGATTATCGAGAGTGGACTCACAATGACATCTGACAGCTCCCTCAGTATTTGTGGGTGCATCCTATCAGACACCATGGCCTTATGTATGCCCAGTTCGCTTTAGTATTCCCTGACCTCATAATCTTCCAGCAATAGTACATCTTCCTTTATCCAGCTTTTCACCCAGCTTTTCACCTTTGTTTCTGGGATTCCTGAAGGCTGCTCTTGCTAGTAAAGGCTGAGGCAAAGAAGGCATTCAGTACTTCATCCTTTTCTATATCCTGTGCCAACAGATCCCCCATCTTGTTGACAATGGGTCTACATTTTAACTGGTCTTTCTTTCATCAGTAATGTTCTTAATAGTAGCTCTTCTTGTTGTCTTTGGCATCCCTGGAGTGATTAAATTCAGTTTGGGCTTTGGCTTTCCTAACTTCATTCCTGGATGCTCAATGTTTCTGTATTCCTCTCAGGCTACCTGTCCTTGGTTCCACACTTTGTTTGCTGCCTTTTTGTGTCTGGGTTTGAGTAGCAGCTCTTTGTTCATCCATACAGGCCTCCTGGCATTTGAAGGCATATGAAAATGGAGGTGATCCATAAATATTAACTGGCTTTCTTGGACCCTCTTCTCTCCAGGTTCTTATGCCATGGGACTCTTCTGAACAGATTCTTGAAGAGGCCAAAGCCAGCTCTCCTGAAGGCAAGTGTTGTGAGCTTGCTTCTCACCCTCTTCCATGCGCTCAGGATCCTGAAATCCACCATGGTTACTGCAGACAACGCTGCCTTGATCTTCACATCCCAAATGAGCCCCTCCTTGTTGGGGTATGAGGTCCAATAGAGTACATTTCCTCATTGGTTCTGCTGTCATTTAGAGGAGGAAGTTATCATCAATGCACTCCAGAAGCCTCCTGGGTTGCTTATAATCCTGCTATGTTGCCTTTTCAGCAGACATCAGGGTGGCTGAAGGACCGGGGCCTGTAATGTGAAGCTCCTCCTATCTGTCCGTAGAAGGCCTCATCCACTTGTTCTTTTTGGTCAGGCGGACTATAGCAGGCACCCACTATAATATCACCTTTGACAGTTCATGGAGTCTTTTTATTACCTTAGCTCCTTTCTGGAATAAATTACTTGGATATATATTCGGATGCTAACCTTTACTCATTTTATGTTTTTTTTCTAAACCTATATTACATTCAGAATAGGCCATGTGGAGATTATTTTTTTATAGTTATGCTGTGATGTAATTCATTAACATAATACACCAGCACACTAGCATGTTGCCAATGAAAATGTGGTAAAGCATGTTTTATATTGTCAGCTCTTCTACAGCTGGCAAATTGATTAGAATGACAAAGATGTTGGCATCAAGATAGATCAACATGAGATAATTTAGTGAAGAAGTCTTTCTAAGCTAAAACTTTATCAGAATCAATTATAGTAATTCCTCACAAAAAATTGTCTGTTGTGTATTACCCTGTACATATAAAGGGAACAGTAGGGACTCAGTCAAATAGTAGTTTTGAAGGAAATTAATGAGAACATCTAAATGTAGAGCTATAGAAGAAAATATCTGAAGAGACATAAATACTATTGGTTGAGTAATATGGAAATATATATCCATTAAAATGTGTTCTGAATGTACTTCTTAGCATTTTTTGAGGTTACATCTTAAGCATGATATAAATTGGTTTTCTTACATTATTAAAACAAAATGTTAATAATAAGTGGACTAAGCAAACTGTCCTGCAGGGGAAATTCTTCTCTGTAAGGTAAATCCCAGTGAATAACAGAAATCTTGTTTGACTGTTGGCCCATTATTAAGATGAGCATACAAATCACCTGCTTCCTAGTTTTTTTATTCATGAAGAGGAGGAATAATTCTGAGGTTCCCAAAGTGAAAAACTCCTACATCTAAACCATAATTAAAACTTCTTCCCAGCAGAGTATTTATGCCATTAGGCAATTCACAAAATTATAATCATGAAAACAAGGCTTGTGCATCATATAATCTATGCACTTAATCATGTTAACAAAACTCCCAAACCAACCACAAACATTCTTTGCGTATTTTTTTAAATCACATTTTCAGGATAAAGATATAGCCTGGGCAACTAACCACTTATGTAGAGAGAAACTGATATTTGAATGAGGTGGCACTGTTATCAGTATATACTGAACACATAGACTACATAAGCATATGCACATTCATTCATTTAATTAATAATACCTTATGCAATGCAAAGTGTGTATAAATGTAATGAATACAGCCAACATAGTGAACAATAAATGATGTGCTATGGTCCAACTATTAATATATATAGAAACCAAAACAGAAGCAATTTTCATGCATAGGTAAAAAAAATCAGAAAATTCCTCCAAAACATCATATTGTGCCACGGGACAGAAATAGATAACACTGAACTTCAGGAAAAGTCTCTTTACAGTTCAACAAAGCACAGACTAATGCACATGAAGATGCTTATGAACTTGAAAAAGCAATATCAATGAATAGGATTTTGAATTTGTTGAACGTTCTTTGTTTAAAGAAAATATTTCAAATAATGGCTGTTCTGTAATCACAGGTTGTTTCTAAACAAAATTATAAGAACTGTACAAAACCACTAACAAGGTAACATATATTATTTTGATTTGCAAAGCCTCTTAAATAGCAAGTTAAAAAGTGCTTGAGCCATTTTTTCATTCTGTTTTTTACAGCTTATAGCAAATGCCTGCTTGCTTTAAGAAATGTATGCTGATTCCAAAAGTATCTCTTACAAAGAACATCTAATGCTCATAAATCATTTGCTTCTTAGAAAAGAAAAGAAAATCAAAGCACATTTCCCAAAACATGCTTGTAATGCATGTAAAACAGTCACCTCATTTTACTTCCATTAAAACAAAACAACTCTCCACAAAAAGCCATTTGTCTCCAAAGTAGTTTAGAATATCAAGGTCACAAATGTTTTACTTTCATCTCTTTGAATGTACCTCTTAACATTCAATATTGACAACTATCATTTTTTATCCAGTCTGCATTATTAGTAAGCTATCACCATTTTCCATAGTGGGCCAAATTTTTAAAATACACCGACTTCTGGTTAGGGCATTGGCATAACCTTTAAACAACTTTGCTGTTATTACTCTCTTACATCTTGTATCAATGATATCTGCATGTATTTAAAAGACATGTAAAACATGTTTCCTAACAAATACCACAATCAAATTACATAAAAAGGACGTATCCTTCATGTTATGTTCTATATTACATGCTTTTTCTGTGTTCGGTAACAAGTAGTCTGAAGAGGTGTAAAATTTAAATACATCAAACCAAGTAAATTTCTAGTAAAAAATAAGTGGAACAGAAAAAATGGGCAGGAATAGTTCTTATGACAGACAATAGGATCTTCTTTAGAACACATTCAGATGGATATAAAACTTTTCATTAATTTATATGGCCTTAATAAGACCTGGATTGCTCCTTGATTTTCATTATCTGCTGTGCTGCTACTTGGCATCTGCAACTCCCATTGAGATCTCATGGTGAATCACCGGAATGCAATGAGTTCACGAGTCCCCTCTTTCTGCCAGGGAAGCATTTCCAATCAATAGCTTTTAGTGTAATAGAAGTTACCACAATGCTTTCAAGATCTGAGTTTATGTTGTAGTTAAAATGAGCTTAGTGCCATCTCTAGTGTACAGCTGCTGCTGCACCAAGCTGCATTTTATACATTAGGTCAAGGCTGCTTTTCTAAAGCAGTATTTTATAAGGTGAAATAAAATCAACACAGAAAATGTTGATACTGTTACAGGGAAATAATCTCCATATTTTTTTTTTGTGAATGCCTACATACACACATATTTAGATATGATTTGTGAATAAATATAGTTATTTATGATAAATTATGTTATCAAAATAGGTCAAATAAAATTTTCATCTAAATTGATTTGAGTGAGTATGCAATGGGAAAGTGCAGATTCTGATGGAAGATACGGTTATGTAAATCTCCAATGAGACAAGAGAGCTACGTCAAATATATGTAGACTGGTGTAAGTCTGAATAACACAAGTTCAAATCTCAGGGTTAAACCCTCGGAAACACACTTTAAATTGGAATTCTTCTCAGAATTGCATCAAATCGAAGCTGCATTATAACACTAATGGCAGCTATGCTGCTCTGAAAGGAGATAAAAGTCCCACTGGAAATTTCAGATCAACAGGAATTTTGCAGCTGGATTACAGGATTGTGCCACAAAGGGTAAATTTTGCACAGAGAGCTTAGTCACCTTTGTGCCACAGTGAAACACATTTTGGTATCATTTACATATAAAAGTGATTCCACTCTCTTATGTAAATTGGATATTCCCTCCTGGAAATTGGTAGTTTTCTTAGCAAATACAAGGACTAGATGCAAATGAAAGAGAAAGAAGAAGCAAAAGAACAAGAAGAAGAAGAAGAAAAAGAAAAAGAAGAACAAGAAGAAGAAAAAGAGGAAGAAGAGAAAAAAATAGCAAAGGGAAAAAAAAGAAAAAACATGAAAAAAAAAAGGGGGGGAAAAGAAGAAGAAAAAGAATAGCAATTTCTTTTGGGAAAACTGAGTGCACAAGAATTAGTGTAAGTTACTCAGCACAATGCCATGGGGCTCCCTGACCTTGGGAGGTTTTCCAGGAGTCATTCCTCGCACAAATACTTTCTGAACAATTATAAAGCATCTGGGACACTTCTTTCTTTTCTTCAGGAGCAGTGATTCATTCTTCTTTCTGTATTGATTTTTCTTTAACAAATATGTTTACTATGGCCATTTCAAGAAAACAGTACTGTTGTTTCAGATATGCTTCTGTGTATCTCTTTGTGTGTAACTCATGGTCAACTGAAAGAAACTATACAAAGCGCATTTTTGGGCTGGGGGGGAGGGGGAGCGTGGTTTAAGACCTTCTCTTAAAAAATCAGTTGTAATTTCAGCCTCAGGTAGAAAAAAATGGACAGCTGCCTTTTTTTCCTCTTCAAAGAAGACTCTATATTCAGTGCAAACTATGAACATGTTTGCCGTTATCTGTACCATTTGAAGTCTTTGGGCTTCTAGTACAATGCATGGAGAATTACTGATAGCTGTAAGAGAAAGCTGGAGGTCAGTTTACCAGTCATGGTTAGACTAGTTGAGCTTGATACCCAGGGATAAAAAATGGCACCTATTCATCAGTGTGAAATAGCACCTGATATGCGATTGTTCAGAAAGCACTTGGCTGGTTTGGAAAACACATTACGAACATATAGAGAGTCTTACTGACAAAACAAAATTATTCCAAGGCAATATATTTTCTGGCAGCCTGCTCTGTCATGGAAAGCATAGTAACAAGTGTGTATTATTGACCTCAGCCTTTACCAGTGTCTCCCACTGACTTAAGAGTGATGTTGTTCATGTGAATCAAGACTGATAAAAGACGAGTAGCTTAGGCAAGTGCACATCTTTTAACTGAGAAATTTGCAAACCCACATGCCCAAATTTGATTTCCAGGGCAGGATTAACAAATCCTGTCACTAATGTGTGAATAAATCATTACACAGCTAATTTAATAGCAATGTGAAGAGGAGGAAAAATATTCGTAAAGAAACTGAAAAACCAAAACGGATGAACTATATGGTAAAACAGGACACGTTACCTTGTTGATCAGGACCCTCTCTAGAAGAGATAATATGAATATGAACTTACATCTAATATGCAATTACATTGACTGTGCTACACAGAGGATTGAAGAGATTTTGAAGGCTCCTACATTTCTTTACAGTGATGTAAAATATACTTCAGTGGACTCTGGAACGGTAGCACACTCATAGTCATACTTCATATATATGAAAAATCCCCATACAACCCTCAAAAAAAACATGCAGGATTTACACAGTACCTTGAAAAATCAGATTCTGAGAAAGCATTTTCAACCATTCAGACATGAGCACCACTCCTCACAAAAAACAATCACATAGCTGTGATGTTATGAAAAAGATGGAAATGACAGTTCACAAGTCTATCAGTAAATAAATATCAAGAGAAAAAATGGGTCTTGATCTCCACAGGTAGGTACAGATATACCATGACTCCAATGTGGAGTTCACAGAATAATTATAGTTCATAAACAATGCAGTGTTAAAGCATTTAATCTTGTTTTAAATCTATACTTTTACAGGTGAACTTACTACTATCTTTTGCGGCAAATAAACACTTAAGTGGATTCTCCCTAGGCTTGATTTTTGCTCATTCTGCCTACACTCACTTTTTTCTTTAAGAATTTTTGATCACTCAAAATGACTCTCCCTTTTTAGCTGATTCTGTACACTCAGGCTCTGAGCACTGAGTTTATACATTTGCAGGTAGAAATCATTTTAGTTCAATGATTAAGTATGCACACTTTGTTAAGCAATAAAACCTCTCTGTGATTCTCAGGTGTCTTTCATGGAAGGACCTCAGTGGTTTATACATACAAATGTCTCCATGAAGCAGACAAAAAATTTGGTAGTACATGTTTCCATGCAAGCAGAAGTGGTGCTCAAGACTGATGTGAAGGTCATTCAATTCAAGTGGATGCGTGCATCTAGGACTTCTTCCACTCATAACTGAGCTGAAGAAAACATAATAGTGGAATTTTAATTTTATTCAGGAGAAATGAAGAGTAAAATCCAAGACAGAAGATTTGGCTAGGCTTAGGGATACAATATTTTGTCTACAAATAGGTGATGTCCAGACCTAAACTTTTATGAAGGATTAGCTAGGAATTATGTGAGACATATAGCATTTTATTGCAACAAGAGAATTGTTTAAATTGTGTATAATGCTGATTCCTTAGATCATAATGTCTGTTAAAATTGTTGAGATCTTTTAGATGGTAGATCTAATTCTAAAACTCTATTTCGTTAAGTAAGAAAAAATATACAGTGCTGAATGTGATGAGAATTTGTGAACTCCTTATTTTATTCAGCTCAGAAACTAAGGTAAGTGCCCATGTAAGTAGCTTATTGTCTTTAATGCTTGCTTATTCTAAGAAACCTGTGTGTTCCTCAGTTCTGACTAGTATTTTAGCAATAGTACTATTTAGACCACTATTTTTGCAATTTTTATTATAACAAAAAGCAACTCTGCTACTATCAATGAGGGCAAGAAAAATGTCAGAATTTTCTGCACCCCAGATATATGTACTTATTTTTAAGCAACACCTCCCAAGTGCCAATTTAATTTATTGTAGACTTTCCCTTTTCCCCTTTGGCTTTATAACTCCTGTAGAAAGAACTGTAGATTTAATATGAAGGACAAAATGGCAAACAGAAGAAAATAAAGAAGACTTACTTTTTTTTTCCACCAAGAGGAAAGTTAAAAAATCTCTTCTTATCAAGCGTAATAGAGAAGAAATGTTGTTACATATGCAGAAAAATTTTCTCAGGAGAGAAATAAGGAAGAGAAATATTCAGTTCAGTAGGGTCCAAACTACAGGGTCTTCAAAAAGCAACCAGAACAACAAAAGCACCACATATTATTCATTGCAATAACATTATGTGCCAAAAGATCAACCCACTTCAGGAAAGAGGTAAATACAAACAATTCACTCAGACTACCTCATCTTCTTTATCTCAGTATAGGATCTCAAAAGTAGAGACAGGAGAAGCAACAAAGTTCCACCAAAGGTTTATGTTGTTTCAGACTTCATACTGTCATTTCTTGGGCTACTCATTCCAGTGTAAGGTCCAAACCAAGCAAACCAAAATATGGTTTGTGTTGTTGGATTCTTTTCCTATTTTCTAATCACTACAGAAAAGCAGCACCACAGCTCCACTTTTTCTACTGCCACCATCCTTTGACTTGTCCTTTCCTTCCTTCTAGTAACAAACTCCTGCTGAAGCTCTCACCACCTGCGGTTTGCCAAAGTAGAAACAAGAAGAATTTTCCCACAATCTGACTACTGGGAGTAAGTAAAAGAAAACAAATATATCATTATTTATAACCTGAAGGCAAAAATTTTTTATATTAAAAGTCAAAGAATCAGATACTGAATTATTACAGCTACTAGCACATTTTGTCTCTCGCATTCAC
Source organism: Columba livia (assembly GCF_036013475.1). Taxonomy (NCBI): domain Eukaryota; kingdom Metazoa; phylum Chordata; class Aves; order Columbiformes; family Columbidae; genus Columba; species Columba livia. The sequence continues at coordinate 106,714,118 of NC_088604.1, forward strand.
TCTATTGGAAGATGTAAATCTGTAGCCACCAGCTGTTAGCAGGATATTTTACTCTGTTCCAGGGATGTACCGATGTAATTAATCATTATAAAAACCAGAACCATCCAGCATGTTTTTCTGCCTTACTGTAGGGTAAACTATGTCTGTGTCAATCCTCATAATATTTACCTAATGTCTTTCCATCCCCCAATCCCATTACATCTGTTTCCTTGGTTCACTACTCTTATCATTAGAAAGTTCTTCCTAATGTTAAAACTTATTCTTAATTGCTGCAATTTAACCTTGTTATTTCTTATCCTATCTACCATGGACAAAAGAACAGATTATTTCTTTCCTTTTTATACCAGCCCTTTACAAACTTGATCTTTGCCATCAGGTCCTCTCTTAGTCATTTCTCCTGTATGGTACACAACCCCAAGTCTTTCATTTTTTATTTCATAGGTTTACTTTTTAGGTTTACTTTTTGGTGAAATGCAAAGCTTAAAACTGGATGCAGAATTTCAGCTGCAAGTACGGTACTGAGGAGAACTGGGCAATTACTTCACCATGTCTTACAAGCTTTATTTCCACTTACAAGAGATAAAATATTCTTTGATTTTTTTTTACAACTTTATGTCTTTGGTGACCCCTGTTCAGAATGTGATACATGCAGACTCACAGATTCTTTTCCAAAGAAACAGTATTTCACCAGGGTTTTTGACAGCATATTTTTGCTGTCCATAATTCCTTCCTACGCCTAGCACCTTCTACATGTTTCCAGAGTTTAGCGTATATTTTGGTCCTTTTCTGTAATTTGTCAAGCTGATTTTGAATTCAAAGTTTGTTCTTGAGTATACTGTTTCTCTTTCTCAGCTCCACATTATCGCAGATTTAATAAACTTATCCATGTTCTACCATCTAGGATGGAAAGCAGCGAAGAATTGATTCCAGGAGTGATGCCTGTGGTCAACTGGTCCTTTCACTTTTACAGAGAATTGCACAGTCATCCAGCCAACTTTGCATGCAATTTATTAGTAATTTATAAACTTAATCTAGACAAAGATTTCCTAGCTTGCTTAAGAGAATGTCACGTTAGACAGTGCCTAAAGATTTGTTTAAGAATACATGACATCTGCTGCTTCATGACAATCTCTTAACAATTGTTGAAGAATTGGTTTAATGTAATTTGTTGCTGACAAATACATGCCTACTGCTACAACTTCTAACAAATTATTTGCTTGAATATTTGTTCCAAAGTGTTCCAGGAACTAAAGTTAAGCCAGCAAGCAAGAGTTGGTTCTTCATTTATTGCAATTTTAAAATATGGCACTATGTTACCCCTCTTGCAACCTTCTAAAACATCATACACCCTTACACACTTTCTTAAAGGAAACCTTTAATAGAGGTAAGATTGCTTCTGGCCAGTATTCAGTTAAATACAAAGCTGCAGTTCTTCACACTATGACCATTCATGCACTTCATTGACAACAAGGTCCTGAATAAGCCGAAATATAAAGAATATAGCACTTTCATACTGAATGCTTAAAATATCTATGCAGGATAGTCTTGCCCATGATAAGGAAGCTAAGAAAGAAGTGACAATAAAGAGATGGTATATTTTGCTATTTATTTCAGAAACATTTTAACATGCATTGAGAGATTTAAATTTGTGGCAGATAAAGTATATATTTTAGGCTATGCAATGAATTGAACAACTGCAAAAGTACACATGTACCTGATATACCAAAGAAAGACTGTAGTTGTGTGCTGAGTCTGGCTGGGATGGAGTTAAGTTTCTTTGTTACAGCCCATATGGTGCTGTGGTTTGAATTTGTGACTAAAACAGTGATTAAACCAATGCATTTGCTATAGTTGAACAGTGTTTGAAAAGCACCAAGGCTTTCTCTGGTCCTAATTCTGCCATCCAGCAAGTATGTTGGGAGTGGGCAAGAAGTTGGGAAGGAACATGGTCAGGATATGGTCAGGACAGCTGACCTGAACTGGCCAAAAGGATACTTCATAACATATAATGCTATGCTCAGCAATAAACTGGGATGTTTTGTCTCCAAATGTAGCTGTTGCTTGGAGACTGGCTGGGCATCAGTCTGCTTGCAGGGTGATTGCCTTTGCATCACTTGGGTTTTCCGCTCTTCACTTATTAAACTGTGTTTATCCTGGCCCATGAGTTTTTATAAAAACTTGCCTTTCCCATTCTCTCCTTTGTCCTGCTGGGGCAAAGTGAGTGAGCGGCTGTACGAGTGTGCAGCTGCTGGCTGTGGTCAACTGCCAACAGGTGTGTTAGATGAAAGACTATGAGTCATGATTCAGGATTCCAAAAAGTTCACACCATGTTTTTAAAACATGTACTCATACCAAGAAACATCTCTAGTAAAGTCAGTAACACAGGCAATTTAACCATTTGAGAAACAAACAAACAAACAAACAAATTGTTTAGCTATTTAAAAGTATGCTGAGCTCTCTTCAGACAATACTTGCTTTAATGCATGTGGTAAGAATAATTATTTTTGTATAAAGTAATTATACTATAATTTTTGGTTGATTCAGAACCACTAAAATAACTAAATAATACACAGGTTTTACAGTATGAATTTCACTTAGTCTACAGATTTCTATACATCTTCTAAAATACAGTGTTTTGATTAAAATTTGAGATGTGACCAAATTACTCATTTATCTTTCATACCCATATAAGTGGAAAAAAGTTTGATACATTCCATTCTAACAGTGTTTCCACTGATGTTCATGCAGAGAAACTGTAATCATTGGAGGAAGTAGAATAACTAGAGTAATTTCAGCTTTATTACAAATTTATTAGTATTTTTACAAGCAGATATAAGGAAAAAAAAAATCTGGTATTGTGTTCCAGGGATGTGCTGAGGGGAGGATAGGGGAATTTTTTCACCACCATCTACATTAACAGTAACCTACTCACTTTATTGGAGTATTTTTTCTTCAATGTTAATCTTAGATACAATAGGCTCTTCAATTAGATAGACAATGGGGTTTATGGCTTGAGCTGGTATATTAAATTTCATGTTCTTCTAAAACCACTCTGTGTACTCAGCCATAGATTATCAAATATTTCAAGTCACATTTTGTTTCTTACTCTGTTTGAATTCCCTGGCTTTTATTTGTGAAATCCACAGTCGAAGCAGTATGAACAGTGAGATACTTGTTTTGTTATTAATACAATTTTTCAACCATCTGCACTCTAAACAACTAAGATTAAAAGTCTTTCATTTTTTACTCTAAGTGAAATGTTAAAGGTTAATTTTGTTTTGCAAACATCTGAGAAGTCTTAGCAAAAGCTTTTAGCCTGCTCTTTTCAACATACTTATGGTTTCTGAACAAAAATGGGAGGGAAATAAATAAGGTTCCTGGACTCTAGCTTGAGAAACAGCTTCTACAAAACAAAAATAGCAACCCTTTACACAAAGTACAAAGGACAATTTCCTTTTCCCATCAGGCCAAAGCTGGAGTTTCAAATGTTTGCAGCAAACATTTTGCTGAGAATCTTTGCAATTTTTAACGAGAGTAGTTGCTTTATTGTCTTTTTCATAACAGCAAGGTCTTTAACATTTTCCATGTACAAAACCAGTTCTTGTTTAGGATTATGGGTTGGGCATTTAAATATTTTTCAGAAGCAATAATCAGCAGCAATCCATTCACATATCTGGCCCACTTTACAAACAAAGAAACCAAGACAAAAAAAGGTAAGATTGTTTTCCTATGATAAAATAATAATTAAAAAAACCAACAACCTGTAGTTGCAAATATTTTCTCACTAAATTTCTAACTGATTTCTATTAACATGAAATGTAAGTTAATTTGAGTTACCTATTTGAATGGTATTATAGATTGTTAAACTTAATTTTATAGGATGTGGACAGACACAAAACTGTCACATAATCAAAATAAAGTGTAAAGTGTAGCATTTTCTGTTTTCTTGCCCTGTGTTAATTCCTAAAATTTTTCCCCCTTATCTGTTTAATTAATAATTTTGATGGTGCAAGCCACTTCTAGAATTTTAAAGGCAAACTTTAAGATTGCTTTCTTTACATCGGTCTCTTTATTGGTTTGGGGTTTTGTTCAACAACATTAAAAAAAAATATAAAAGTAGAAGGCAATGATTTCCACAGAATCTTTAGCATCATGAAAGAAATGCTGAGAGGTTTTTGAGTAACTTAAAAAATGGGCACAATGACCATTGAAAAGAGCTCTGGTCTATGATTATACTGGTGAACAGTGAGAGAAGCAGATGTGTCAAGAGAAATAAGATGCATCAGTAATAGGCTTGAGGCTCTTGCCTTTTCTGTATCTGTCAACTGATTGAATTTGGGCACAAACTAACTCAGAGAGGAGGCTGCAGTGACGGTTAGTCTCAGATAATAATTGTTCCCATGAAACAGTGTTTTTCACACTGAAACCTGCTGAGCACACGAAGCATTTGCTATTTTGTGAAGCTGTACTGCTAGTTCCCATCAACTTTTTAATTACGAGTGATAATATCTGAAGCTTCTCAGAAAGTTCAGAAAATTGGCAAAACTTAGTTAATATGATGGCATTTTATAATAGTCATACATGTGAAAGAAATACAGCATTGAGTTTTCAACGAAGCTCATACTGCATAGTGTTCCTATAAATATATTTTTATCTATCTATCTATCTATCTGTCTAAAACCTCTCTTATTATAAAAGTCTTCTTTATATAAGCTACTATGAAGACCTGAGTAATCACTAAGCAATGAAAAAATCATGCTTCCTTTCTTTTTCATAAAAGTTTTGCCCTTAATCACAGATTTTTTAGAATAAATTATTACTTTGAAATATAACTTAACATTATCTACTGCATACCGTAAATTTATCAATGTTATCATTAATTTAATTTATGTGATGTTAAAAATAGCAGCTCAGTTTTTCTCCTGCTTATAGATCTATGTATATAGAAACTATACATTCTGCAGCAGGATCACCTACATTTAGATGGCTACTTAAGCTTATACATCAACACCTGAAAGGATGGTGAGTTTACCTATGACTTTCTATTTATTTTTTTTTTTTAATATACACCAGGAATAACATATTTTAAAATAATTAAAAGTTTATGTACACTCTAAGCAATTTTTCATATAATACAGAATGACATGATAGTGTTGCAATACATTCATTTTCACTTGTGTTTTGTTCATAGTAGGGAAGGTACCTTTCTAATTGCCTGCTAGGCAGCCTCAAAAATTACCAGGATTTTTCTCTTTCTTTTCATCATTAGCAGCAACACAGTTACAATGCAGAGCTACACCTATGGTTTCATCCTTGCTAATTCATTAATGAATTTCGCAGTCTTATTGTCTTTCCAGAAACCCAATTAATTCCAACATAATGTTTACTTCTTGTTATGCAGAAGTAGTACAGGATCTAGATCAGTCCTACATCAGTGCTGGGTCTTTGGTGTTAAATGAACCTCAAAATATTTACAGCTTACTGTAATTACTAAGGCAAATTAAGACAACTGAAAACACTGATAAACAAATAAACTCAAGGTATTATTTTACAAAAATACATTTCAAGACATAAATCATCTCATATAAGGACCATTGAAGTCAAAGGCCATTTTTCATTGACCTTAGTGGGTTTTGCATCTGGTTATGAGTATTAAACTAGAACCATTGACAGTAATGGAAATGGCTTCATAAGGTATGTCACTGTATATGAGAAGGGGAAGTTAAAAAAACCAACATGCTAGGCAATCAGCTTCATATAGCACACATAGTTTAGAGCTTCATATTGAGATGTGTCACATGGAAAGGAATCATGTGCAGGCCATTATGCTAATTTCTGAACTGGGAAAGATTAAGTGGTCATTATTTTGAGAATCTCAGCATAGAGTTAAAAAGCAAACAAAACCAAACAAACCAACCAAACAACCACAAAACAAACAAACAAGTCATAAATACAAAGAAAACACTGTAAAATCTGCAGAAAATATTCACTTGCTAGTAAGTGGCTAAAGGGTATCAGGGGTTATCAATGTCTACAGAAATACAGTAACTCATACCATCACCCTTATAAGGCTTTTTATAATTATCACTTTCTAAGGAATAAAAGAAACAAAAATAATGAATCCCCATAATTAGAAGGGTAGTTTAAATATTTCATTGTTACTTGCACAATGAATTAAACTTTTTCTAGCCTGGTTTCTTGCAAACAAATATTTCTTGAATTTTAGGACACACCTTTAACGTTGACTTCCACTTGATCTACTGACCTTATTACTGACAAGCTGCCTAGTCAAAAAACATGTAACCAGCTCTACTCTTTTCAGTTCAGTGGAACTGCACCAAGAGGAATAAATACTCTTCAAATGCTACATTAAGATGTACAAGAGCTTACTGGCTGGCCATGGCTGTTCGGTAATCCATCGTCTCTTGAAAGTGCACAAATAAAACAGAGAAACCAAAGACTAATATAAGAAGATTTGGCTGCATTATTAACAGTATTGTCTATGCTGCTGAAGGAAGTATATTTGGGAACTTTTAAATAAGCATCAGAAAACTTGCCAAAGACTGTGCTGACAGGGGGCAGTGCTCTTATTTTTCCTTTTTTAAAACCTAGAAGCCCAAGCTCATTTGTGACCTTAAAAAAGAACAGTACGTATAACTTTTCTTAAGATTAATGCTTACGTCATAAAAGATAAAACCGTATGATTTTATTATGTTACGGTATATGATGACACTAGGCACTGAAGAGGATCTTACACTTTCAGCTGGCCTATAGTCACATAGCAAGGTATTATTTTTCTAAACACTGTTAATTTTAAAACAATAGCTGTTTCTACACCTATTATGTGCTTTGTTTTCTACTTTGTCTTCCTGTTTTAATTGTCCAGTTAGTTTCACAGATTGTAATTAAATTCACATTTAAATACTGACTGTTCCAAATTTCTAAATTTATTTTGCTTCATATAAATTTCTCAACTACTCTCCAAGAGAACAAGATACTTTTATGGTGATCCGTCAGAGCCTTAGTCCAGCTATGGTATAAGATATGCAATTATACTCCACAAGAAAATGCATTGCACTATTTTTTACCAAAAAAAGCTTGATTTTATGTTTTACACCTGAGGAGATCATAAAGTGCTTTTATTTCTAATACTAACCTATGAATGGATGGGATATTTTAGAATAGCTTCTTCAGACAGAGCATTTCTAATAGGTTATGTATTCTATTTCCTGGTCCAGAGCTTGTGCCTTTCTAAAGTGAGAAAAAAAAAGTGTTTCTTTGTAGTTTCAGTGTATTTCCTAAATAGCTTAACTTAAAAAAAAAAAAAAAACCAAACAAACAAAAAAAAAAAAAAAAAAAAAAAAAACAAAAACAAAAAACAGATAATTGATTCCTTTTCTTGAAGAATTTACAGAACTTTGCCTGAGTAATTTTGGTCATGTCACATGGCTGTCGGCTGTCAATCGTCCAATTGTCATGCCTTAAGCTTTCCTTTTTTATAGAGAATCTCATTTGATCACAGTATCATTTTGGGACACTGCTACTGTGCCACAAAGATGTTAAGTGTTTTATTTTTATTCCATTCCATGATTTTCTGAAAAAAAAAAAAAAGTTAATAGATTCCAATACAGCTCTCCTCACATTCACTTCCTGCAACATATAGCATCCTCTCCCTAACGGCTGTTTGACATGTTAACAATCTTCCTGCTTGGACACACAGGGATGTGTCCAGCTGATTTGTAATTTCACATTACACTGTGCAATATGTCTGTATTAGCAACTGATTGCTCCACTTCAGTGAAGGCAAAAGGTGACTCAGCAGCTTTTGAAATTACAAGTTTCTCTGCATACAAATATATTGGCATTGTAAACACTTCTGGAAGGTGTGCTGTAAAACTGACAAACTTGCAACCCTTGAATAATTTCAGGCTCAGTGGGATTACCTTCATTTCCATTTCCATTGCCACTTCTGCATTCCCAGGTTTGATACTTTCAGTGAAGAAATGTGATTGAAATACATAAATTTGGTTCCTCATTTTCTACTGTGGTGTATCACAGCCTTAACTTAAATCTTCTTTCATAGATTTCTAGGTCAGAAATATTCTTCCATGGTAGCTTGTAACTGAATTATCTGTAACAAGCTAAAATCTGATAAAGGTCATCTATAGCTTTTCTTAGATAAGTGATTACATATACACCTTAGGTAATTAAGCATGCTTAAAAGCCTTTTCTCTCTCTCTCTTTTCATGTGAGATTACTCAGGCTTGGTTACTAAGATAAATAAAACACAGACCTCTGTCAATTACTACATTAAACCATCAAAGAAACAACCTGGTAATGCTCTGAGATTTAATATTTTCTTTTTTTTTTACACAGGTCTGACCATCAGAAAACAATTTTGAATGTCCTTAACTGCTCTAGAGTTTCCAGATGCTAGAGAACACTTTCTACCTTTCTAGTTACTGCTTAGTTTTCCAGCCTTGAAAATTACCATTAGTCAAACTTACAGTAGAACCAAGACTTCCTACAGGCCTTCAGCAATCAACAAACCTTTTATTCCAGCTATTCAAACATTGTATCTCACTTACAATTCAAATTCTTTCTCAAAACTTTCCTCCTCCAAAACACAGGAGACACACCACATGTTTTGAGATTTGTTTCCAGGTTCTACTAAAGCCATAAAAAGGCTATTTTGATCTTCATAGTGTCCCCTCTGTTTCTATTACGTAATTTTATTGTAAAATTTTTAATTTTACAATAAACTAATGTATTTGAAATATATATTTACATACACAGATGAAACTATCACATTTCATAAGTTCTCTCAATATTCAGCCCATTTGGTCTATGGTCTACAACAAATCTATGATGTTTGGTCAGCATTTTTCAACACATTGCTAACTATTCTGTCTGCTCTCTTGGAGCTTGACCTTATTACTAAATTGACTGCCTAAATAATAAGCTATTTTATCTGCAATGGTGAAGGCAATGTAAGTATGGAATAAAAAGGAAGTAGGAATGGGGATGGTCTACCTGTTGCATATGTTGTATTGTTGCCTTACTAAACTACGTTTTTATGAAGGCTCTAGAAATTAACAGTCTTGGACCTTTCCATATTTCTGGTTCCTTCTCTTGCAAGGTTATCTGCCAGCATGAATATACTGGCACAGGATAATATTTGTGTTCAGTTGAAAGCAATTAACAAAATAACATAAACCAGATATTTGAGCCAGATAAACACTGGTGATACTAGAACTTTTAAAAGATGTAAAAGTAAAAAAACATATAAAAGACAAATAAAATGATGCATCTGGGAAAAATCCCATCTCCCTGTATATATGTCATTTACCAGAACTCATTTTAAAAAACTGTAACATCATCTGTAAATCACAGTATTTAATTGCCTATTTTAAAGCAACACAATTACTGTATGTGACAGTTGGGATTTGTATTTAAAGGCTATATCTGATTTACTATTGTATTGGTTCACTGATGTCAAGAGACCCATGCCAGTTTATAGAAGCAAAGGATGCATTCATTTTCACTTATGCCATATTTGGGGGGGGAAGAAGAAAAATAGTTTTATTGCTTTCCAAGTGTACGTGGTATTTCAAAACTATTTTGAGATCAGAATCAGGCTCCTTCTATTATAAGGCTCTTTCAACCAATTCTATGATTCTATATTTTTGGATCATTCTGTGATGAAGAAATTTATTTTCTTGCAAATCTATTGCAAGTGCTATCAGAACATGTGTTCCATGATAAGTATTTGGTTAAAAACGTTCATAACCTGATTTATAGTGAACAAAATGTGACCATGTAAATCAGATTACCATTAGGTTAACATAAGCCAGACTTTGGTCTTAAATATGCTAGTTTCCTAAATAAAGAGTATTTGTTGCTGCTTTTCAGTAGATAGTATCATGAGTTGCAGAATTGAAATAAAAAGTTAGATTCACATCTAACATTCAGTGGATTTTGATGAAGATTTCCTCAGACAGTCCTATGATGATAGTATCTGTTTAAGTTTCCCAAATGAGCTTTTTTTCACTATTAATGTTAGTTAGTAAAATTATAGCTTCTTCAAGAATATTCCATTAAATTCTTAAACTTACATTCAGAAATTAAAACATTTGTGAGTAAATCCATACCCAACAACTGAGAGTGTCTTATAACCAAAGACTCAGAGACGTTTATAATCCTCAGTGATTTAGACATAATGCTGCGGTAGACAACCTAATAGGCAAGAGTCTCCACGATCAAGATCTTAAATTTATTTGTACATGTTTTTAGCTTTCATTGCTAGGAAGATGCTAACATTTTTATTTAATATTCTACATCATCCCAGGATGTAATTAAAATAGTCTACTCTATTACATGAAGTAATATCAGTCAGCATGAAATTCAGAAATTAATTTCTTTCAACATTCTCTTATTGTACAGTAGAACCCAAAATCTTTTTCTAGGCTACTTAGAAGCAATTCCATTTTTTTCCTACCATTTTTGATGCCTGCAGCAAGCCACTAGAAATCTAATAAGATGCCATAAGATAAAGTACAGATATGACACCCACTTCACCTTGTCTCATGTCAGTTGACAACTGCACTGTACACATTGTTCTTTTTCTAAGATCATCATCTAGACAGATGCCAAGTGGCTGAAGTTGTGTCTTGATAGAACAGAGTGCATGTTGGTGGGAAAGATGGAAGTATCCTGAAGATTTTTTTCCCTTAACAGTTTAATCCATCAATATGTGATGGCTGCAGCTTATAATTACAGTTCACATACTTGGAACTCTTGTGTACCAAGAAAAAAATATACCTTAGCAGTGGCTTGGTACTCAACCATGCTTTATTCATTAGTATCCAGACAGGTACATGGACAGATTTATGTAAGTAATTAACACGCTTTATACATACACATGTGTTTTTATATATATCATTTTGACAATCTCACATTTTCTAATTAATTTATTTTATGGTGGATTCATGAGTTGGAAAAGATTCAAATTGTTCACAAAACACCAGCCTAAAAGCTTAACTTCTTTCCTGATAAGTTATGTGCTGTTTTGGATTGCTATTCAACAATAACTATCTGGACCAGTTGTCCTCACCTTAAAAATCATGCATGAAGTTGTTTAGGGTAGACGACTTTTCCATCTGATCTTCTAACTCTAAGGAAGAGTATTAGAGGATGCTAGCAAGAATTTGAGCTATCTAAAGCAGGGTAACTACTCCTACATTTATACAGTCCTAAAATTACACTTGGCCCTTTGAAGGCAACCGCGACACTGATGTGGCCCCCGATGAAAATGAGTTTGACACTCCTGATCTAAAGACTCTTGAATTTATTGCCAGAAAAAATTAAAATGGCCACTAAATTGCTTACTCTAACCAAAATCCATAACCTATAAATTGCTTGCTTTACAGTTCATTTGAGAAGCTCTGATGCTACCAGGATAGAAGGTATACAGAACTCTAGAATTATTTAAATGTACTACATGTTATTTAAGTATCCAAGAAAATTTTCTTGGTTGGCAACAAGCATGTTTGAGAAAATAGGCTAACAATAAATAGTCACAGTACTTCCATTTAATTGATTATTCAATATTGCTGTTTACCATTCATGAGTTTTCTTCACCTTTAACAGAAAACAAAAGTTGTATATTGAAGTAGCAATCATTGCTTGGTAATAAAAAGAGAGGTTTTCTTTTTTTCTAAATATATTTATTTGTCATAATGATTTTTTTTTTTAGTACTTAAACATTAACTGAATAATTATGCATGAGAATATCTAGTAACAATTTGTTACATCTATTCTGGCTTATTCTTCTATGCACTATTTCTCTTCTCTTTCCTGGTCTCTCTTGGTCAAAATATTATCATTTTGTCTGGTTTTGGTATGTATTAAAATGGGACTCAGCATTCACCGGCTTTAATGAACTGGAAACCAATTAAAATAACTATGCCTCATTTCTTACTCTAGGTGAAAGCAGTATTCAGTGAGGACAAGTATCAAAAGATAAAACCAGAAAACCTATACATAACATATGACAACACAGAAGAAAGATATGTGCTCCTGTTATTAACTTCTACTAATTTTTCCAAATGAGTTAACCACCTCATGATCCAATTATAAACAGTATTTAATACGTACAAAGTTATAGGATTAGTTGCCACTGTATCTGTTATATAAGGAATTAGTCTGGTCCAGCTGTCATCTTTGAAAATAAAGATCCTCTGATGAAAACATTTTTAAAATAATGATTTTAAATGTTAAATTTTACTGATATTCTAGAAGTGCTTATAAAAATGATAAATAATTACTTAATCTTTAAATATCAGTTATGCATTTTCTAAAAAGCATTTAAAAAAATGTTTTGTGCATGTGTCTATAGAAAGATTTGTAACATAGCTAATTATTTAAACTGGCACAAAGCATTTTGAAAATTCATCTGCATAAGACAGCAGAATGCATGCCTACAGTCTTCTGATCCACTTTTCAAAAAGTTAACCAATGGATGGGAAAAGGCTTGTGCCATTTCTCTTCTGTGCCTGAACTTAAGATGTGAGTTTATCTCATGCGTCTCTTTTTCTATTTGCTTTCTGGTGAACAAGTTTATATTTTGTTTGCAAAAAAATACAGAAAAACATTTCTATCTCAGTTCTTCCCCCCATATTATAGCCACATATCCTTTAAGATCTTTTGGACAAGAACTTTTGTATTGTTAATGTTATTTTACCAGATTTTAGACAGGAAAATACTTATTTTCCCAAATGTACATAACAACTACATTGTGTTGCCCTAGTACATAATTTTGCATTGGAACAAACAGAATTCAAAACCTACAAATAAAAAAATGCCTCTACTTTCAAGTATCATTCAAAATATATGGACTCCTGAAAAACAGACTAAATTGCAGAAGTTCTTAAAACTCCAAGAAGTATCAAAACACTGATGAAGTTTGAGTATAACTGACAGATGCTTTGCATGAAGCTACTTTGAATGTAGTTTTATTATTGAGACGCAAGGTTATCTGAAAGAAGCAACAAATGTGTAGCAGAAAATACATTAACCCTTAATATTATTCTTGAAGACTGAATACATAAAGAATGATCATCTGAGCAAAAATGCATGATTTCTCTGTGCCATTTTCTTTGAAAAAAATGGCAACCACAAGTAAAACTGAATTTAAAACTAACTTTCTGCAAAATGTAAGCTGTGTAGCTGCAGATAAAAGTATTGATGAAGAGCTATATTGATCAGCTACATTCTATGCGTGTACAACCATTTACTTATTTATAATGAGTTGATATTGGTAATTGAAGACAGCTGCCCAATAGTGTTTTTATCCCCTGAGCCCTAGGCTATCTGATAGTATGCATAAAAGTAGTATACATTTCTGACTAAAAACAAACAAACAAACAAACAAACAAACCAGCTGTAGATATAGTATACGTGGACATGAGCAATTTTTCTGTTTATTATAATGGCATGCCTGTTTCTAGAAATTCATTTACATAGTATATCAAAAATAGCAAAAATGATGTAATTGTGTGGGTTTTTTTTTCATTCTATGTTTTCTCAGAGAGAAAAGTATGTATTTAAAAGAAATGCTGTTAGCATAATATTTTACCTTTTGCTTGTACAAACCCAAAACCAAGAGAGTAACAAGGAGAAATCTAAATTCTATTGCAATACCAGGAATTATGAATAAATATTTTAATGACAATCACATTTTGTGATGTGAATTTAATTTTTTGATACCTAACAGAATCTAACAGGAAAAAAAGTCTAACAGTACTGTACTGAAAAATTAGCGCTTTCTAGAACAGAAAGAAGATTCTCATCAATACTTTGCACAAACAAGCAGCAAGCTTAAACCACATGAGCAGGAGACAAATATGCCGCAGTCGCAGGCAAGGTTGAGTAAATTATTACCTATTTGTTCAGCTGCTTCTATATTAACTTACTTACTAAATAGATGAATATTACTTAATAAATAGGTGCATATATAGGCACATGTATATCACTTAACTATCTTATGGAAAATGTATTCATTCTCTTAAAACACTTGAAATCCTTCGTGTTTTGGCATTGAAGCCAGATGACCTATTTAACTAACAATGCTTGTTCAGTTCATAAAGTACAATTTATTTAGTTAGCTACAGAAAACACAGCATTGCAGTTCACAGAGAGATTAAAGATAGGTGATTTTGTCTATTGCATGTTTCTCTTTCAAGGTTGCAAATTTATTTCATTTTAAGAAGATTGTAGAACTTCGCCTCAAACTACAAAAGGGTTTTGCTTAGAGAAGCAAACCAGAAAACTAACAACTTCATAATAACCATGAACTTCTGGTCTCATGAGAAGATGATCTTTCTGCATCTAATTGTGGATTTGATACCAGCTGTTCATTTCTTCTGCATTTAAAGGTTCTGCCCTGACTAAATGAGTGTAGCCAGGGAGAACTGCAGAGAAGGCATCGTATTGCCGGCTGTTCTTTCCATGAATGCTTACAAGAAGTTGTTCTCTGGGTGGAAAATTACTTTTTGAATGGATACTAGCAATGTTTGCCAAGTACATAAAGGAAACAATTACTCCCATGGCATTCATGGAATACAGTGAATTATGAATCCATTCTTGCACATTTTATTCTCCTAAAAATCTACAGATTTTTATTAATTTGTAACTTTCTCTAAGGTTTGTTGATTTGGACCAAAACTAGCTATGTATGTCCTCAGCTATGAGGTGAATTTGGTTGTGCTAATTATTTTTGTAAGTTAGCAAAAGTTTTATAGACTTCAGAAGAACAGGTTCAGATGTTTTCAGTAATATTTTTGTTGAGTGTTTTTTTGATAGTTCTTTTTAGATAAAGGAAACTGATTTTTTTTTTACATGTAAATATATATATGAGTCAATGCAAAACAGATTTTGAAGGCCAGTAAGCAACAGAAGTCTATTAGTTAAAATTAGCTGAAAATCTTGTCTGAATTAAACCTTGTTTGAATTAAAATAAATTATGCACAGCTATAAATGGCTCAGTACATGCTTAGGACACACTAGCTTCCACTTTAGGTACCACAATTTTTCTATCAGTACCAGGCTGTACTAAAACTGGACTAATGTATACTATCTATGTGTATTTAAAATACATGGACTCTCACAAAATCCAGTAGCACAGCTAAAATGAGCACTTCTATTTGTTCTGTCCCTGTTTTTTTCAGCTGCTCTTCAACATTATAAGCAGATGGGCACTGGCAATAGGGTACGTAGATTATGATAGTTGTAGTTCCAGTGGTATTACAGAGCAAAGTAGAACAGCTGGGCTGCCATGTGAGGATTCAAAAAAACGTGTGAAAAATTTCTACTGAAACAGGACTCAAATTCTACATATGCTGAACCATCTACATTTACGGAGTTTCTCCAGCTTGCAACCCAAGTAACATAATTTTATTTTTGATAAATGAGTCTATAACTATTATATTTACAAAATAATTTCTAGAACCTGAGTCCCGGTAAGTCATTGGACCTATTTCCATTGATTTCAGCAGAGTTTGAATTATACTGACAACAAACTCCTAACATGAATGTTTTTAGACAAAAAAAAAAGAAAAAAAAAAGTCAATCTTTCACTTTCGTAACGTTCACTATTCTTTCACGTGCAAAAATATCAGATGAGATTTTACTAGCTAGCAATATCAAATTAGAGAAGATGAAAATAGATATATTAACAAACAAAGCACGTATCTTTATTTATAAAGTCTATTGCAAAGACAAAAGTCCACTTTAAAATTTTTAAAGTTTCTTCGATGCTGTGCTGTGTTCTCTCTCTCCACAATATTCCAAGAGTGTGCAAAAGTCCTATGTGGGCTAAGTACTGTACATGCACTTAGAAGAGTTAATTTCTGTTACAAGCAGTTATATCCAAAAGAAGCGATTTGTAAGTAGACAAAGGATGAGGAAATGAAACAAAGCACAGAGAGGAGAAGCTAATGGCCAAGAGCGCAAACTACAGATTCTTATGACCCAGGCTTTAAGCAAAAATGTCAGTTTATATTCCATGTAGGAATGTGCTCTGGATTTGTGGGTGTGCATTATACAGATCCTGCAGTGATTAAAACCATGGCTAACCACTGACAGACTGAAAACATAATGGCAGTATTGATTACAAATATGGAACACTGAATTGTGCGAGGAATAAGGAAAACATAGCCCTTATAATTTTAAATTTTAGGCCTCAGGTTAGTCACTGATTTAAACTAGCGACATCCCATAAATCTAAGAAAATACATTTGCTAATGGTCATATCTGCAGAACATTCTTTTAGTGTCACAACAGATGTTATTTGAATAGATACATACTTCCCATGACTTATTTTTCTCACATAGAATCTGTCTACAGTGTAGCTCAAATGCTCAGAGAAAAGGACCATGGCTGTGTACATTGTTATTTCAGGTCATATGTCACTTGTTTAGATAGAAGAGGTTGCTAATTAAGCAATAACAATTAAGGCACAGGGCACTTCCTGGAGATTAATGGCTGACTAGGAGAAGCTGTGCCAAGGGTCATTAACCCCAGCCAGTCATTCACTGTGATGAGACAGATTTTTTTGGAGGATAATAATGTTCTAAAATAGCAAGAATGACTCTGGACATAATATAAATGTATATAGGAATGAATTGAGTGTATTATGATGATTTGTGTATTGAATCCCAGGATTTTTTTTTTTTTTTTCTGGATAACAGAAGAAAAGAAACTGCAAGAAAATGGTACATCAAAAAATACTAAATGTCTTTGAGTGCTCAAGCTTCTTTGAACTAATCTCTTCAGACCTGTCTTGTATGTTTGCTCCTCTGATGCCCATTTGTAACTTTGGCTATCATCATAAATATTCATAATTTAGCAAAAACAGGCCCCTACTAGTGTTCTTGGTAAAAGGTCTATACTTAGGAGAATACGAAGAAATACTTCATTGCTTTCTTTGTACTCTCCAGTTCTTGATCTGTGAATCTCTCTTGCCTGTGATTTGCCAGATTTCCTTTCCAGAGGTAAGGAAGGAGGGTGCAGCTCTGGACCATGCAGTTCTTCAGCCTTATGCAGTGAAACACTTCTGAAGGGATCTAGTTGAAAACAGGCTACAATACACAAGCCTGCTTGCCAATTACTGTTTTCTCAAATTATAACTTTACCTTTTTATTATCCCTGCAAGACATTCTTTGCCTTCCTCCACACAGCCAATTCTACTCTGCACCAACCATTTACATCCCCTTAATTTAAAAATTATCCACAAATAACACTCAGCAGAACAGAGGAGGGAGAAGCCCAGAAGGTGAGGTGGAAACCTGCAAGGCAGATAGGTGCAAATGATCAATTATTTTTTCTCTTCCACAAGTAAACTTATTGCTAAAGCCTCTCATCCACAGCCACCTTTTTCTCAACCTTTCTTCCCTCATATGCTAGTGGTTTTCACCTCTTTAAATACATCGAATCAAATCAGTAGGCGAGATATGAAGCAATCAAAGCAGTTTTCTGTCTTCAAGGTGAAATAAGGAACTGTATTCAAGACTATTTCTAAGTAAATAAACTTCCCTAAGGAAAAAGAATATTACTATTAAATCCCTTTCTGAAAATTATGTATGTTCAAGCCTCTTTTCATTATTATATATCTCCTAAGACTTTAAAAATCTGATTACCACATAACTTTTACTCATAGTGTAAAAGATCATATATAAAAATCATAAGACACGAAACAGCTGCAACAGATGAAGAAAAATCACTGCTTTCACAGAAAAATATCTGGAAATGAGTTTTTTAATTATAATGTTTGGAATTTGCCCGAGTGTTTTACCACAGTAGCAGAATAAAATAGAAATATCCCTTTATCACCTGGAAGAGTTCACTGTGGACATATAGTTTGAGAATTACTGCCTTAAGTAATCTGAAAAACTCAGCTGATTAAAAAGGTGACCTTTAAGTCTTAGTGAAAACTTGTATAATTGCAGAATTAGCTTTTTAGCAAAGGAAGACTAGTAAGTTAAGAAAATAATTTCAGATATAAGAGATTAAAATTTTCAAAATAAGGTACTTTTTACTTATAAACTTTTTTTTTCACATTTTTGATTTTCCACATTTTCTGTCATTTTGTTTTAATAATGTGTAGAGAAATTTCTAAAATTATTCTAAGGCATCTGAATATGCTTGCAGGAGTAAAATAATCCCTTGTTAACATGAATCTCCTTAACATGGCTGTAACCCAGAAGCCTGAATTTTGTTTTTGTGTGCATACCTACATTATATTTGCACAGTCTAAATTATTACACAGATGTTAAGGCTCATTTTGAAGTTACTAAGAGAAATCAAAGCAATACAGTATACATTTTAAAGAATTCCAAGGAATTTCAACAGAAAGAACCAGCATCTGGAGCCTTCCTCCTCACTCTTTCTTGTTTTCTCTTTGTAATACCCCTTCTTTGCTCATTGCTTTTCCATTTGTACTTTTGAGTCATTTAAAATGATAGCAACATTAATAAAACACTTCTCGAGCTTAAAGACAGATCATATTTTATCTCCTATATAGTATTTGTTTGCTGTCCTGGGAACTGCATCAGTGTTGCTCATCAAATGTATTTTTCAAGGTGACGAGAATGGGAAAAGCAACTGTGGATACTATAGAGCCCTCTCTTGTCCTTACAATTACATTAAAACAGCAGCTAAAGTTTCACAGAGATCAGAGCTTTATTATGCTCAGTGGAACTAGCTAGAAAAGCGCCTTTCTAAACATAAAGAATGTTCAAAGTCTTGACTTTTTATGCCATAGGGAACAAGCAAAACTCAAAAATGTTAAATATAATTAATTGATGATCCTTTCAATAATGCTAAAACATTCTGTTATCATTTTGAGTGTTTTATATTTTCTACTTATCAGCTACATTTTAGTCTGAAAAGTCATCTGAATTTGAAAAACAACTTTTCATTTCTCATAGAATCCCTATAGAATTAAAAAGAAAAAAAAGATATGAAATAGGAAACAGAAATTCATCCAACCTGTTCTTCTTCATAAAAATATATTTTATTAATCAAGTGACATGTGTCACCAAAAATTTATGAGGAATAGATGTTTAGGGCTTGGTTTTCTCTTGAACAACCTAACATCAGGTATAACTTGAGGAAAGGTAATCTGGTTTATAAGATATCCAAGGGTTTCCCTACTGAACCATAATCTCCCAGAGTGTTCTAATGCCTCATGTTCCACAGCACCTATAGCAGGTGGATGCCTCAATTATAAATGGGATTCAGTGATGTGCCTTTCCTAGGCACATAGAAAATCTAAGATATTATTACTATTATTTACATATATATTTGTTTTAAACAGGGATACATGCTTAAGTACCGTGTGTGATATAAACTAGAATATTGACCATAGATGTAAAAAAGATAAGGATACCATGGAATATTGGAAATTACTGTGAGAATGGGGAAAATCTGTAATAAGTTTCAAGAAGATTCTGCAAAACATGAAAGTAAAGGCAAATTACATTTTAATTACTACTGAATGCTAAAGATTCAGATGCCTCTGTCTAGAGGATTTAATAAATAGAAAATGAAATTACTAAAAAAAGTTTCTGGCAGTGCACTGAAAGCGGCAGAGCTCCTCACCTCTTCTCACTTCATTGGACATGAACATTTGTGAAAATCCACCAACTGACAGTGCATAAAGCAGGCCATATGATACTCCAGTTGAATAAAATGAGGAACTATTTAAATATCTCTTGCTGATTCATCTGAACTTTTCAAGCTCTTCTCAGAAACAGCAGCAGTTGAGAAAATTCATTTTAGTTCTTGAAATCGTCTATCACTTTAATCGCATAACACAAGAAAAAAGCAGGAAAGGAAAGAACTTCAGATTAATCTTTCCTTGAACAGCAGACTATTCAGTTAAATATTCAGCACTACACAAAGTCACACACATCAAGTAACTATTTAAGCCTGATCCTATAGTCACCAATGCCATCATAAGTTCTGGAAAAAATACACCAGGAAAAGGACTGTCTTACAGCTAACAGTTGCGCATCTCTATTGCATTAACTTGGTTTTGCCAGTAATAGTTGTGCCAGTGAGAAGAAAACACATGAGCCGAATTTTCTGTGTACAATTTCACTATTATTTACGGTTGATTAATTCAGCCTGACAGCTAGCTCTATCAGTTTTCCAGAATCTTTGCACAATCACACTGAAGACAAGAATGTAACTAATTGAATGCTAATGATTTTGAGGGAAAAAAAATGTTGAAAAGAAATTCTTTCTCAGAAAGTGCACTTTCATCCAAAGGAGAATTTCTGTGAAAACAAAGGTAGTTTAAAAACACTGTTTGTCTATTTAACTTGAGTTTCACTTTTAATTAATATTATGTTATGCAGAATATTTTCGATTTACTACAATATGTTTCTTGAAACTTATTGATAGACAGCAATTATTGTTATCAAAATCAAGTATTTCAATGTTTCAATACCTGAATTTTGGTTTCACAGAATATATCTATATTTTCCTCAGGACAGAAACCTTTTCCAGACAGAGATATTAAATACTACCAGAAACCTTAAGTAAATTTACCATTGATAATGCACTTTCAATTAATCCAATATAAAAAATCTAAATACCTAGCCCATAGATATTAAGGAAGATATATCTATTTCTTCAAGCTTAGTTACATGTGGCTATCCTGAGGTTCACAGCTATATTAAAATATAGTCTTCTCTTACTTTCTCTAATCAAGAGGTAGTTACTCACTGGTATTTTAGGCTCCTTTACAACATAAGTTATATAAGAAGCCTGAGAGACTTTGTTCATCTTTACATTTCCAGTTTTGGGAAATACTTTGTTTAGCCACTTGCACTGCAGTGATCTGTGGCAGCTCTGTGCATTTTCACAGTTGGCCATATAACACTGATAGTGCTGGTCTTAGTATTTTTCAGAGTATTTAAAAAAAAATTTCACTGTTACACACTGTTTAGAACAGTATTTCTAGATCCTCATTTAGAGAGAATGATGGTGACTTGGCACATTACTGTTTCAGCTTAACACTAGTTAGAAGAGGTTACTAATTATACAATAGCAATTAAGACCTGGGGCTTTTCCTGGAGATTAATGACCAGCTAGCAGGAATTGTGCGCCAGGCTTTTAACCCCAGCAAGTCACTCACTGCATTGCAGCAGAATTAGACGGCATTCTCTGAAACATACTGCTTTTCAGAGTGACAAACATGGGTCTGCACAGGAGTGCAGGGCTTTTTTCTCACCTATAGAGTATATCTAGTGGCGGATAATGAACCTATGAAGTAATTAATAAAAGGCAGATACACACAGAAAGAAAAAACAAAACAAAACCCCAGTAACAGCCTCTCTCAAACACAACTAAGTATAGAAAAAAAACAGTTAAAAGCTCTAACATGGATTTTCACTACTTGCTTCCTTTTAGAGATAGGATCAGATCTTTCAGTTAATTAAATCACACACCACAGACACCTTAATTAGCATTTTTAATCAGAAAATCTAGAGCATTTGCAGGAAGTCCCCCACTCACAACCATTAATTACATGCTAGTTTAGGTCCTGAAAGCATCATGGTGTGAGAAACTGTTTCCTTTCTGCATGAAGATGAAGCAGAAGCCTCTCCCTAATTCATGCCCCACATCACTGGAAAGCAGGAACACTTCATGCAGAGGGAACCTAATTCTTATGCCCCACAAAATTGCTCAGCAACACTGGAAAACTCCCTCGGGTAATGCTCTTCAAAACGACAGTTATTGAAACTACCTTACCACCACTGCTTACTCTTCCAAACTGACCTGCAACAAACAGCCATGATGCATGCACTCAACTCCATAAGCTAACTAGCAGCAGTTTGGTACATGCTCCAAAGGACGTAAAGGCCTGAGCTATGAACAGGCCAAGAATTCCTCTAGTTTCAATCTGTTCTCTGAAAATCCACAAAGAAGCAGAGTGACACAGTGAGCATCAATGCATATGAGCTGGGAACACCAGTCATGTGATCAACACACGAATAGCGGGTGGCTTTTCCAAAACCCATTTATCAAGGAACAAAGAGTTGTAGACACAAGGAGTCTTATGCATACGTTTTCCATCACATGTAATTTGACTACAAGCCAACCACTATATTCCATAAATATGACAGTCTCGAGCCTTCTTTGAGCTGTCCCTGCTAAGCAGCCTGGCAGCATGGTGGTGGTCTCCCCTTGAGCTGGGATACCTCTCACGGATGCTCCTCAAGGCAGAGAGACCTTTGATCACCAGCAGATCTTTGGTAAGTGACCATGCATAACCTTTTGTTATGGTAACTGTGATTTGTGTCTTAGTAACTTTCATTTGTGCCTTGCTAGTTCTGAATCATTGTTCAAATGATTGTGCCATACAGTAATACAGTGAATCTTGCCATTGAACCTTCTTAAGTTGCACTTTTAAAACATCATAACACTTTTGCTAATACCTTTGACAGTGATTCTTTCAGCAATCTAAATCATCCATTTGTGACATCTGAGCTCTTCCCGGCCTTCAAGGTATCTCACCATTACTCACCTTCTTTTTCTTTGCAATCCACACCCAGTCCTGGTCTGGGTACAGTCCTGGTCCTTCACTCCTATTCCTGTCAATTTCTCTTCCTCTTCTATCTTGATTTTCTCTAAACTCAAAATAGGTATCTCTCTTGCCAGCAACATTTCTAAGGTGGTCTGACCTGTAGCTCCAAAATAAATCATCTCTACTTATGTGGCTGTGCAGGGAAGAGGCTAGGGCTTTAGTAGCAGATGGAATACCCTGAGGCAGTACCAAGAAGCATCCGGCTGACTTGCTGCTGCTAGGCCCAAGAGGAGATGAAGACGGAGTTTCTGAAGGTCCAAGACATTAACTACTAGACCGGTCCAGACTCCCTTATTTGGGTTTTGATGTCACTTTTGGAATTGAGGACCTGACTGAGCTGTCAGCCATGGTGAATTTCTGGTTCCCCCCTTCCAGGGTGTGCCTGGAGCAGCAGAGGGACAAGAACAGCAGGTGTTGCAAGTCTGCTGCCATCATCAGGGATCCTCTCTGATGACTTGACAGGAGGACATCCATGAAGACTGAGGTACTCATCCTGTATTTCAACTGACATCCTGGTTATGCCATCTTTTTTCACAGCTTATGGTGGTGCAATAACATGACATAGGTCACCAGGTAAATAAGTGGGTCAGACAAGGAGACTGCTGCTATCTTTAAATTTCATCTTGTTGTTGGGAGCTGCTGCAAGTCTCTTCTGGATGGCAGCTCTCCCATATTCTAGTCCCCTGGCCAGTAATGAGCAGTTTGCTTAGTGCGAGGCAGAAAATTAAAGCCCACTGCAGCATTCATACCTGTGCACACACAGCTCATGGCTCTCTCTGTGTGCCGCAGGCCATGCCAGTGCTGGCATCAAAATGGCACAGGCTTCTGCTGCAGACCTGCTTCCTGACCAAAACTGGAACAGCAATTTAGGCTGCCAGTTTATTTATCTACCCTGAGAAAGTCCTGCCTGCTGAGGAGCAATTGCAGCAAACCATGGCTTACTCCACAGCTGTGCTGGCTGCTCTTTTTACCATACGGACACTGTGCCTCTGCTTTTATTAATCCTGAGGGCTGTGCTGGCCATTGCGCATTACACACTTTCCTGTGGGTCACACTAGTCTTCCCTTTAACAGCCTTTCTGCCATGGACCTTGTCCCCCTACTTGCAGCTGTTTCTGGCGGCCATCCTGACAACTCAGTTGTCACCGCTGTGATGTGACAGTCACAGTAATGAAGCATGACGTGAGGAATTCAGGCAACCTGCTGTCACACCATTTCCCATCCCCGGCATCGCAGTCAGCAGCATCCATGTTGGCTGGCATGGGGGAGAAGGGAAAGGTAGGGAGAGGGGCTTGAAGCTGGAGGCAGAGAGAGCCACAAGGGGAGACAGCTGCTGAGGGAACAAGGTCTTGGGCCTGGGGAGAGACAGGGCCATCACAGGAGTCAGGGCCCGCCTTGAGGCCTGGCTTGAGGGAACAACAGCTGCTGCGGCCCAGGCGAGGGGAGATCAGGGCAGGGAGCAGTGTGGGGGCAGATACTGGGGAACAGCTGCTGATGGCTGGGAAAGGGGGCTCCAGGCACACGGCACGGCCCTGGGGTCTGGGAAGGGGGATGAGGGCACCCTGCAGAGGCTGGACGGGAGGGCTAGAGGGTCCAAAATCAAAGGCACAGGGAGGAGAAGGAAGGCACCAGCTGCTGAAGATGAACAGCAGCCAGGGAAGGAACTGGCTCCAGGGGGGCGGCAGAGGAAAAAGCACCCTGGCCAGAAGCCAGGGTGGAGGGTAGAGGCCCAGGAAGGAAAGGGTCTGGTCTCTGGTTCAGCAGGGGCCAGAGGCTCTCCCAGGCAGAGCTAGACAGCTGCTGAGGGAGGGGGAGAGGCAGCAGGAGCCAAAAGGGAGGCCTGTGAACATGGGGAAATAGCTGAAGTGAGATGGATGGGATGGTGAAGCCTCAAAACAGAGGCTGTGGGGGATGAGGGAGGGCACAGCTGCTGAGGGATGGACAAAGAGGAAGATGAGGAGAGTCAAAAGCCATAGCCAAGTGGAAAGGAGCCAGCGACCACCCAGACTGAAGACAAAAAAGACTGAGAGAAGAAATGATGATGAATATTCCCGTTTAAAAAGTCAAATACCTTGTTTTTTTAACAAAGCAGTTATGTTGTTTTGCCTTCTTCTTAAGTACTACCAAGAGAACCCACAGCTGGGTGTATGCACACTGCCAGCCTCAGTGGACAGGCAGGGCTGGCTGCAGATGCTGGAGACCTCCCGGCTGCCACAGTGGCTGCAGCATCCAGCCCTCACAGTTGCTGCCTGGATGAAAAGGCTCCCCCATGCTCCCAGAGAGGCTCTAAAATGCACAGAAGGCTTTGGTTGATCACAATCTGGCAGAGACCTGGCCAAGTTACACCTTGGCATCACACCTCCGCTCTGCAGGCAGACAGGGTGCAGTTATGCCCTCAAAACATCGCTGTTATTCATGGTAAAGATGGTGCACCCTTTTTCACGACAGGGCTTCAAAGCATTTTTCCAGTGCAGGGCTTCAAAGGTCTTCACCTTTGGAAGCACTGTACCCAGGCTAACCCAGGTTCAGCAGGTAATGCGGTTTTGCCAGTTGGTGCCTGGGAACTTCAGTCAGTTTGGTATAGTGGCAATTGCCTCTGTGTCTGTCATCAAGCCATTTCCTTCCCCACAGCTGGCCTCAAAATCCTGAAGCAGCAATAGGGGCAGCAGGGTCTCTGCAGAGGGAAAGGACAGGCATAAGACCAGGCCGCCTGTGCATCCCTACATGGTCCAACTTCAACTTGTGAACGAGGGCTGGAGCTGGTGGGCAGCAGCATGATTGTAGTAACATAAAAACCTGTGAAAGGGGAAAGAGCTTCCACATTTAAACTCGTACATGCTAGATACCACTGTGGAGACCAGTGTTGCTAAGGATGCTGCTTTCTAGGGAAATCTGTGCTTGTGGAAGCACAGGCTTGTGGGACTAATTTAATTTAAGGATAATATCAATGCACCTTGTGGGAAGACATATAGCACTAAGCCAGGCCCACCCTAGGTACTGCAGAGATGCAAAAAGCTCAGCTATATCTGCTTGAAGTCAATTATTTGTTTTAATTACCACAATGAAATTGCTAGTGTAGGCTAGGCTATCAGTAAGTATAGCTGAAACTGAAATTAATAGAGCTAGATCTGTTTATCCAGGTGAGAATCTGGTCAATTATCTGTAATGTTACTTATTACTTTCTCTATTTGCATGTTCTTGTTTTAGCACTCTTCTATAATATTCTCCTTTGTAGCTTCTGTTGCTTATAAGTCCATACCTTTCCTTTCATCATCTTACAATTGTCCTTTCATACTCTTGCTCTCTAAGCAATGAAATTCCTTTTTTCTCTTTCCTTGTATCACTTTTTTGCATATTTCTAATGTTCCTAAATTCATTCTGTCCTCCTTATACTTTTGTTCTCAGCCACATTTGCATCATTATGCCTTTTTTTCACATACAATATGAAACTATGATGAAATAAGATAAACACAAATATGCTTATGGTCAAAATGAAGAAGGATATGGAATTTTTCTGTGAATAGTAGAGCTATTCTTTTGTTTGGCTGCCATTTAACATCACTTACAATAACTCTAATTGAACATTTTTTTTTTGCGTCCAGATGTCTGCTATTGAATTTATTTGGCCATGAAATAGTTCTCCATGAGAATGACATCCCTAATATCTATATAACTAATTCATTACTTTGTTCAGTTTTCAAAGATACCATCAGTAATAAAAAGGAGGCATTGAAATTAGCAGCCACGTTAAAAAGAAATGCCATTTTGTCTGCCTTCCTCTTTGTTAAGGAACTGTAGCCACTTGCCCCTCTACTCCTAACACTCCTGGGCTATCAAAGTTATAATTTACGACTGATAGGTATGAGCATATGCCTATGCACTGCTTTCTTTATTGGTTATACAACTTCTGCTGGCATCTGGCAAATTAATATTGAGATCAGAATGCTTGAATCACTTATCATTGCATTCAGTAATTCACTTAGCAGCATTTAGCAGGTCTAGACTGAGAGCTAAAACCAAGCATTATCATTAGAATACAGAGATTTCACATGTTTATTGTTATGTTGTTTATGCTTTTTGATCAAAGAACACAATGAACTAACAAATCTTTCAGTAGAGCACTAATACATTGTTATTTTGTTAAGTGGTATGTTCATTGAAGACATGCTGATATTAAGGCCACGGATTAATATTTCTGTAGCGTAACAATAGCAGTGCTCATTCACTATACTCCTCTTTTTACTACTTTGGCATCTTTCAGCTATTTGTGTAAACAAGGTTTAGCTCACTAAATGTTCTGCTATGACAGAAACAATTTCGTACTAATTTCAAGAAAAAAGGACCCACTGTGTGAAATATCCTTCTTATGGATATTTCTGTCTCAAGTCCTTCAGTTAGAAAATGTTATGAAAGAAAACTTACTAGTGTCTGAGCCAGTGTGGCTATAAAAATAATATTAAAAAATGGCATAAATGTACTAAATTATTTCTAACATAAATTGTCAGTTTTTCCTATCTACTCTTTCAGATACTGCGAATACCTCTGAGTGTCTCTTTAACTATACCACATAAATTAAAAATAAAAACCTGTACATGTAATGCTTTTAAAAGCAGGAAATAACCACTTATTCTTTGCTGATGATTAAGAGGCCATCCCCAAATGGTCAGAGAAACTAATGAATGTAAAGATATACTAATGGTTATGTCATTGTTAGGCAATATAACTTCAAGCTCCAGGCTTATGTGTGGAATGGTCAATGAGGTTCTCATTTCTTTAATACCTGCTGACCCCCAGAGACCATCAAGGCCCAAGCCATTTGGCCACCATATATTCCTCATTTAAGTAAATAAAATGAAACAAGGCAGCCATGTTATAGCTTAATATCAGTCTACGCATTCTGAAGAAGGGAAATGAAGTTTCTACTTTCTGATAGCTGTATGACGAGAGAGTTACCTTTTTACTTGCCAGAAGCATTCATGTTTCAGTTAAAAATTATGTGGCATGATTTGGCTATGTATGTCATTATCGTGGTTTAACCCAAGCTAGCAATAGAACCACAACAGCCGTCCACTCATCCCCCCTCCCACTCTCCCAAATAGGGGAGTGAATCGAAAGGGAAGGGAGAAACTTGGGTTGACATGAACACAGTTTAATAAAATAACAAAGTACTAATACACTACTAGTAAATATATATAAAAATAGAAGTAGAATATAAAATAAAAGATGCTCCAGGCAATTCCTCATGAACTCCGTCCACGTTGAGCAACCAGTCCCTGGAAGCAGCATCTGGTCCCAAACAGATGATCCCAGAGAGAGAAAAGAGGAAAAAAGCAGAAGGGCCCAGAGGCCTCTGAAAAATGGCAGGATGGGAAAAAGGCCGAACTAAAACATCCGGAACCAAACTCCCCCGGCTCCAAGAAAGAGAGTAAAGAAAGCCAAGAAGCAAGAGAGAGAGAGACCAGATACCAACTCTCCTTAAATATGAAGCATGATGCTAATGGGATGGAATGTTCTCATTGGTCAGTCTGGATGTCAGTCAAGCTCTGCTCCATCCATGTCCCCCTTCCTCGCTGCCTCACACCTGTGGGCAGAGCACTCAGAACATCCTTGGCTCTCAGACCAGAGCAATTAATACATTAACTCTGCCCTGGGGTGTTATCTCTTGTTCTCAAACTAAGTCCAAATAATGACTGTGCTAGTTATGAAAAAGAAAACCAACTTATTTTCAGTCAAACCAGTACAACAGACTATAACTTTTTCTTTCCTGCCTTTTTATAACTAAAGGAGATTTTGTGTAGACTGTGTCATACACACAGTCTATTTTTGTTGCAGGTGGCACTGAGGATTAGAACCTCTTAGGATGTGAAGCTATGCCTGTGCCATTACAAAATAACATAGTTATACATGTGGGCAGAGCACTCAGACTGTCCTTGGCTCTCAGACCAGAGCAACTGAAAACATTAATTCTGTCCCACAGTGTTATCTCTTGTTCTCAAAATAAGTCCAAATAATGACCATGCTAGCCATGAAAAAGAAAGGTTTCTAACTGCATGAAGAAAATTTACTCATTTTCAGTCAAACCAGCAATCATAAAAATAAGAAAATTATAGTCATAAATACCTATTTAGGGTCAACTGATTTTGAAACTTCAGTAATTACATGTGAAAATGTGGCAGACATCTAGGTATGTTTCATTCAAATCTTACCTTTCAGTGCAAATCACAAATGCTAAAGGAAATCTCTATTCAGCAGTTAACAGGACCTATGCAGCATCGCTCATGGAGTTTCTCCATCAACAAAGTGATAACTAAAATGTCCTGACATCAAATTATGATGACAGTGGCTTAAACATACTTATTGCCAAGGCTAAAACATATGTAAATTATTTTCAAAACAAACGTATACAGGAGTCTCCCAACTCTTTGACACTTCCTGTTGGTTTGTCTTTTTTTTTTTTTTTCTTGTTTTATGACTACAGGGAAGTAGGGAATAAACTCATTACTGTGAATTAGTCCGTAAGGGCTATGAGAAATGGACCTAGGGCTTTGCACCTTGTACACACACTATCCTATCTGTTGCTGCCCGCCCATTGAAAAATCATGATCTTTGGGAGAGACCAGTCACTCCTGGCACCTTGATAATACATCTAGCTCCAAAAAAAGACCTTCTCATAAATACCACAATAAAGGGCAAATGCATTGTCAGAACAGCATGACGAATAACATACTAGGTTTTAAAGGATAAAGGATCCTCTCTCCAATATTCTGCAACTGGAGCTAATACTTCAACTTAACTTCAAGCAAAAAAATGTAAAGGCTTTTACAGCTTGCTTTCACCCAGAAGAAAAATAGATCCCTTTCATATATTTATATGTTCATGTTTGTATGTGTTGATAGGAGATGCACTTGCAGATGTAGGTATAATTAATTCTAAAGATAATCGTACATAGATACACATAAATTTATTAAAAAAACAGGTCACTGGGGGTAAATGTCCTAGCCACTAAAGTATTGGTTCTACAGGGATACAACTGTTTCTAAACCAAGACGAGGATTATCTCTGATTAAATCTTTGTTGCAACTGACATGCTTTTGTGGGAGTATTTCATTAAAATCCTTAATAATTTTCTATTGATGATTCACTTCACTAAAAAAAAATGCACTCAGCTTAGCTATGTGTAACCATATTTTAATCAGTAGGCATATTTCAATAAGTTTGTGCTTCAAAACAAAAGAAAACTTAATGCTTTCCAAAGTGGATTTTCTGTTAGTATAGTATAGTAGGGGGGATCATCTAGAGATGGTGTAAAAGATGTGAGAGGTAAAGAGACACATTGTTTTCTTTATTCTACACACCACATTTTCCTGAAGACTGATTCCTGTTTCAACTTTTAAGATAGATCTTTAGTTATAAAAAAATTAAAATAAACCCTTTCTTTTTCACTTTTCAACTCCTGGATTTATATGGTAGCTACTTCTGAATTTCTTTTTTAATTTCCTTTCCTTAAGAACTGACTAGATCAAATTGTTTGGCCTGTATTATACAGGAAACAGCATTAGATGATCACAGTCTAAGCACACATTTGGTGACTCCAGATCATAATAGTGGTCAAACAGCAATTTAACAACTGTGAAGACAATTACCGCAGGATCACCATTTTTAAAACCCAAGTAAGATTCAAGAAGCTGTACAAAACTTCTGCCTTTCTTCACCCCAGAAAATTTTACTGAAGAGCTTTGCAGTAGAAGAGTTATAACTTTGTTTACATGCATAAGGGCTCATTAAATTGCTGGATTGGAAGACTGTATAAATTATTTATCCCCATAGAGAAACAGGTTTTTATAATTCCCCTCTCATATACAGAGTTACTGATGTAATTAAAGGTTAAAGAAGATCAAATGTTGAAAGGAGAAACGTGTTCCTTCTCTCCTGAGCACAGTCATGCAATGTTCTGCCATGCTTCCTTCCTTCATTAGCTGATGCTGAAGGACCTTGACTATCTTCCTCCTTAATTACCTCAGGTTAGAAACAGAGTTTAGCCCATGTTTTTATTATGTTTTCTGTGCTAGGGGACGGATCATTCCCTGCGTTCTTTCTTAGGCAATGAGAAAACTTAAAACAAAAGAAAATCCTCTGCCTCCATAGGAAATGTCAGGTAAAACACTGTTACATTTGATAGAAGTTCTGTCACAAGGAGCTGCTCAGCTTCCTCTAGCTTCAGCATCATGTCGCAATTACCCACCAGCTTAACCTGGCTACCTGGACTGCACGTTGTCAAATGATTAACATAAAATCTTTACAGAGGGAAAGGCTAATTATATACCCTCATGAATTCTAATGGCAGTGTTTCCAAACTTTCAGTGATGCCATTATATTCTATATAGACTATAATCGATTTTTATGTCTCACAAACAAGCAACCTGCAATTTATAAGCTACATCATTAGACCTTTTCTCATTGCTATTATTTTCTTCTAGGTGATGTATAATGGGTTGCTAGTAAGGAAAATTGATTAATTCCTCTGATTTTTAGACTAATTTTGTTTAACTTCCTCAGCTTTTTGGTACTGAAGAGGGAAAACATCCCAAATAAAGCCTTAGCTCTTTTTTGTTAATAGTTCAGTTGGACCTCTCCCTGGCTGAAGTGATCGTGAGATAAAGGCAAAGTTAGCTTTTTAACCACAGGTCTAAAGGTGAATAGCCTTCAGAATCAGTTAGAATGAAACTGCATTCGCTTTATCTGCTGATCTTCACAGGTGATTGCAATTCATGGAAATCCCAGGCAGCCGTCTGTCCTGGAGAATTTGCTGTCCTCTGCAAAGCTGGTGAGGCTTCTCTGCCTGCACATTTAAACATCACTTCAAAGGACAAGAAACAACAGCAGCTGCATTACAGAGCGTGCAGCAGAAAACACATACATGCTTCTTCTGTGTGGGATCCAAACTTGGACACCGAAATAGCTTCTGTGGACAATTTAATTTAAACTTTTCCAATATAAGTTGTATTCAGTTTTGTTTTCAAGCTGACTTACAAGACATGAGAGCTCTGTAATACTGCATATGGATTTATTTTATGAACAGAATTAACAATGTTGAACAGGAGGACCTGGTGCTGTACTCCTCCATTTGTGTCACTTTCTAGGTACATTTATAAGAAATCGTACCATACGTATTTAATGAAGCACATTCTCTATTACATTAGGCAGCATTACAACACAACACCATGTTAAAGCAATCTAAATCCCACCTTAGGAGACAGCAATAAAAAGAAGTTACATGAATTACTCCTTAAGGTAGAAAGAGTTTACTTCTTCACACACAACTTCAAAGGTTTCACTGTGAGTGAGAAAGAAATCATTACAGGGAGTTACCAAAGACAGTGGTCTAAAGTGGGGAAAATGGGCAAAGAACAAATAAACTGAATAAAGAAGAGTAAGCCCCTTGAATAGTAAACCCTTTAGCCAGGCCTTTATAAAAAAACATGGGCTGGGCGGGAAAGTTGGTAAGGCTGAAATGAAGAGACCCACATCACTGAAAACTGGAAAGGAGCACCACACACAAATGGAGAGATGGAAAAGGGACTGTTTGTAAGGAGCAGAAATAAGAAGGCATAGCATTAAGGGGAGAGGTAAGGCACTGTAGGAGATCGTAAAGGAATAAAATATTTGCTATAAACCCTTCAAAACTGTAGAGGTCATCTGCAGTAATGTAGGACATCTAAAACCAATTATGATTGCTATGTACATTTCCATATCTTTATCACTGTGTCAAATATCATTCAATACGGAATATGACTAATTCTGACTTAGTGTAAGAATGAAATATCTGAGGGAGGAAATTTTAGTGGAATGCGGTTCAACATCAAAAAAGAATCAGCAATGCAAATCAGACTATGTGATAACTCAGGAATGCTAAAAGGAAACTGCACGAGAATCTCAGACATCCTGTCATTTCTGGAAAATGTGATCACCAGACCATTATATTCATTAAATTAAAAAAATAGTAAAGAATAGTAGATAGTAACAGGTATATCTTTGTAAATTGGAATGGCACATTAAGTAAAAGAGAAGGAGGATGTAACACTCTGTACTGTAATATGTGAAGCTGACAGACAGATCTCAAAAGCAGATTGTAGACATGCTGAACAGAAGATTATATGGCATAGTCCAGTAGTAAAGTTAGTAAGACATTTTAACAAATGTTCACATTTAGAGGAAGGCCTTTAGTGATGCTATAATAAAAACTTGACCAGTTCATCTGGTATTTTCCCAAAACATGAAATTTGTGGCAGGTGAAATCCAAGTTAGATCATTAGATTAACACAAAATGGAACCTCTTAGAGATACTGGTCTTGCAGTATGTATAGAAACTACTGTCTTTTCAAATGTAGTTGTTAAATTCAGATTAAATAATCACCCTTACACAGGTCCAAACTTCACATGCTGCAAAGCCAAAAGCAATTAATACACAGAATTTTACACTGAAATGAGGGCAAATGCCTTCTGTTATGATGGACTTGTATCTTGGTAGAAGGATCTGTTTGTGTGCTCTGATACACAAACCATTCTGTTTGATAAAACAAGGCTAGATAAAATGGAAAGTTATTGGACTTGTTGCTTTTTGGCTGCTTTATTTGATTCCCAAAGCCAAAGAGAAGAGAGAATGCAATGCTAAGCAAAAGGAGTACAAACAAGAGGAATGAGAAAATAAAATTGAAGTGTACAGCTAGAAGAAGAGACAAATGTAAATTAAGACTGGGGTGAGCCCTTTTTTATTTGATAGAGAGACAAATAAAAATAAAGCAGAACAATCTTTGCCTGTTTAGAGATTAAGTTTCAGCATATTATTTAAGAAAGTTTTACCTTATAGCTCAGACTTTCCAAGATAAGATAAATTCTGTGCTGTTATCAAATTCTGACCTTAATTGCTGTCAATTCCTAGTTCTTTGTCACTATATAAATATAATGTGAAAGCACCTGTTCTGAGTAGAACAGTGTATAGTCCAACTGTATCCTGCTGTTTTACCACTATTTTTTCACATGCTCCAGACTGGCCATATGGTTAGTTTGTCTGATAATTTCCCCAGGAATGGCAACTCATTGAAATGGCCAGTTTGAAGGTCCCCTTGGAGAGCTTCTTTTTTTCCAGCAATCTTGTCTCTCACAGAACTGTGAATCCCATTTTGCTGCTTTGAAGAGCACACCTGAGTGGTAGATTTCTTTCATTTTCTTTGGTTTCTATACTGACATTTAATCAACAAGCTTAAAACACCTCCTTAATTTTGTCACTCAGAAGTCTGGTGTATCTCCATAACAAGAGGTATGTACTTCTTTCTTTTTTTCATACAACTGCTTAAACCAATTTTTATCTTTTCATAGCACAGACATATCATATTCATTGAGAAATGCTCCACAAAGTAAAGTTCTTGTTTCAATTTCACAGGTATTGTGTAAGAATTCTCCTTTGAATGTTCCTTATTATGTATAATTTGTAATTCTTTCATATGAAATTTTACTTTTGAATACACTCTATAAAATGAACATAAATTTTTAGCTTGACAACTACTTTTTTTTTGGTGGAAAACTGTAATGGAGCTGCCACTGCAAGGTATTTATCCCCTAAGGTACTAAAAAAGCACTGTTAGTAATGTAATGGGGTCTTGCAGAATTTCTTATTCTGTTGCTATTTCATTAACGAGAAATTGTTCTCCAAAAAACAAACACAGCTTCGTTCCCCCCGCCCCCCCAAAAAAACCCAAAAAACAACACCACAAAAAACAACAACCCACAACCCTGACTTGTCAAAAAGAAAAATGAAGGAAAATAATGTTCCTTCATGGAGAAGCCAAATCAACAAGGTCCTTGTGGAAACAAACTAAAAAGAACTTAGATCTTATCTCTAGATCTAAGTGGGATACTGAGGAATAAAAAATGCATGCGTACAATTCCTCAGAAAAATTTATAACTTCTGTTTTTTCTCTCTTTCTTTCACACACATGTGCCAGAAAGAGTAATACAACTGTAAAGAACAATTAAGACGGCTTCCAAGCATTTGAGATCATTAGGAGCAAAACCAATGACAAATTCCTTTTATTGTTTGGCCGAAGAGAGCTCTCATACATCAGAATGGGTGAAACCATAACACTAACTCCACAAACAAATCATGTCAATGGCAAAATTCTCATGGATTTAAGTGCAACAAAGATTTAATACTAAAGATGTATTTAGTACAGAACCCAATAGCCCATTAATCCTTATATTTTGAATGCACTGCAAATACAGTATATACCACAAGAGGAATAAAAAAAAAAAGTTTGTAGCCATACTTAGAAAGTTTTGACAGTCATGCTGTTTAAGCCAGGTAGCTCATGAAAGATTTTTATATAGTAGAACTTCTAAAAATACAATAAAGTGATATTTCACGCAAGAATAACCTAATCAGCCTTAACATCTTTGCATAGGGATTAGAGCAAATAAAACCAAAACTGCTAGTATTTTTTGAGAGGAAGTAGTTCCAGGCAAAATTTGGGTATGACACTCACATCCACTGACATTTAAAGAAGACTGAATATAAAAAATCAGATTCCCAAATATAAGAACCAAAGGACTCAGACATCTGAAGGTTAACACATTATTATCAATTAATGAGTAAGTATAAAACCTTTACGATTTTATTCTATCTCAGGTTGGTCCTCAAATGAAATTGCACTGTGCAATTTATTACTCGGTGGAACTGAGAAGAGAACACAGAGTTTGTGCCAAGATAAACCAATCAAAGATTTATGTATTTCATTGCTGACAAGTGATTTAAACATCACTCACAAATTTAGTATTGTTCTTAAAGAAATTTACAAAATCTCCTGATGAGAACTCAAACTCCCAAATCTAATGACCATTCTACTATATTTTTCACAGCTTGAAATCTTCTTATATTCTGAGAGCTTTTATGGGAGGCACAAGGAAATCCTAAATAAGCATACAATCTTGTCTCTCTCACTGCCATGTTTTACTTAAATATTCCCAAAATTTTTTTTATGAATGATGTCTACTAAAGACTGTTCTATGCCAGGGCACAGAAAAAACTTGATGCATTCCCCCAAATTCCATTTTCTTCATCAGCAAGCAATTTCAGTAGAATAAAAATGCAAGTCTCTTTTCTCCCAAAAGAAGAAAAAAAGGTCTTGTTTCAACATTTGCTGAAATAGAATTGCATTGCAATGTGCCTTGCAAGATACATTAAATAGAGAGGAAAAATTATTTTCATATGTTTCTTCACAAAGGAAATATATATTTTATACTATTCTAAGGAAATTGAACCTGTAGTTCCTTTTCCAAGACCATAATTGAAAATAGTTGATCTTCTTGTACTTTGAAGTACTTACAAAGGTAGCAATAGAATTTTGGCACATACAAATCTTATTAGCAAATAAAGAAATACAATATTAGGATTTCTGAAAGTTTTGAGAGATTAGAAGTAGTTTCAAAGTAAGAGTAGTTTATTTATTGTCCAGGAATGGTGTATCAGATACAACACAAAGTGTTTAATTAAATATGTACACTATTTCCAGTGATCCTATAGTGGCAGCACACACAGCTATGAAATTGAAAGAGAACGGAAAGCAGTGTGATGCACACATAATATAGTCTGGTAATGGATGACAGAAGGGATGTTCGGGTTTTTTTTTTCATATATTCTGCTATAGTTTAGCATTCTTGCAGAATACCTATGTAGCGTGCCAGGTTTCTTCTCGGAGCTGGTACAGCATCCAAAGGCACAAGAGAAAGTTTGTCAGCAAGATCCTATAGACATCAAGGCAGGTGAGAAAGCACATTCTGTGCTTTGGAAAAAAAAAATGCCCTCTAGTTACTCTGTACATATCAGTTCAGAAATAGTTGAATGAATTCATCTTATGCTTGTAGGCTAATTCCTAGTAGCAGAAGAACCAAAAGGCTAGAAACTTACAAAAGTGTTTCTCTCTTTACGAGCTAATCAGTCTGTGTTGTTCAGAACCGCCTTTACTTAACCAGGTATTAATGAAAATCACTGTTTCTGCCATTACACCTTTCTGCAGGTATAAAGCTTTACATTCTATTGACATTTGCTAAACACTTTCTGCAAGAAAGCTCTAAAATCCTTCATGCAATAGCATCAGCAAGTAGTATTAAAGTGCAGTATGCTTAGGAAAATTCTTTTTATCATCTGACTTTTACCCCAAGAAAATATAACCTTACATGTATTGTAGTAGGTCTTCAGATAATTTCTGAAAAAGTATCTTTGCTTTTGCTTGCAAAGGAGATAAAATTAATTCGTTAAGGACCCTTTTATAAATACCATTTTACTCAAGGAAATTTTAATCTTGTTAACAGATCTTGTTACCATGCTATGCTGTGAGAAATGTTTATAAAGAATATATATGGAACACCCTAAATCTGGAACGCTCTAAATTACAAAACTTTATTCATTACTTTTGCTCCATCGCTTGTATTTCAGCCACAGCTCAATATTGTATATAATATGTAACATCTAAACACACAAGTAAAATCCACTTCTCTTGTAGCATGTATTCGTAGGAATAAAGCAAAATACGCTCTGAAATTTCAGATATTGCTAAACAAAGCAGACAGGGAATCATAAAAGGACAGTGAATATTATTAGCCCTATTTTAGGGATGAAAAATTGTGAGGGAGATTAAATACTTGAGATATATAAAGAACTTGTAATAGAATTTTGAAAATAAAATAGCAATTCCAAATCCCATTTCCAGTACTTAATTAGTTCTCAGTCCTTCATCTCTCCCTTTTTCCATTTTATGCTTCCAGATGTCTACCATCCATCTGATGTAATAACTTCTGAAGGATCCATTTTTTAAAGAAGAAATAATATCTGTATCCAAAGGGTTGTTTCATAATATTTTTTTCTTAACCATAGTAAGTTCTGCAAAAAGCAAAATCCAACTGCAAAACCCAAGAACCAAAGGTCACTATCACAATTAAAATTATTTTCTGAAAGAATCCAACATTTTGGAGAATAACTTGCTGCTGGTCATATATTAATCAGTGTACCATTCTTACCAAATGAAAACTGCTTTAAGAACCTGCAGCAATAAGAAGTGTAGGATGAGACTCATGGTGAGACTGTTGCATGCCCTTCAGAGACAGGCAGGCAACACACACTACATTCATTAACCAATAATTTGCTGAAAATTGGCTAAGTGTGATATACAACTATAATAACATTTCAGATTGGTTTTTTACATCCTTTTCCTGATATCATCTATTTGGTTACCAAAGGATTTTTTTAACAACACTGACAGCCTCTTACTTTATCAACAGTTTTCCAGGCTACATTTTGCATAAGGTCAGAGAGAACATTAAGTCATATTGAAACTTAGCTGAAATACTTCATTAAAAAAATAATTCAGGAATATGTTTTGAAATGAAGCTAAAAGGAAAGCAACTCTCCA
The DNA here is from genome assembly GCF_036013475.1 of Columba livia. Lineage (NCBI taxonomy): Eukaryota > Metazoa > Chordata > Aves > Columbiformes > Columbidae > Columba > Columba livia. The sequence continues at coordinate 106,752,232 of NC_088604.1, forward strand.
AATATTTCTGACAGCTATGAAAATTTCAATACTGAGAGTGTTTCAGAGATTTGATTTAAAAGTGATGCACTGGCTCACAGAAAATGGAGGTCCAGTCCCCAAGCTCAGCTGAAAAATCCTCATGATTTTTATTAAGATATGATATAGTATAGTACAGTATAGTACAGTATAGTACAGTACAGTATAGTATAGTATAGTATAGTATAGTATAGTATAGTATAGTATAGATATTAAGCTTATTTGGAGATTAATTTTGCCTTACTTATCTTTGATAACAGACTTCTTTAAAAGAGAAAAAATTCTTTCCAAATCACAGAAAGTTTACATACTATTTCCAATAAATTCCTTAAATATTTTTTCTGGCTAGAACTCAATCAGTAATGCTTGGAGGAATAAATCACAGCTACATAGACAGGAACTTAAAAGAGATGTAAGCAAGAGTCACATTCCCACCTCTCTCGTAGCTGAGCAGGTGAAGACCGTGGCTTCCCTTAAATTACTGCATGCACGCTATCAGAAAACTCCTTTATATTTGCCTCTTCAGATTAACTGGCATATCTGCATGAGGAACTGCTCTATCCAAATGATCTGGATTTAACAAAGTCCTCCCAAGAAAATTATTTCTCTTTACTGAAACCACCGTAACAGGACCAAGCTGCGGCATGATTTCCAAGTATGTGTATGGGGGCTGAAGTAACCTCACATGCTGTGGCTATATGGTTTACTTCTCTTAGCTGCAATTAGACCACTCAGCTTCACTGCGTGTTTTTCAAGTGAATGAAAATTCCTGACATAATAATTGCACCTCTTTTTAATCTTACTTATATAAATCCCAGAGATGGCACATTAGCAATTGTAAAATCTTATTAAATTGAGATTTTAGCCAGTTTATGAAATACATTAATGTTGTAAATAATCATGAAGCTGATATTTTGAGAAGTCTGGTAAGCATAGGTAGTAGAATAAATGATGGTCATCAACACATTTAATCTTTATTGATATACTACAGTCCCATTAGGCTAGTAAACTTTTGGTTCCTTCTTTGTGTACTATCTACTGTGCTTCAAAACAAAAAATAAAAGTTTGCAGATGAGTACTGCTGAGCTAGGGACATATTTTATATGACAGTAAAATCAGAGTGCATTACATTATACTCCCTGCATTGCTTAGCAATAAACAGCCTTTAGGGATGTTAGATAGGACTGGGATTTCTGACTGGTACTATTTTCCTGCAAAATTTAAGCTTTCCTAAACAAATAGCACTGCAATTGTTTTACAGAAAATGCAACAGAGAGGCAGTAAAAGACACATACCTTGAGCTTGAACAAAAATTATATGCATACAGACATCTGAATTTAAACCCATTATTATTAATAAAAAGGTATTTCTAAAGACAAAGCTAGTAAAACTACATATGAGGCACAATAATTATAACACATAAAATATTAATAGTTGTCTCTAAAAATTTATAAATAAAAATACTTTAATTGTTGTCTATGATTCTGCAGTTTAGCTTGTATCTGATGATGCTTAAACCATTATTTTCAATTCTTCTTTATGGGCTACTGAACTTTTTTCTTTTAAAAACTTTCATTTTCTATTCTTTCTAACACACATAGTCCCATTTAAATCAGTGGGAGTAATGATGTTTCATATTCCTGAACATGTCACCAGGTGATTAAATATCATGAGGTAACATATAGGTTAACCATATGCCTGTAAGTAGTTGTATTATTAAAATAAGTATGGTTATCCACAGCACATTTGTATATACATTAATTTATATTGGGGACCAAGGGGATAAAATTATCCACACAAATAATCCAACCAAATACAGTGGGATCATCTGTGCATGAAATGATCATAAAGAAATTTATTGGGAATTCAACTGTGACTTCACCCTGTCTTCACCTTCCACTGCACTAACAGCTTTTTATTTGTATGCTTTACATTCAAAAGAGTACATAGTATAACATAGTGGATATAATATAAATCATGAAAAAGGTAAAAGAAATATTTTAACCTTCATAATTTTTTGAATACACAAACAAAGAGCTGCTGATTTTTCAAGTAGAGAATGTAACAATCTATAAATAATGAGGGTGACAAATAATAAAGGTGTGTTTAGAGTTCCTGGGACATTAATAGATGCAGCTCTTATAAAGACAACTATCTTAAAAAAACTAGCTGCTTAGGTCAAAGATTAACACTACATTCCTGCTGTTGCGTATGGAATATTGTATTATGGCTATGTTATTCCTCACATAAAACTTTTACAGAAGACTTTAAGAAATATGTTTAGGCAAAGATTTTAATGCAACACTGAGCAAGCAAATGTGCAAATACAATGTTTGTATTTTATTTTTAAAACTTAATAAATTCCTTGGAAAAACAGTTCTGAAATGTACCAAAACAATTTTGTCTTTCGTCTTTCTTTCTTTCAAAGATACACTTATTACAGAGGAAGACCAGTTAAAGAAAGTAGAGAGAGACCCAGTATAGTAAGGAAGTCTTCTTTTTCAGTCTTAAAACACCTATATGATTTAGTCACAAAAAACAACTCAACTGAAAACCTGACATTTATGTTAGCAGTAGTATCTCCCCAAGGAAACTCTATGTAAGCTTCATTTCCATTCTGATTCTTTTTGACTTCAGTCTTATTTTGAAGCAGAAATATAAAAACCATTTGAGCAGGAGCAACTTGACTTTCAGGGTTAAGACTCCTGCCAGTCCTTTGGAAACCCAACAGAATCTGTTCAAGTTGCAAACTTTCTCAAAAAAATATGTTTGTACAATGTTAGTGGAGATGTCTTGGATTTTATCAGGAAACTCCTTTAAGATTGTTTGAATACTGGCATACTTAAACTTCAGCCTGAGCAGGTCTCCCCATCACTGGAACCTTTGTAGCCTGTGCTGGGTCCAGGTACTGAGTTTTGGAGCAGGAAAAGGGTCCATCCATAAGCAGCTTCCCTGCTGGGAATGGGCCCTGTGGAAAGGATGCTTCCTGATTGAAGTTCAGAAAACATAACGGCTGGGGCTAGGACGTCTAAGTGGGAGTAGAGTTTTAAAACCTATAAAAGAATTATACACAGTGACTATTTTACTACTTTAAAAAGAATGTTCTTTAGGTTTTTATGTCAAAAATAGCACCTTTGAGACATAAGGTTTCTTACGTAACTTAGATCCACCCACTTGATTCATGTATGTTATGATACAGCCTTTAATTACACAGTTTAATGCAATTGTCTCTGTAACTTGTTCTGTACACAGGTCTATTCTTAACCATAAGTAATGACTGAGTCAGAAGAAAGCTGTTATGCCAATGAGCAGTACACCTGGCCCTGCAATACAGGAGTCCCTCCTAAAAAGGAGTGGGGTGTATCGTGTACCAAGGAGAGCTGAATACAGCCTTAAAGAAACAGGTTCTATCTCCTTCTCTCCTAAAAAAAATCTCATGTGATTTTGGTCAGGTTCTTAAAGCCAGGCATCTTCTGGGTGGTCATTCCTTACACTGTTCATGAAATTTGCATCTTCCAGGAGTGTGCTTTGCTGGATATCCCAGAATATGAGTGCTGTCACTCAAAGCTGTGATCTGAAGTCAGCGCAAGGTGTGCTTTGAAGTTCTAGTGGATGTTTACAAGTATGTAGGGTTATTTGTCAAGTATTCACATAAACTTCAGATTGTGCACTCAATATTAGTGAATGTTTCTGCCTGCAGTCACTCTTGCCTCAGTTCTCCTCTATGACTGGGATAAAAGCATCTGCCATCTTACATGGGCATTGTGTAGTTTTTAATATTTGCGCAGCAGCTCAGACATTGTAGTTACAAAAATCTTAAGAAAAGCCCAGGGAAAAATTAATAATTCCTCTTCAGTGCTGGTTTGAATACAGATGATAAATAAGGCTAAGGGCAACACACTGAACAGCAAAGAGAAAACAAAATATTGAAGAACTTATTATCCAGACTATGCACTGAATGAGGCAGAAGGCTTGAGGAAAAACTGGTATCTAATGAAGTAATTAAAGACTGCTTCATAATGGACAGCCAAAACCGGATTAAATTAAAATTGTACAGTATATTTTTTCCTGACAGTTCATAGTTTGAAAGTGCTTTATAAACTTAATAATATTCTCAGAGCATAGATTTTGAGTGCAATATGTTCACACATGTTAGGCTGATACCAATAACTAAGGTTGATGAGAGAAGGACCAAACTGGCCATACCAAGCTATGCTTTAAAAAACAAGGTTACACCTGTTTGTTTCTTGAGGTTTTGGGCTGTTTTAATATTTATACACTTGAAAGATTTATTTTTTTTCCAACCCGAGGACCTGATTCAGATCTTACTCTTATTTTATAATGGCTTAATATGTTAGCTTCAAGAGCCATCAATCCTGATTTACACAGACATGGAAGGAGTACCAGGACAAATTATTTTACTCCATCAACTGACATACATTCTACTGAATGTGACAAACATACAAAAGCAAAATTTTTTAGAAATATTGTCCACAACAACACAGATATGATTTCTAAAGGCATGTTTCTCTTCCAGTTCAATTAGTTAATTTCCTTAGTACCTCTTTCTGCATTCTCTAATGATTAAAGCTTAATTTAAGCCACTGAGAGCTCAGACTGGGCAAGGACCATTTCTAATACATAATTATGTACTATTTTTCAAATTTTTGAAGAGGAAGCTAAGGAACAACAAAGTTCGGTAGCATCAAAACCTGTCCTCAGGTCACCTTATATATTTCACAGAATCATAGATTCATTTAGGTTGGAAAAGACCTTTAAGATCATCGAGTCCAAAATTAAACCAAACACTGCCAAGTCCACCACTAAACCATGTCCCTAATTGCCACATCTACACATCTTTTAAATACCTCCAGGGTGGCGACTCAAACATTTCCTTAAGCTATGTAGGAAGCAAAGAGCACATCTTAAGGGACAACATCAAAATAACTAAATATTACAAAATTCTCAGAGGCATAGTTTTCAAGTTAGGTGTATCTCTATCACAATAGATGCAGCATCACTAACTGCTCTTTTTTTATTTTTTCATGCAAATACAAATAAAATGAAAAGGCAAGTTCTACTCTTAAACACAAGCAACAAAAAAGATGAAAGCCCCCACTCATTGCTTCTGAATTCCTGTGGTGCCATACACTTAGGCTGCTATTTTTCCATGTCCAATAAATATGTTTCTGCTTTTCTGATAGGGGAAAAATCAGAAGGAAATTTTATTGACTTGGATTACTGTGCATACTTCCATGGTTTAAGATTTACAAAATCCACTAGCATGACTCAAGTATCACAATGGGTAATATGTGACTGAATAGCAGAGATTGTTTAATCAGTCCCTTTTACAAACTTGAATGATGTAGGTATTTATAATGTGCAAGAAAGAACCTACTTACATAAAGACTCCAGTGACATTTAAAACAAAAGAATGGGATCCAGCCGATGATAAATCTTTCTTATATCATCCCATGATAGTCTTAAAAATTAAGTGACCTCCAGCTATTGGTTTGTAATTTCCATTTTCATGTGTCTGTCCTCTGATAAGGAAAAATGGGAGGAAAAGCAAACTCAAAATCAGCAAAACTAATAAATTGTGAGCACTAATGTTCCTGGAAACTTCCTGATGAAATTCCACTGCTTTTCTAGGGATGATGTCATGTAAAGCATCTGTTGACCCCATTATAGATACTCACCTGAGATTCATTGTGCTTAGACATAGCAGTGTGTGTAGCCTGGGAAGAAGATGTAGTGTCTCACTAGCCTCTCCACCTCTTGTCCCTGGACCTTCCAGGTTAAGAGTCTGATTTTACAAATGTTAGAATGTAAAAACAATTTTACAAATATAAAATGTAAGCTTGTTGCTACATAGCAATCAACAGAATCCAAACTTTTTTACATCACTTCTATCACTCCTGTATGATTCAAAATCAGGAAAGATAACGTCCTTCTTAAGAGGGCTGCAGAGCATTTTTTTTTTACTAGCATTAGGGCCCAATTCTCACATTTTTATTAATAATGAATGTTATCATTGCACCACAAGACCATAATTCATCCTAAAGCTTTTCATCATGGTTGTCCCCTAGACACCCATTGTACAAATGCTGACATGTGTATGTGAACATTTTTGTTCTTACCTTTGGGAAAAAAGAGTCAGGATAAGCTTATAAAGAAAATTACAATACTGAGATACAGATCTTCACCCCATGTCTGCTCACTAATTCTGTGATTTTCTATATACTTCTTAAAAAGAAAGTACATATAATTTATATAATATATACATGTAATCTTTCTGAGGGCGTCTTTTCTTAACAGAAATACCTCCTTTGATGGAAGTGTCATGGGAAGGGAAGGGAAGGGAAGGGAAGGGAAGGGAAGGGAAGGGAAGGGAAGGGAAGGGAAGGGAAGGGAAGGGAAGGGAAGGGAAGGGAAGGGAAGGGAAGGGAAGGGAAGGGAAGGGAAGGGAAGGGAAGGGAAGGGAAGGGAAGGGAAGGGAAGGGAAGGGAAGGGAAGGGAAGGGAAGGGAAGGGAAGGGAAGGGAAGGGAAGGGAAGGGAAGGGAAGGGAAGGGAAGGGAAGGGAAGGGAAGGGAAGGGAAGGGAAGGGAAGGGAAGGGAAGGGAAGGGAAGGGAAGGGAAGGGAAGGGAAGCTCACTCTGTATCGTAAATTAAGATGTAATTCTGAAACTTTGGAACTGTGACATACAACTCCAATTGCATAGTGTAATGTCAGTGACCTCCGTAATGGCTGTACATGCTCTCTTAATTACAAGAAGACATTGCTGTGGGAAGAATCAGTCTAGTTTCTCTGCCTTTAGGAAACACAAACCCTCTTCTCTAGACAAAATCACCAAAAAGTCAAACCATTTCAAGAACTTGTGCACTGTGCCACAGACTAAAAGCAATCTGCAACTTGCACACCAATGTAGCATACATGTAAAATATACTGTTTAACAGTTTGCAGTGGCAGCAACTGCAAAAGTGATTCTACTGAATACACTGCCCACTTTTTTGGTGAAAGATTTTTCCATAAATTACCTAGTCCTTTAAATGTAAAGTGAAAGCTGTCATATAACTTTACTCTTATAGCAGGTTTCATATTCATGTATGAAATTATAAATAATTAGAATGATGATGATGGTAAAAAATACCAAAATTTAAGAACAGTCTGTTCTGTATGGATATTCCCAGATGAATACTACAGTCTGAATAAGCAGGTTATTTAATTTGCCCTAGATCTTCTCTGTTTTCATATTCTCACTCAAATAATAAATTCAGAATCAGCAGGTTATTAGGTTTGCCCTAATTCTAAACTTGAGTCAATGGGACTTCAAATTGATTCCAATGAAAACAGAACCGGCTTTTTTCAGCTATCTTTGAGGCAACAAATCCGTTGCTTATTAAGGCCTAGCTAAATAGTTCTAGGTTCATAAACAATTCCATGGAATTAAAGAAATCCCAAATCCTATTATACAATCCTGTTCTTACAGAAAGATGCCAGCATACCTCTGTCTTTTATTTCTTTACAAATTCAAACAAAGCATGACTGAGGTCACCTCCTGGCTTCACCTCCAAATTTCTCATTGAAAATGAAAGAGAAAGAAACTTCAAAAATTATATGATCATTGACTGGGAGACAGACTTCTTCACTGTCCTCAGACACTAAATCTTAGATCCTTTTACAGTAATAAGGATGGCTTCCGTACAGCTGTCGTAATGTTGCAAAGGAGAACTGTTACGACCAGGAGAAGAGCTGAATTGTCAAGGGAAAAGTAGACAGTGGATAAACTACATCATTTCTAATATCTAGTCAGACTAATGGAAAGCATGTCATGGCAGACCAGTTATTCACAAGGAAAAATGCAGTATTCTGAACACCCAGCTATGGACAGATAGGCAGTAAGAATGATGGCAACTTCAAAGCCAGCTGATAATTATCAGTTCTGTAGACTAAAGAGGTTGCACTACAGTAAAGGGAGCTTCAAGTCTCCACTTCCCCTACTAGATCCCTAATAGAAATTCTGATCTTTCAAGTGCCTGATGGGCAGGCAGAAAATCCTACCAAAAATCTCATATAGATTGTTATTAGTTTAACACTACAGATGGAGAAACCAAACTGCAGAAGTGGTGTAAACTGGTTAGGGTCACTGAGAAAACAATGCTATATCAAAATCACGTGCTTTTTCCTACTTTGTTCATAGAGGTATTTTGTGCATTGAAGTGCGCATTGGTTCTGCTGAGTCAACCAAGACCCTGGAGAATGGCTAGATGTTAGCGTGAACCCACCACATACAATTAATTTTCAGTTTGGCACAGGAGAACCTGAGCTGAAAGACTGAGTTCTGTATCTATGACAATATAATCCAGGCAGATAAAGTGCTTGTGATACCCTCAGATAACATTACCACAGTACAGAAGGAGCAGGTGTCATTCGAGAAAGTGTACATCTTTGTGGGAAAAACCTAAATTGTTTTGTAAAAGATTAAAATATGAGCCCTGGTCAGAGTAGAATTCAACAAGGACACCACAGTATTATGTACCTTGACTTTGACAGTCAATTCTATTTACAGCAACACAATTAAAGGTAAGTTTGTCACGTTCTACTAAATCATTTCCTGAAAGAAGTATACTTTGGTCTTTACCTTTTATACCTCAGGTACAACAAGGTACACAACACCTCAGAATGCCCTTTACTGTTCTGTAAAATCATGTGTTTATGAAGGCATACAATTTTCAACTATAGCGCAATAAACTAGATAAAGTATTTTTCCAGAAGCTGGTATGGTTTCATGTTTTCTGAAAGGAACACCAAGCTTTCTGGAAGACAAAACATCATATTAATTTCAACAAGAATACCTTTCTGTTTTAAATTACCAACCAATTTTTATTAAAAGAAGCATAAAACCTCAAAGCTGCATATGTTAACACTAGCCTCTACATAAAGATATTTCTATCAGGAACTGGTGTCTCTTGCCAGTCTGTTTCCTCATTCCCATCCATCAGCTCAGTAATGATGATGGAATAAAATCATATGTTCCGTAATCCAATGTTTTCCCACAACTCTTTGGCTAGCATCTACTAAAAGACTCAATGGAGCCAACCTGCAGCTTAGAAAAAGAGATGAAGTGCATTTGGTTCAAAATGTCTGTAAGCCTTGAAGTGTAATTACATTCAAATATAGACAATTTCATTATATATTTTTGAAATTCTGAATGAATGACTAATCTGACACAAGGTCCTATGCTGCTAGGCATAAAATTTTCAAGTGTATTAGCATTCTGTAGTTTGCAATATAGATTTAAATTGACATGAACCCTGAGTCTCAGCTAGGCACAAAAAGAAGCAACAACTTTACTGTATAAAATACTATTCATCCGGGGTACTAAGATGTATACTATATGCATAAGTGGTCTTTGTAAGTATTTCAATATCAGCATTTTGAAAGGATTAGCAATATTCAACAAGTAGCTTTCTTAGAAGATAATATAAAGTAGACTACCAATTCCTAATTACCAGTGACATGGTATTTAAATTGTGATTTTACAGGAGGTTGATATTGACATCATTATCCTATAATGCTGAATCCTGGCGAACAAAATAATATATCAGATTTCATTGGGGAAATGATGCAAAATTCTGCTTTAAACTAACATACTCTGTTTTCATACAACTAAACGTGAAGAGCACAGATTTAATACAGTTTTGAAGGACTCTGAGGTTATCTGACTATCTGCCCACAAGATTCTACCCTGACAGCAAAGTGTCCATTTAAAAACATTGAATAAAATTAAAACATTTATTGCTAAATTAATAACTTGTAAATACAACAGAACCTTAGTGTGATCTCTAGTGGATCTCTAGCCCTCCTCCTAAATCAATGTCATCCCAGTTGCCAATGGCCTGACAATGGCCTGACAAATTCAGCATCCAGATGAAATACAGATCATGTAATAGAGATGCATATTGTAGATAAAGACTGAGAAGTGTAAATCAAAATGAAAGTTTTGCTCACAGTATTTACTACCCCAACGTATATTCAGCTAACTGTTCAAGGATAACAACCATGGTGGTGACTCTGTTAAGAATGACTATAGGCAATGAGTTCAAGAGCATCGCTTTGCACTCAAATGCATATCTTGCTAAAGACAATTAAAACCAAAATACATTTATGTGTTTCATTCAAGGCATAAGATAATTGAATCAATTAAAATATGAAAAGTTTAAAAAATATATAAATATTGGATGACTTTTTAAAAAGTTAACATGAATAAGCAAATACGCACAACCAAGATTGATGTAATATATTCAGAACCCAAACAAACAAATCTAAGTGCTGGCTAGCCAGAGACATCTGAAATTCCTTAAAAAAATCACTTTCACAGTTCAAACCATATCTGGCATCAACTTCTGAATATCTGACAAGAAAGAATATCTCTTACAGCAAAAAGCTGAACGAAGAGTCCTCATTTTTGCCACAAAACAGAAACTCAGTGGAACAGTTAAAATAAAACATGTTCTAAACAGGAAGACTTTGAATTCACAAAGTAATTGTCTCTATAACGTGCTTATATGAGGCAAACAGGCCAGCTATATTTTAAAAAGATAAATTATCCTGTATGCAGTTTTTTCAAGTAGCTACAGATACAGAGAAGCAGAAGGGCATGGAGTGACAAGAAGCTGGGGTCAGTGAGAAACTTCTCCCAAGCCAAAGTATGTTTTGTGGGTTTTATTTCCTCCTTCAGAGGTCTCTGTCTACTTTCTCAAACAGGATCCTAGACACAGTTACTTTCACATAAATGAGAATGAAAATAAAAATATATAGAGAGATTTGGGCTAAAGCCAGAGAGTCACTTTTGTATTAATTTACTATTTAAAATAGTTTCTTTGTTTTGAAATGTGAACATAAGGAGCAAATGAGAAGAGGAATATGGAGATTCACTGATATGAATCATGTATTTCCCTCCCTTCTAGGACCCTGACAGGATTCATTAAAAATTTCATTTTAAAGATCAGTCTGTTTAATGAACAGCTCTCCCTATCACAGAATCATACCTTACCAGTTTGATTCATTTCAAGGAATAATATAATTTTCACTGAAGAGAAAATTGTGATGTATGTCAAAAAATTATCAGAAAATTGATATGGCAATCAGGGCTTATTTTAATGCTAGTCTTATTCCTAACAAAATTTATCATAATTTTGTGTATTTTTCCTTCTACCCAGTCACTATTATTATGTGAAAAAATATTCCCTTGCCTGTTTCAGTGCTAAACATAGATTTTATTTTCTCTTTTAGAAGGCTCTGGTACTGTCTTTACTCAGAAGCACACAGACTAATTGACCACAGAACTGCTACGGATCATATTTTTCTGTGCTATATACTGCATGCCCTTGATACTCAAGAATTCTAGTCCTTTTTCTGTGATTTCATGCCAAGTTCCCACTGAAGAGAGTTTAGATCCTATTTGCAAAGATCATGACTGAACACAATAAATCTGATTCTTTCCTAGTTTACACTGTTTCTACACTAGTGTAGTAGAGATAACATAAATTAAGCTACTCCTGATTTAGACAGGTACAACAACAGTTAAGCCTAATGGGAAAAACTTATTATTACTGTGGGTTTTCCAAAACAAATAAATTTGGTTAAACTTCTCATAATTTTACTTCAGGAAATATTAACAAGATTTTCAAATATGAGAATCTGGAGAGGGGACAAAACAAAACAAAACAAAACACAGTAGATTTTTCCTGAGAATAACTTAAGTCCTATGAAAAATCGCATCCTAAGGACTGAAAGCATTTTTTCTAGTCTCTCAAATGTGCAAGTCAGGATAGAAGATTTTGGAAATATTTTCTTTGTTGCTGTTGTTATTGATTTCTAAAGTCCTCATTATACTGTGGATGCTCTGCCTTACCAGACTGCAGAGACGCAGTAGCACACTAAATCCAAGCCAAAAAAAAATCCAAAGAAAACAGAATTTAATGACCACCTCTCACTTTTAAAGACAACGTATCAACTAGGACACATGGTGACAATTTTAGACAAAAATGGGAAGTTGGGAGATTTTTTTCATCTAAACCATTTTTAGTCAAAAAAGAGTGAAAACTCAGGACCCCTCCAGATCACTGCAGTCTCAGATGATCCTGCATCCTTCAGCACTGGCAATTTCTCACTAAGGTTTGTGGGAATTTAACACATTCCAGGAATAAAACATCAAAACTCAACAGCATAATTGCTATGTTGGCTAAGAAGAAATAAACAATAGCCAAGGTTTCTTTCTTTGGCAGACATAATGGTTTCAGTTGTTCTTCTGGCTTTTCTATTTCTCAGAAGATTAAATAATTCATAAAATAGTTCAATATCTTTGGTAGCACATACCAGTAACTACTAATCCCTTCATCAAAACCTTGCTAATGTGAATTTCAGGGACTACCTTTCCTCAATCAACAGATATAAACTGTAGAACTAGTTCTATTTATGTTGCTATCAGTGGAAATGTTGCCTCTGGTTTCAATGAAATCAGAATCTGAATACTTTATGATCCTTTGTTGAAGGTGTATGCTAGAACTGTAAGTGTTACTATTATTTTGTAAGGCTTCTCAGTGGCCAAGTGACATGTGAGGGGAATCTTGATCCCACTGAGGTCCATTGAAAAACCACTAGTATTTGAATGAAGCCAACATCTTACCCTCATTTGGGGGATTCTAAATATTATTTTGAGTTTCATTTTCTTATAAATTATATACAATTTATATATGCTGTATGTAAACATATATATATTTCATTAACATTCAATCTAAGCATAAAAAAGCTCTTTAAAAATAGCTATTAATCCTATTGTTACATAAAGCTAAGATTTTCTCTGACTTCATATTACATGCGATTATATGAACTTTTTCATGTAAGTATTACATGTTCCAATTAGCTTCAAATAAATAAGCTACGTTTAATGCAAAGGGCATATAAATGTATAATAATATATAAATGTCCATTATTGCTTTAACCAAGCTGCTACCCCATGTAACTTTCTTTTGGGCTTATCATAGGGCCTAAAACATGCTAAGGCAACTTAGTATTTTACATACACCTACATATCATGTAGTAGCACATATTAAGAATTTACACCTAAATACAAAACCCATTTACATGATCCTACCAAATATAAAGATATTTCATTTTACAGTTTCTGGGACTGTGTATTTTCTGAAACCATCATTTGCTCTTATTAAAAAATATTTTTAAATGTTAATAGGGTTTGACTTTTTTAATGAATGGTGGATGAGAGATATACAGGTGATAAACAGGATGCAGAATGACTGTAGCGTTTTGAGTATTGACACTATGGACAGAAGGAGTTACATAATAAAGCACAATCACAAATGATGTTTTGTTTCTTATGATGAGTGAAATCTGATAGAAATGATAAAGGCAAATTACTCAGCCATAAATCTAGCCACTCAGTGAGGATCATCATTTGGCCTCTATAATATCTTATTTAAATTTACCTTTTATATTTTAAACCTAGGTTTTGCTCTCCAATTTTAACATTAAGATTATATTTTCTTTTGATACATTTGCTCTTACTTCACTCATATACCATTACGTCCTGCTCTAGCTACACCACATATGTACTCTCTATGCTTAAGGAGCTACAAGCAATGGTACATTTACTGGCAAAATAATAGAGTCCCACATGTATCTGCAAAGTAAACGTTCACACTCCTTCCATTTGCCAAAAACTAAATATTAATCATATTTTACCAAGAGATTTATTTGCAGATGGTATTCAGGAAAGCACTGTTTTTCTTAGCTCCCTATTCCTCAGTAATACTATTCAGCAATTTTGTGGTCTTCAAGTATGTACTTCCCGGTTGCCCCTTTGTATTCTCCCTGTCTGACTGGCATGGTGAATTGCTAAATACATCGCAAAGCAGTACTGTTCACATCTATGTAAAAACATAATCCTCTGTTTAATCCCCCTCTTCCTTGGCAACAATGTAAGAAATTCAACAGTAAATCACTGATTTTATTTCAACAATGTAGCAGAGGCAAATATAAAAGACAAAGACTCTGGGCCTCCCTTACCCTAAAAAAATAAACCCAGGTCATCCTTGCACTCAATCCGGTAAAATTCTCCCCAAAGTCGCCTTCCGTGCTCCTAAAATTAATTGTCACCAGCTGCTTGTGACAAGCATACCCATCTCCTCCCTTGACTCCAGCCGAGCATGATGCTGACCAACCCTCCCGCCTGGGTGGCACCCAGCACCCAGGACAACCCCAAATCACACCCCACCTCTGGAAGATGCTCAAATAACATCTTCCTCCTCCTCCTCCTCCTCTAGCCCAGCCTCACAGAAAACACAGGAGTGATGGCACCATGGTCGGCCACAGACACATATGGAGGGCAGGGAGGGGAAGGCGGAGAAGACGGGAGCCAGGGACGCAGCGGCGAGGGAAGGGGAGGGAGATCCACTCGTACAGATGAAACTCCATGCAGGCCTGGTCTCCTACCCATCCCCTCCACGGAGCGATAGGGAGGGGGGCAGTGGGGCAAGCTGAAATGGCACCTTACCTTCGCTGCAGTCCTTCCCCCGAAAGCCTGTTTGGGAGCAATCGCAGACGGCCTGGTCATTGAGCACCGAGCAGACACCCCCGTTGAGGCAGACGTCCTCCCTGGCGCACAGGCGGCTCTGCTCATCGTCCAGCCGCACCTCCTGGCTTTCCACCGGTGACGCCTGCGTGTAGTTGACCCGGACATCCGTTATCCAGCCCTTGAAAGGCTCCCGGTCCTTGACAGAGGAGAGTGTCAGCTTTAGCGTCGCTGACCGCAGCTCTGGCGGGAGCCCCCCTAAGAAGAGGCCACTGAAGACAGTCATGTCCCGCCGCTTGGACTTCACCTCCACCCACTTGGCCTCGGCCCGGTCAATGATCAGCGTCGTGTTCTTGAAGTGGCGGCGGATGACAACAGCATGCCAGAGGTTGTCGTTGACCGCCGTGTCGGAGAGCAGGGTGGCAGGCTCAGCACAGAAGATGGAGAAGCTGAGCTGCAGCCGCCCACCCTGGGTGAGTATGAGCTCCAGGAAGTCGCAGAAGCCCTCATCGTCAAAGTAGAGCACCAGCCCGCTGGAGCTGCGTGTCTTCATGTTGAAGCTCATCTCGCTCTCACAGCAGGCATTCCACTTGGGGAAGCGGGTCCACTGGCCCTCTGCCCCCGGGAACTCCATCCCACTGCCCAGCTCGGCCCAGCAGCCCAGCAGCAGGGCCAGCCAGAGCAGCAGGCAGCCCCCGCGCCGCACCAGCGCCGCCCCCATCCTGCGCGGCCTGGGGCGGGGGAGAGGGGCGGCAGGGCCGGCAGGGGGCGGCACTGGGGCCCCGGCGGCAGACAGGGTAAAATCTTGCCGGGCACCGGCCGCGCAGGGAGGTTTGGGCACGCTCACCCCCGCCCCGGGAGCGGGGGTCACTGTGGGGGACTCCCCGGGGCGGGGGGCTGCGGGTGCCCTGCAGGAGGGGGTTGTGCGTGGGGAGGTGCCAGGGGCCACCAGAGGGGTCCTGCAGCAGGGGAAAGGCACCGTTGGGACTCTTCACTGGTGGGCCAGGCTTCCCAAAAGATGTCTGGGAGCAGGTGAGTCAGCAGAAATTTTCCCCAAAGCCAACATTACCAAACCGGGAGAAAAACCTCCAATTGGATCCACCAGCTTGGCAAGACTGTAGCAATATCCCAGTGCGTGTGCGCTTCTTTTTACATCCTCTCCACCAGCTGTAGTTTCCCAGGAAGCCAATTACCGATCCCAGCGCTGCCTCCCTAGAACGGATCCTCTTGTCAGATCATGGACTGTCTGCCATGGTGCTAGAGCAGCGTCAGCAGATGACAGGACTCATCGCTCATGGTTTCCCGAGCTGCCTCAATCCCAATGGGGTTGAAACCCAGAAGCTGTCAAACAGCCGAGTGGCTACTTGACATGCAAAGCCTGACAGCTCCACTTCTGTTTGCTTGCAAAAGGCCAAGGCTAAGATCCAGGGGGCCGATTTTCCTCTATTGTTTTTGTTTCTAATCTGCAAAGAATTGAAACAGAAAAATAAGAAATGATGACTAATAACATGTTAAATCATAAAGCTGATCAATAGTGGATGTTTGTGATTAATTTTTCATTTCAACTGCTGTTCGGCATTAGGAAAATGAACTGGTGCTGTAATTCTGGAGTTACTGGGAAAGCATAATAACTTGCAGCATTCAACCTGAATCTTAATGTATATGCTTATACTAAATTACATTTTATGGTATAATCTATATGTAAACTACTTACCTATCCAAAACTTTCAAATATTTTACTAGCATATTTTATTATTACAAGGCTGATGTTAAAAAGAAGAGGTGGTATTTATCCTGCAATTTGTTTTATTGCAATTTATTACTGGATATACCAGCACCTGTGAAGCTATACGGTCCTATTACTGCAGATTATGCTACCAAGCCCAGTTCTAGTTCTTTCCAATGCAGGTCAAAAACATATAAAGTAGACAGAACTCCCAGCAGGAACTGGGAGGCTTCGCTGTACATAGCACACCTACTGGTTTATTTTCACAGGGTGAGGAAGAATTGCAATGGTTTCTTAGAAGGCTTTTTGAAAATTTCAAACCACATTTTTCTCCGCCACCTGGTTTCTTTTGCTGCTGATATTCTCTGTTATGGCAGGGAAAATCCAATTCAAGTCAGCTCTGATGTTGACATTATTCACAATGCAGATCAGCTAATACCAGGTGCTAGTCCTCTGAAATGGGTTGCAGTATTTTATATATGTTTACTCAGCTGCCCTTATTTAAGAGGACAACTCCTAATTTTAAAAATAATATATATGTCACAGTTCACTCTCTTCCTCTGAAGAGGTCTCTGCATTCAAAGCATTTCAGCAGAGAGGCTCCCCTCTCTGTTTTTCTTACCCCAAGTTGCTGTATCTTTTCTGGAAGGTGTATATTAGCAGATCTCCCCTGATGGAGGAGAAGATCTCCAACACCTCCCTCACTCACTGCTTCCCCTTTACCTCTCTCCCATTCTTTAGCCAGCAGCACTTAAGCAGGCAGCGTATCATGTCCAGAGCCGCTGCCAAGCCCATTGGGCTGGTGTGTGTGGGGAGAAGGGGCAGAAACGAGCCTGCCAAGACAAAAACCTGCTTTAAAGCAGGCATACACCTCAGCTGCCTGCACCTGACACGTTCAGAGCTGCTAAGTCACCTCCTACTCTGTATTTAATTTCATTCCTCTAAATGTCAACACGTTTATTTTTATTGTCACACACGAGGTGGGCAAGAGCAGCAAAAGGGAGGCAAGGAGAACCCCCAAACTTCCCGAGGCCAGCCGTTCCCAAGCACCGGCGGGCAGCGGAGGGCCTCCGGGTTCTCCCCCCCGCGCCCTCTTCCCCCCCACCCCCAGCAGGAGCTACCTCTCGCAATGCCGCTACCAGCAGAGGGATCTCCGGCAGCCCCTCTGCAAAACGAGGTGGCCGGGAGGGCCCGTGGCGGGAGCCCCCGGCCCGTCCTCGCTTCTCCGGAGTGGGCAGCCCCGTTCCTAATTAGGGCCTTTTTGGGTAGGGTGGTGGTTGCAAGCAGGGGCGACGCTCGCTTGCGGCACCGCGCCCAGCCGCCGCACCGGCTTAGGCACCCGGAACGGCTCCGCCCTGCGCGGCCCGACGGGACGGCGGCCGGTCCCCGCGCCCGCCGGCGGCAGGAGCAGCCCCGCCACTGTCCCTGCCGGCTGCCCGCCCCGCGGCCTCTGCACCGGTGCGGGGGCGGGGTGCTAGGCACGACTGGGAGCCCATGTGGGTGCACCGGGAGCAGGGAGGGGATGTGCGGTGGCCCCGGGTCCCCACTGCGGCGGAGGGAAGGGGGCGATGAAGGAGCCGATTTGGGGTGCGTGGGGGGGTGCAGTGAGGCGGATGCTGGCGTGAGACACAGCGTGCGTGCCCGCGGGGCGGCGTGAGAAATGACTTGGAGGTGTGTGTGTGGAGAGGAGGGTGCGGGGCGGGGGGGGGAATTGCACGTCGGAATGTGGGGAGAGAATACGCGGGGTCGGGGCGGGGTGCGTGTATCTGTGTTCACGAGGGTTACCGGGGAGCTACGGCTGGGCAGTATCCATACTGCGCGCCTCGGGGGAAGCAGCGGGTGTGGAGGAAATGCGGGAGGGGCCGCGCGGAGGGGCGCAAGGTGCGCGGGGCGGGCGTCGCGGCGGCGTGAGCACCGGGAGCCAGTCCTTCCGCGGGAGCGCACGGCGGAAGGAGGGAAGGGTCTGCGCAGGGAGCGCCGCTGTGCATGGGGCGCAGGGGCGGGAGGGCACCAGGAGCCCGCGGTGTGTGCCGGCGGGGTGCGCGGGAGCCGGGCAAGGACACGCGTGTGAGTGTGAGCGTGTGTGTGCGCCCGCCGTGCGTGCCAGAGCGATCCCTACAGGTGTCCTCGGAGAGGCGCCGAGCGGGGATCCCACCTCCAGAGCATCCCTGCCCGCTGCCTGCCTCCGTCTGCGGCGCCTTGCCTTCCCTCTCTCTCACACACACAGCAGCAGCGAAAAAAAGGGGGAAGAAAGGAGAAAAAAAGGGAAAAAAATGAAAGAAAAAAAAAGGAGATGGGAAGACTGAAAAAGAAAGACACAAGAAAAAAAACCTAATAACTGCTTATTTATTACTGCCGGTATAATTCACACATTGTCAATAAACAGCACAGTCTTGTCTAGTCATTTCCAAAGCAGAGGGACACTTCCATTCTCAAAAGAGGACAATTTAACATGTATGTATCTCAAATGGGCTCTTAAGTATCAGGCATCCCTCCCAGCACTGTATATATGTATACACACATATGTAGCAAGAAACATACACAAACATAAATGCAGCTATTGCATTCAGTGCCTCACCAGTGAATTAAGATGCTTCCCTCCCCCCTCTACAATCATTTTTTCCTTCAAAAATTATGATTTAGTCACAGGTGCTCCAATTGAGCCTTTTCAAATTAGAAAAAGAGAGAGAGACACCCATAGGTCAATAAATCCTTAATAAATGCCAGGTCGGTTGGCATGCACAATCCTTGGCAGAATCCTTATTGTATAAAATACACAGCATTGTCTCTGGGTGTGGGGAAGACCAGAGAGTTCACAAATTACCAGATGAAATAAAAGGATCTGAAAAACAACCTTGCTGCAGCCAAAGGGAGAAGCACTCTAATTCAAAAGCAGACTTTACCAGCATCATTGATCTTTTCCTTTCATTTCTACGTATTTTCTAGAATCAAAGTATTTCTTAAACGGCTGGAATGATCGATTTTGCTATCCTCCCAATCTGCAGATGCATTTATTTTAATATGCTTATGATATAATTTCTATCCGTTCAAAAATGCATACCATCAGCAGGAACCTGAACAGTTTCAAGCACATATCAAGGAAGCCGGGTGCCCTCTTTCTCACAATAGAAAACGTCCCAAATTATCAATGCACTTCCTGCACAAACCCCTCGCCTCTTCCAGACCGCCACTGATAAATAACAATAATATTGCGATATTCATTCCCATCGCTGCCCCGGCTTCGCGTTTCACCAAGGCAGCTCACGCCACGGAAAACATGCAGCAGATCGATTTTATTCCCTAAGTCTCCTAGAGCCCCCCTCCTCCGCTCGCCTTTGCAAGGGATAATAAATCACCGCATCCAACCTTTAACTTGTACCTTCGCTCCACCATCTCCTCTCCTCTCCTCTCCTCTCCTCTCCTCTCCTCTCCTCTCCTCTCCTCTCCTCTCCTCTCCTCTCCTCTCCTCTCCTCTCCTCTCCTCTCCTCTCCTTGCCACCTACGTCTCCACAACGAGCACACAAACCTCTCGCGCCTCCTCCTCCTCCGCGGCCGCCGGCTCTGCCGCGGCAAAGCGGGGCTCGTCCCCCGCGCCGCCGCTCCGCCCGCGCTGCGGACGCGCCTTACCTGCGCGGGGTGCCGCGGGCCGGGGCAGGCGCAGCTGCCGGGGCTGCCTCTGCCGCTCGCCGACGGAGCGGGCGCTGCTGCGGGTGCGCGGCGGCGGCAGCGGGCGGGGGCGGCCGCCGGGAGCGGGGGGCGGTGCCGCCGCGTGACGCCGCCGCGCCCGTCTGCCCGCCGGGGGCGGCACCGCGCTCGCTGCAGCCCCGCATCCCATTCCCGGCCCCGCCCCGCCCGACCCCGGGCCCGCCGGCCTCCCCCGGGCCCCGCCGCCGCAGAGGGGCACGGGGCGGGGGAGCGTCCCGGGAGAAGGGCGCGTCTGGAGGGACCGTCATGGAGAGGAGCCGCTGAGGGCAGTGCTGGGGCGGGGGTCTGCGTGGGGAGGCCCCGGTGCGTTGGCTGAGCAAGGCCGGGGTTGGTGGGCGTGCACGCTGCTGCCGTCTGATGGCTGGGGAGTTCGCGCATCTTCAAAGGATGAGATCGTGAAACACCCCGAGGGCTTTTGGGCACGTCTGCCAGCTCCACAGCTAAAACTCTTATTTCTTTGCATTTTTTTTTTCTTTGTGTGTGTATGTGTTTGTTGTTGATGATGTTGTTATTTCTTATCCCCAGAAACGAAGCTTGCTGGATTCTGCACAGCCTGTTGCAAAACGGAGGTACAGACTTGTGACCAGAGTGCACCCAAGGACTAGATCTACACTCACAGAAGTGTTTGGGAAAGCTTGGCCACTTTTTAGTGTAGTGCCAAACCTGTCTGACTGTATTTTGCCTCTCAGTGGTCACAAACTGTTAGGGAAATTGACAGTTTCTTGAGATTGTTGGGTTTAGCTGCATGGAAAGTATTTGATCATGCCAAACATACTCAGTTTTGTCTATCAACCAGCCTTTTAACTTTGTACTCAGAAAGGTGATGCAGTGGTTGTAAGCGATTTGCATGTAGCCTTAGCCAAGGTTCTGGCAGGTTTTGAAGATACGTAGTGATGTTTGTCACATCGGGAGTTGCAAGAGGCCTCCAGTACTGAGCATCCCAGAATTTTTTGAGAATGGTCTGTGCAAGTACACTTTTTTTTTTTGGTCACGGTGTGGACATAGCAACTTACTTTTGAACTGAAACTTCAGAAATAACTGCAGTCCCAGAGGAGTTAGCCCTATGCTTTTTTTTTAAATGAAACAGGCTTCCTCACAGATTACAAGTTTGATGAGGTAACCAAGCAACATGTTAAGTAACAAGAATAAAAGCTTACTAGATAGGCAACATATCTTCAGTACTTACAGCATAATCAGACATCCCTTTTGTTCAGCCAGATGATACCCATATCAAGTTATTTTAAAATAGCGTGAGAACTTCCCTTGACAATTCTTGTAACTTGACCCATTCAAACAGAGCAAGGAGCAAGTGTCTCTTCTGCTATGAAAAGCAGATAAATTCTAGGCTGCAATATAATAAAGGAGCAAAATTGTAACCTGATGGAAGTTACTATTGTATGTGTGTGTGTTTATATATATATGATGTGAAAATTAGTATTTTCTGACTCTGGTCTCTTATTGTGCTCATGGTGAACACCTGGTAAAGCTTCTTATCCTCTTAGCTGGGGAGTGTCAAAGCCAAAGCCCAATCCACCCTGGATTTGCTAGCACAGGTGGAGGATTCTTCCACCTTCAAACTGAAGGACAGCTCAGTTATTCTAGCAGTAGCCACAGGATGTTCATGCTTCTCTAAATCTCTAGCAAGAAGCCTGCCACAGTGAGAGGAAGGCTGGGAAAAACCTACACAGAAATAAAGCAATGAGACTTTAAGTGAACTGGGAAGATACAGGGAGATATAGGGAGAACATAATTTCCTTGATTTATTGGTGGCTTTTGGTTGAGTTTTAGAAGAGTATATTAATTTTGTGATTCTCTGTCAATTGTTGCAGCATACGGTGTCATCATTGATTCATTCTGAAGCAGCAGAAAGAAAAAAAAGAAAAGGGAAAAAAAACCCCAAAACCTGATTTCCAAACTATCTCTTCGTAGGTCTTTCAGCTTGACAAATACATGGAATGTCTTTTAAGAAGCACATGGCCTTACAGAAATCTGACTTTCTTTTGCATAAATTAATGTTCTGTGTCACACCAAAATATTTTGAAAAATAAAGAGATAAAGGCAGCAAAGAGGTAAAGGCAGCAATGATATCATTGATAACAAACCAATTGTATTTTCTGTCAGAGGGAATGCAGTACATTATCCACCTTGCGAGCCTGAGACCTTTTGAAGGGATGTATATTTTCAGGAAAACAAATGCCTTTGAGTCATTAAAAAAATACATACGTGAAATTGTCCAATAGTTGTAATTTTAAATAATTGTCCAATAGTTGTAATTTTAAAAAAGAGATTTATTGGCAAGCTGAAGTGAATGCTGGAGCTGTCTCTGAGGCATGCGCATGCAGTTGGCATGGCTGTCAGAGCTAATAAAAAAGGAGGTAACCAGTCAAGGAGGTGCGGAAGAAATAAGAATGATTCTGCAGAGAATTAAAAAAAAAATCCAACTGAAGTGCTTCCAGAGAACGCTGGTTATCTGGGCAGACGTGAGAAGGATATGAGAAGGGAGAAAGTTGTTTCTGGGACAGAGACAGCAGGAATTGTTTTAAAGATTTGAGAGAGAGAAAATCTGTTTCTTTGCTGAAGTGGTCCAGGATAATGCTCAATAATGGGGTGGTTAGATTTTTGGGGTATGTCAAAGCTCAGTTCTGGTTATAGTCGTTCCACATATGCCTGACATCTTTCCTTTCTTTGGACCTATCATCAGTAATCCTTCTATAGCAAACCAAATCTTTGAGAAGCGCTTCAGACCCACCAGAGAGCTGACAATTTTCTTATTTGATTACAAGTTTTTTTTAGAGGACAACCAGTAATTTTATTTTTTTTTTTTTTTACGCTTCAGTAATTAATACCTTTTGAATTTGGTCCAGTGTGAAGAACAGGCAGATTGACATAGATGTATAGCAGAACTGACAGAGCAGTATGCAATTGTCCATATCTACTTACAGCCAGAGAGATTTAAAGAAATACAGAGGAAATACATTTTGCCTGTTAATTGCCATATTGCCGGGAAATCTCAGTTGCAAGTGAGGAAAGTATTCGTAAGTCTAAAGTAAGAAGAAATTAAAATATACCAGTCTTGGAAGAAAGACAGCATGTTACATAGGTCCTCACTTGCTCAATTCAATCTAAATGAAAAAAATTTTGAAGTACCTGGAGATCTTGAAGTAAAAGAGGAGAGAAAACTGCATGGTTTCACAAAATTAATTGCAGCAAATAATCAAATACAGTACTGGAGGTGATTGAGACGTATGTTTGAATTCAGAAAACAGAACTGAGAGGCAACTAACTACATGTGGACTGGATTTGATAGTTTTTCTAGATAATGCATGTTTTGAGCTAGCTTATACCTAACTTTGGAGGATTAAGATGTTAAAAACTTACTTTAAACCAATTCTGAATGGATGAATAATAAACTAAAGGTGCATACTTATGAGGATTTAAAATATTTGTTTACCTTAGACAAAGTACTGGCATTTAATTATAATTCCAACTCTTCTGCTATTTCAGAAGGTATCAGCTGTGTTTAGTGACATTCTAGTAATGAAGAGAAGATTGGAGGCTCATATAGTTATAGATGGCTTTTGGGCTCCAAAAGTAATTTTGTCCAAAGAAAGCACACATGATCAGAAAATGCATAGGCATATCTGAGAACCAGAAGATATTTGAGAACTTTGGGTAAGTTCAAAATGTCAGCTTACCACAAACCATTTTGAAGGCTTATGTGTGTTTTTCCTTGGACTGACTGCTCCCTTGTATTTACTGCAATATTGAGAACTTGACATGAAACATGTTCAAGAGAATGTAACAGTAATAAGTAACATCTGGCCGAAGATCCCCAAGATTAAAATCTTGGGATGATTCAGAGATTAATGTAGATGCCATTTTTTTGGCTTGGTAGCTTCATTGCAGGGAATTGGTTGAAGTACTAAGAAAAACAGACCTGTTTAATAGTTCAAATAATAAATAAATAAATATATCTGCATATATGAAACGTGTGAGACATTGAATTAAAAGTTTTAATGCTTATCAGGGGTTGCATATCAACCTGTGGATTTTTTTCATTAAATGAGAGGAAAACTAGATGAGTGTGAAAATAATAGTGTTCCTACAACATAATCATCATAGAGGAAAATGCAGTGTGAAGAATATGAGAGCTACCGAGAACTCAAAAATCCCTAAAGTACATTTAAGAAGACATCATTAGTGACAAAAAACTATAGTTCGATGGTTCTAAGTCTTGTAGCTGAAGAAACACTTCCACACATACCAATTCTAAGTCCTGTTGTGCACAAGGCTTGACTGATGGGCACAGCAGTACACGTCGCCAGGAGAAATGTGTAATGAAAGACCCCATATTAGCTCTTCTGAGCTGTACAGAAACTAATTTATCAGCTAACCCTGTTGATGAATCTTCAACAGGTTTTGGAATGGATTATGATATGTCACAAATAGCAATGGCTTTCTCACTGGAGCTCCATGAAGAAAGTCAAGGTGGTGCAAAATGTCCTTCTCAATGTGTATGTTTGTATCTGACAGCTTGTGTCAGTCAACTGTGCAAAACATGTTAAGACAGAGAACTGTTAAAACAGCTGTCTTCCAAAGCACATTTGGTTTGGTATTAACTCTGTTAATAAGAAGGGTGTTGTAGAATTTTCTTTATAGAGGAGTTTGGTAGGATTGGTATGAACATCAATAACGAGATTCTTAACAATTGTAAGAGTAACTTTCAAATTAATAATCTTACTAATTTCAAAAGAAGCCCCTGTGTTCATATCTCAAAAAACTGATTATTTTCTGTGAATCTTTATGTGGTAACATGACAGAACATATGTCAAATATTTATGCGTGCAGCAAATATATCTCAAGGACATCCTTGCAGATTTGAGTTTAAGAATAATACACATAAATACTGTGCAACTAAAGGCCTTTGATTACAAAAAATATAAGGAAACTGAATCAAATTAGAACAGCTAAGTTCAAATGTTTGCTTTTTAGTGTCTTAAAACAGTTTTGAAACAGCAAAGTATAGGCAATCTTTCAGCTAAGAAGAAGAATTGAAGAGAACAAACTCTTGCATATTCTCATTGAGTGGGCAATAGTCACCAAAAGAACCTGGAAGCTCATGTAATACCACAACTGTCTGTGGAATCACTTGAAAGAAAAGTGTAAGAAGTCCCACTGTAAGCAGACATAGGATTAATATTTCGTTGTAATCCCCCAAATAGATTATTTTAAACTCTAAAGTATTTTGCTTAATATTTCTTTCAAATATCTTAATATTTAATGGTCTTTTATAAAAGTTGCTCATATAATTTCCCATAATTCCTTTTAAAATGTCACTAAAGTCCTACTCGAATGTAATTGATGGAATTTATATGGAATTTATATGAATGTCATTTGTGTGTAATTTGTATGAATTTGCATGAAATCTATTCATCATCATCAATCATCACCTTTCTCATCCTCTTTTCTAGGATCACAAGGCTGACTAGGTGTATCAGTATATTCAGTATCCCTATGCATTAGGACAGCTTCTGGGCTGACTCCAGTGTGTGGCTCTGCGTAAAAAAGACGCTCTTTTCCAAAAGCCTCATGAATTGAAAAAGAATGTATAGCAAGTCTGTAAGGCTAGCAGAACTACAGGCTATTCTAGTGTAATTTATCAGTGTGCCTAAATCATAGATGTAGTATGCAAATTAGAAGAAGCAAAGAAATCGCACAGCTGCAGGATTGAATCTTGCGCGGGAACATCCCCTGAAGGTGCTGAGTGCCCTCAGCTCCCACTAATCGATAATGTGGGCTGAGGGTACTAGGAGAAGCTTGTCCCACTTTGAATTAAGCCCTTTGACAGCTTCAAGAAAATCTCTGATTATAATAATTTGTTTTATAATGTGTCACTCTACACTTATGAAAAATGAGTATACTTGCTGTAATTCAAGTATTCTACAGATACTTGGCTGCACTAAAAGTATGTTAAGTATACTAAAAATATATTTCTTTTCATAAGGGTATAATTTCCTAGTAATCAGAAGATATAATCTGATTCAAAAATTGCTATAGTTGTTAATGTTGGTGAGAATTACTAAGGGATCAAAGTAGAGGAATATTTGTGGTATGAAGGTGCAGATAGGTAGTTGACATCACCAGTGTTTAAACCATAAATGATGCACCTGCTGAAGAGATTCACTAAGTGAATAATGCGGTGTGCCAGATGGCTAGTATTTTTACACTTCAGGCCAGCTTTATTGTTGAGTTGCCTAGTTCAAAAAAGACTTTCACTAAGGGAAGTGAGGGCTGCCCTTTCAAAAAAATTGCAATATTAATTACTATTAGTTTCAAAGCTTCATTCATTTTTTCTTTGTTTAGTCCCCACAACCTGTCTTGGGTGTCCTTAGTGTTATCATTACTTTTTAGTAGTTCAGGTGTTTGTAACACAGTGCAGAAGAAAGTACTAGAGGAGGGAAGTAGGAATAAGACAAGGGCCCAAATGAGAGACAGATTGGGAGGCAGCAATGAAGATGGGTTGGGGATACAGTCACTGTACATGAAGTAATAAGAAAAAAGCAAGCAACGAAGTTAAAAAAAAGCAGGAGCTGTTGTTGGAAAAAATGAAGAGGGCAAAGGAAGTGTGATGAGCAAGAAACAAACAAAAATAATTAAAAGGCAAGTAGGAACTAGGTACAATGAAATGAATTAAAATTGCTTGATGATGGAGCGTGTTGGCTGGGTCAAAAAGGAAGTAATGAGGTGTAGGACAAATCATAAATACTCAGGCATCTTATGAGTTTACACTAGCCCTAAGAAACAAATAAGACTGAAAGTTGATTACTCAGGCTGTATTGTGAAGACAGGAGCAAACCCTGAAACCAGAAGCATTTGAATTCAGTTGTACAGTGATCATGGCAAAGTCAGAACTAGTGTGAGAGTAGATTGGAGCTGTTGGGAGAACTGTCTGTGGCTGCTGACAGCATCTTCTCCTGTGACTGGTTGACACACATGATCCGTGACACAGGACGATTTTTTGTGGCTGATCCTGTGGTGCTTCCAGGGCAAATTTGACTTTAAAGGGTAAAGTCTCCCCTGCTATAAATGAATGCTGTTCTTGTGGTCTTGTTGGAGGGGAAAAGTAGCAAAAGATTTTATAATAATATAATTTCCCTTCTGTTCAGCATGAAACCTACTTACTTTAATATTCAGACTAGGCAATGCTATATACTGCTTTTCTTATACATGATGTTTCTGGTCTGACCTTCCAGGCAATTAGTGTTGAACATGTTAATGCATTTGCCGTAAACAAGTTCTTAGCAGCGAACGCTTTGTCTCTCTAGCTCCATAGTTATTTCTAGTGCCACCTGCAAACACCAAAAAATGCCAGAATCCAGGACAGCCTGTTCCCTTAGCCCAGGAAACTACTCCTTCTACATGATATGAATATTCAAATTTTTCTCTACGTTTTCTATAAGATTTGCCTCTCTTTCTGAAAAAAATGTTTCTCTGATGTCAGGATGTCATTTGTGTTTTTAACACTCCCAAATTAGTGTTTGCTTCATGTAATCTATGATCTATACTGTTTTTCTTGTTGCTCTTTCAGTTGTTTCCCTTCTTCTGCCATGTTCAATAGAGTTATGTTTTACTCTTGCTCTTTCTCTGTTAATTCTTTCCATCCATTTTGTGACCACGGCCTTTGCCAACTGCTACTTTTGATTTAGCTGTGCATTTGTGCAAAAATACCATAGCTACCAAAGGAGTAGGAAAACCAGAGATTTCATAGAGCCTTACATCGTGGCAGGAGAAAAGGTCAAGATACTGCATATTTTTAACAACAGACTCAAGTTCTCTCTCATTTATTTGGTAAACTCATTTTGCTGAATGGGTTATGAGACAAAATTTTATGGTTCTGTAGCCAGGTACCCCAAATTGAACAACATACAATAATCTGAAGAGGGTTTTAAAGATCAGACTGAACTGTGAGTACTAATCAGTAGCTATTCTCTACTAATATTCCTCTATTGTCATGGATGTGATGTACCATTTCAGTGATGTGTATTCATGTTTATCCATATTATTTTACATTGCATTCTTAATACATCTTCTCAGCAACAAAAGTCTTTGGCTATGGTGACTATCAGAATGGTGTCTTCATCTACTAATGTCCCTTAAACCTTGACAACTGATTATGTTTATTTCAAGTTATTTCAACATACATAGAAAATTTAATTTGACAAATGTTTGAAAGTTGAAGTAATAAAAAAAATCATGCTCTTATTTTAAAGATGTATAGGCATGGTTAGTTATTTCTAAAGCAAATTGGAAGCTTCAAGTTACTCCACAGCCTTCCTAGAAGATACTGTTCAGCTTGAGTTTTGTATTTACCAGACAAGCTTGTAGCAGTGTCTTCCAAGAGGTTGGATCATTAGTAATTGCCAATTTTAAAGTATTGCTGGGTCAGAAAAAATATTTCTGGTCCTGTAGACAGTGAAATTACCATGGTTATGTTGGTTATAGACAAAAGACTTGGACTAGTATTCCTCAAGGCTTTCATCCTATAATCTAGCTAACACAGGTCTGCAGTAGGGCTTCCCTCCTGGCTCTGAAAGCTTCTACTGATTCTTAGGCATTCAGCAACTTAACGCTACAGGCAGAGAAACACACAGATTCTCCTGATGTTTGCAGGTTTCAGGATGTTAAAATTATGCAAATTGAGCACAGTTTTCCCAAAAAGCAAATTAGCATTGTGCACCTGTAGCAAGCATAATATGTGTATTTCAATGAAAGTATGAACATTCAGCACATTTTTACCTCATTAGCACTCCAGGGGTAGCAGTGACTTAATTCTCTTCTGTTGCAAGTTCTGTAGCTGCTACTCATAGACATTTTATAGTTGTCCATTAAAACAGGTTTGTCAAAAACAAACATAAATTTTATGAAAAGTGTTGAGAAGCCAGGGTAATGATTCATTCCTTTATAGAGTGAATTACTCTATTCTGATGAAACCTTTGGCATCCTAATTCTGTGGGGCATAAAAATAAATGCCACTCCCAGAAGTGGGCTGCTTGGCTTTGTAACAATTCAGATTTGGAAGCAGATACTTGCTATTCAGGATGCAGAAATCATAGAGCCCCTGTTCGTACCATATGAGGATACCTTTTGGAAAGGAAGACTAAGAGGAAAAAAGTCTAAGAAGAGCATGATCCAAACCACACAGAAGTAAACGGACTTTACTCTGACATGATGCAGAATGCAGGGAATCTGAAATTCCACCTCTTTGTGTGGTATCCTTAGTTTATGACAGGTTTGGTGTTGGATGGAGGACATAAACTTCAAGTCTCCACAAACTAGAAATCACTTTGATATGAGGAACAAAAACCAGTAGGTTTTTGTTTCATTTTGACTCAAATGCTAATGTTTTCTCATATAGTTGAATTAAAGAAGATTAAAAATTTTGCAGTGATCTTGTTCAGTTCTCGGTTACACTTTAGAAAAGCCTTATTTTGAAAGCTTTCTTGTAATTGCCCTTGAACTGCCCTACTGTATGAGTAATATACCTTCAAGTTTTTGTTTCCTGTTAACTGAAACACTAAAAAAGTTCACCTTTTATTAAGAATGTAATTTTAAGTTTTGTCCTTCTCCTGTTCTTTTCCAGATTTAATTTTGTTTGTTTACTATTTTATATAGATTTCAGTTATTTTGGGATTTTAGTGAGTTTTTTATATGGTAACTTTTGCGCAATATACTTTGCTGAACGTTCATCTAAGTCCACAAGTTCCCCTGTAGATGCTATAGGTACTTCTGAGTAATATCTCAACTTTTCTTTCTTTTAGTATTCACAGATCTGTTGCTGAAAAATTTTGAAATTAAAATATAGACATAATATAGGATATAACTACTTTAAGCACATCAACTAAACATAACATTAAGCTGCGTAAAAATTTTTCTCCCTTATTGATGAACTGTTAACTATCAACTCATGTTGCAAACCTGAGAGCAATTATGAACTTATAGCTGAAGGTACATTCTCAATCCACTGTTCAGAAAAGCTAGCAATTTTGGGGGAATGTAACGAGAATTTAATGGAGAGCAATACTAGGATATAACATAATACTAATATTACAATACTATATGACCTCATCTGATAGGTTTGCTGAAGTGTTTGTCCACTCACATCAAAAAGAATATCGTAGAATTTCAGGACAGGTTCAAGAATAGCAGAGGACAATTGATGACAATGCTGGGACATCACAGGGTCTCTCATAAAAAACTGAAAAGACCAAAGTTTCCTTTATGAAGAAGGGTCACATTCGTGAACACTTAAAAAACAAACAAATGAGCAAACATTCACCCTTGCCAACAAACCTCAAACCTACAGAACAGCCTAAAAGAGAATAGACTAGAAGTTACTATTTCTTGCCATATATGACAAAAACATTCTGTGAAACTGAAAGGAAGCTGATTCAAATCTGTATGGGAAAGTTCTTTTTCACACAATATAGAGTTAAACCATGAAATCTGTGCATTTGTGCAGGTTGCTACTGAGGACAAAGACTAAGCAAAATTAAAAAAAAAAAAAAACCAAAACAAACAAAAAAACCCCAACAACTTGAATATTCATACAATGATGAAGAAATTACAAAATGTTATAAAGTTGGCTGCCAACACATTTTTTGAGGACTGGTAAACTTCAGATGCAACCAAATCCTTAACAGGTTTTTTTTAAATGATTATCTGCCATAGCTGTAGTATGCGGTTCTTTCTTCTTCGTTTGAAGCATCTCAAACTGACCATTGTGAGAGAAAGTCTGGCAAAATAAAATTATCTTGATTCTGTTTCAGCAGGGAACTGAGATGAGCTTTTCCACCCAAAACTGGAGTAATGTGTGTGTCTTCTACTTCCTTTGATGGGTTTTCTTACTTCCCAGTATAGAGGCGATGTTGTTGCACCATTTTGTAGATAGATGTACATCTGTTCTGCTCATGCAAGAGTTAGCCAGCTGTGTGCCAGCTGTTAGTATAGCACTATGTCTGAGCTAATGAGCCTTGCTGATTTGTTTTTTTCTCCATAAATGTTCCAAGGGCTCTTAATCAGCAGCAGATTCTCAGCTGAGTGATGTATGACATCGTTTTCATCTCATTCTTGAGTAGCTGTACTGCAGCCTCTATGTGGACACTTAGTGACCTGTTCAGTAAACAAGTATAGCCTGTTTTAAAAGTGTCCATAAGCAGATGTGGACTCAAACATGATATATTCATCATTGTATTAATTAAATCAGTGTCTGCAGAGAGAATAGCACGTTCATTACTAACCAGTTTTTTTTTCAAACCTGTGTGATTTTTATTACTCAAGCTGGTCGCATGAATATTTTCACAAACAAAAAATATGGATTTGAGTGTTACTGTGAAGCAAGGGAAAGGGTTTGTGGATACCAATAGAACTGAATTCAGGATTGATGTTTTAAAAATATATATTCATAGCTGCAAATACTGCCTGCAGTATTCTTCCTGCTCTGCTCATATCAAACAACCAACTTAGGGAAAAGACTTTTCTGATGTAGCATGTTTTTTACTTACATAATTAGGAACAGGCAGCTACTGTTTGTAGTAACAGAGCTTAAAGATTATTAATACGTCCATTCTCTCTTCTTTGCATTTGAAAGAATTTATCACTCATTAGTACATTGTCAAAGGCAGGATTATGTCTTGGTCCTTGGTCCTATGTGCACTCACAGTGAAACTCCTGCCAACTCTCTTAGTTGCTGCCAGGAAACCAGTTTGTTTATGGTTTTGTGTGTGATTTTTTTGTTTGTTTGCTTGTTTGTTTGGTTGTTTTTGTTTTTGTTTTTGTTTTTTTTTTTTAAAGCATGAAAAAATAATAAGTGGTATCTTTAAGAGAAGAATCCTTAAGAACAGGAACTGAAATTATGATCCTAGGCAGTAAAAGGCCTGTGCACACCTGTCAAGACTGCGGTCAGGGAGTCTTGATGTCCTCAAGAAACCTGTGAATTTCTTCTGTCCTCTCTTTATTGTGTCCTCACATAGTTCAGCAAAGGCATGCTGAAAGCTGAGTTGTTAACGTAAATAACTTTCACTAGAGAGCTCTTTGGAGCTATGGTATTGAACGTCTGCTGGTTCAGGACATACCGACAGCACAATGAAGAGTGTCACTCAAAGGTCCCTGAGGTATTTCAGTGGCATTTCCATTGCTTCACGGTGGTCAGTGAAGACACGACATATTGTCTTGAACAGTTTTTCAACCTTGGCTTTGATTACATGTTCTTTCATTTTCCTCATAAAATTATTCTCAATACATTGCCATAATTAAGGAATATAACAATTTAGTAGTACAACTACAGTAACGGAGTAAATCAGTCTAATAACAGTCCTTATGACATAAGTTACACAATATAGTGTGGATCCTCTGGGAATGTAAAGGAAGCTGTGACAAGGAATTTATGTTGCATGAATACTGGCATTTTTCCCCGTTTACTCAGTTTTATCAATGGCTGTGTTACATAGTAACCTTCATATTATATGATGATTCTGGTGTGAGTACAAATGCTTATTTGTAGGAGATGAAAATATTTTTTGTGGTGCATTTTATTGAAATAGGTGAAAAAAAAATAAGCTAGGATTCGTGGTAGGACTTCAGGACAATTACTTACTGTGATGCACAGGTTAATGGCAGTTATATGGTCACTTCCTTGCACATCACATTGAATTATTATCCTTTTTTGTTTCTGGAAACATAATTAGTCTGTGATGGATGGGAGGCAAAATTCAGTACTTGGGGTCAAGCCACACCTTATAATGAAATAGCCGCAGATACTTTCTGCATTTTGAAACATTAATTTGCATTCGGTCTGTCAAATGTTTCTAACATTTCACACCATGTAAACTTAGAAAGCCATAGACTATACTCATGAGAGAAAATTATAACAGTCTGCAGTCTCTTCTGCCCCTTTCACTCACCTGCTATGCAACTGAGAGTTGTAGGATAATCCAGGATAGAAATGATGTCCTGTCTACTATTTATTAAATACTGCTTTCCATTTTTAGAATCTTGACATTGAACTGGTGGTAATCAATATATCTCTTGAGTAGAGCTAAGAGAATAATAAAAATGGGTGTTCTCTAGCATATGTTTGGACACAGTTTGACAATGTACTTCATTAATATTCACATGTGAAGTTGACTGAAAAATTTCTAATAAAACATACTGGAAATATGCTAATTCATTGAATTTGAAAAGCTGTGGAGAACTGTTGAATTCTAGAAAGCTTTTAGGTGAAAATGGCTTGTTTGATTGCAAGGTGTCTGATTATCTGTGACCCAAGTGAGAAAGAACTATAAAACCTGATGGTTTTATCATGAATATGACATTTTAAGACATATATTTTATGAAAACATTAAAAGCATTCCATTTTGTTTCAGTGTAAAACTGAGCACTTAGGAGTTTATGTGAAATATGAAAATGTTTGCTTTCTTTGATTCTTTGATACTGTCAGTATTTTTCAGGGCACTCTTTTGTTGGGATGTTCACATTAACTTGAAATTCTTCACCATTCAGAGAGTTAAAAAGAAGAGTTATACAATATTTAAGCCTTATTTCAGACTGTGAAATAGAGAGGAGGTGAAAGATACACATATAGGCTGACTGTTATGCTTAGGCATAAAGATGAAAAAAAAAATGCACTCTCAGAAATTTTTGCACTGATTTATTTTAAACATAGAATTTGTCTGCTTAAATTGAGAACCTTCTCTGTACAGCTAATAAAGGAAGATAAGCTTATTCAGGAGAGACTGAGAGCAGCCCTCATGTGCCTTTGCCATGGTGGTGGCTTGGCCACTTCCCCAGAGCTGACCCAGCATGTACCATGAACAGTGTGCACTCCCAGTCCAGAGCACCAGAAACAATAGCAGTTGGGAAGGTTTTGGTAAACTGCTGTATTTTCATACTGATCATTCATAAGAATGAGTATCAGCTGAATTCCTATCTTCTTGGCAAATAGAAGGTTCAAGGTAAGTTATTTTTGTCCATCTAGACACAGAAATTAAGAATAATTAGAGAAGGAGTGTCAAACTGTTTCTGAGAAAGCAAATCCCAGTTATTAGACTCCACCTGCATCTGGGCATGCATCACACACAGGTATTTTTAATATCTGAAGATTTTTTCCACTTCAACGTACATAGCATCTGAATGAACTCTATTGGCTTTGGTTATTTTTTTTTTCCATAATTTAAACTGTGGATTCTTACCTTGCTACTGTACCTACATTAAGAGATAACACTTTCAGTACATTACAATCTTTAGAGATTATACATATGAACATTGCAGACCAGCAAGCAATTGACTTATTTATTTAACCATTTTAACCAAAGTGATTTCTTATAGGATAAGTTTCTTTTCTTTATGAATTCCTGGAGTGCTGTTGGGAAGCTCACAGATACTTCAAGGAAAAACTAAGAACATGTTTTTGTCTGGTTTTTGTTTTTTTTAATTAACAAAATTGAAGAGCACATTTAAATGTATACCTCCTTTTAGGGAGCCCTGGGACTGGTAAGGCCTGACAGTGCCCTCAAGGCCCTGGAAATTTGAATACAGTGTTTATATTTTAAAAATCAGCATTGCTCATTTTTGCCAAGAAGTTCTGAAGAATTTATATGTTGGCTTCTGTTCTTGGGTGAATTCTTTCCCTAAACAAACTAAACCACACCACATAACAAGATTCAGTAGAACATCTAGGAAAAAAAGTGGAACAACTCTATAGGTAAGTATATATTATGCCCAAATGAACACTCAAATGAGCATGCATATTTAAAGACAACCCTTGTCGTGAAGGTGGAAATGACATTTACATAATTATTTTACTGCTGCTGCCTGACTTACTATATAAATCTTTAATTCTAAGCAAAATTCAGTGCATCACAGTTTTACAGAAAATCCATAGTCTTTGTGTTTTCATGGCTACCCTGCTTTCACATTTATTTGTATAATTTTGTTTTACCCTCACAGATGAATTTTGATAACCTTCCAGCTCCCTGGATACTTATGGACAGTTTGAAATACTGTGTAGCTCGGTTTCCTAGTTTTTGTATCATTTCAAGCTATCCATAGTCTAAGTTAATCGGTACTAAAATCCCATGAACCGTACACAAATTTATTTTTCCAGTTTCAGCTTTTTTTTTTTTTTTTTTTTTTTTTTTTTTTTTTTTGCATATTGCGTAAGAATTTCTAATACATGAAACAGAGAAATGGTTTATAGTCCTAATAAATTCTGTTTGGGAAAGATTAATTTTCTGCACAATCACCACAGAATTTGTAAGGCAGTGCTACCAGTACCAGGGCAGGAGATGGCTGCTCTCCAATACTGAAATTATTCAGGTGTCCTCTGCTTTTTCACCTTTTCATATCCTATCACTGTATATTCCACCAGAAACAAAAATTTCAGGGAAATCTGAATTCCTGTGGAGAAAAATGGGCCATAAATCTTTCACAAACATGTACCAAAATTATCAAAGAAAAAAGGATATAGTCTACTAAGTTTCTTCTGAGGAAATTTAAGGAGCAATCTAAGTCCTAAGTCACTCTCAGCCTGATAAAGACACTGGCCTGTCAGCAGCACTGGGAATCAAATTTGTCCTTACAAATTAAGCCTTTTCTAGAAGCCCGCAAACTGATGGTGGTGTAACAAGCTTCCTGGTACTGACGCAGAACTTCTCAAGAGCATTTTTAGAGAATCAGTTTTTGTTGTTGCTGTTCAGTTCATGTGAGAATGAGTACGCAAATCGTTTATGTGGGGGAAAATAAAAGTATTTTCTGCAATTACTGGAGATAATGAGAAGTGAGAATTTCCCAAGGGAGATCAAAGGTAACAACTGCATTTTTGATATTCATATTTCATTTCCTGGATCTGCCTTTGCATGTGGGGTAAATCAGTTTTGGTAGCTGATAACAGCAGGACATTATTTTCCTGCGTATTCATGCATACATTTATCAGGAGCTATTTGGTAGGGAGTGGGAAGAGATCAGGTGGTGTTTATTGCTCATCTTTTTATGTTGCAAACAGTAGTCCTGACTCACTTCTTAGTCCAATCCTAATTTTGCTTAGATGGGCAATGGAGTTGCGGACAAAAAAGAATAAAAAATGAATTATTGTATTTTTGCTGTCCGATAAAGTGTAATATTTCTGAGAGTAACAGAGTATTTGAAGCTAGAGAACTAGGTAGCATTGCCTCCGTGCGTTTCTGCGAACATGAATTTTTCTTGGAACTATATTTACTCTGAGTTTTTGAGAAGAGATGAAAAAAAAAAAAAAAGACGAAAAAGGTGATAGTCAGAAAAACCCCCTAACTTATTGTAAAGGAACTCTGCATTTTTATCTTTAGCTTTTCCTGTTGACTCATTTTAAAGGCAGACACCTGAATAATTCAGACAAGTAACTTTCAATATTATGAGTTCCTGGGGAGTAGGAAGGAAACCAAGAACCTGTCCAGTTTTCTTTGGCAACAAGAGCTTCTTTGAAAACTATGTTAATAGTTCAGAACACATTCTTGATTATACAAATCTCTTGGTCTTTCTTATTCAAAAAACTCACATTATTAACTCTCTCACTAGCCTCTGATAGTTTCACTATCAAAGAGTGTTTCTGAATAGGCTGATGTTGCTTTCTACAACAAATGTTTTCAGTTTCAAGATGCTCAGAGTTTCTGTAAGCATCCTCAGTCAGGGAAAAAAAATAGTAAAAGGAATATATGCCTGCTTTGTAATAGAATATTTCTTTAGCATTTCATGCTTACTGATAATTTCTTACTACTTGAAATGCTAGGTCTCTTCAGAGTTATAAGGAGTGCTGACTCCAGCCAGGCTTACTGAGCTGTCACTTTTGGTGAAAGAAGGATGCTATTTCCATTTAAATGAGTAGCTTGATCTAGAACTTGGCAGCCTACAGGCTCTAAGCAGCAGTAATGTATCCTCAAGCAAGTGTCATATCAGTTCTTTTGTAAGTTTATGATTCTTTTCATAACCAATTTGTCATTAAAAATAAGCTGTTTGCATACTGTTCTGTTTCTTGCAATTGTTTAATAATTATTTTCCTAATGGGAATATGTATATATTGTTTTAAGCTTTTTGTGGTAAAGAATATGTTTGATCTGTTTGTAACGTTCCCTGTAAATTTACGTAAATTTATAAATATTTATCAGAAATAGCAAGAGCAGGCTTGGTTTAGGCCCACACAAATGCAGGAAGACCAGCTGCACTTTTCAGAAAGAGCTGGTAGCACATGAACTCTCTTTCAGTCAAGATGGATGAATTTATTAGCACATGTGAGATTGTGTGGGAGCCTCGCTGTTGGAAAATAACAGCAGAGAAAGGAGAGTTGATTTGCAGGGTATCTCAGCAGTCGATAATCTAACTTACTTCAGGTACTGCCTTAGTTAAAGCTTCATACAGCTGAGATGCTGATCACCTCTATTGCTCTCCAAATACTCCTTTCGAAACTCTGAAACACTCATCTCCTCTAATGGTTTAAAGAAACTTGACAGCAGGCTGTCAAATATGGTGCTGAGACAGTCATATATCCGTTATAATAATATTGTCTACTTGTGCTCCTCTATCTGTTATGATCAAAATAAGACATGGTAGATATTAAGTGTTTTCAGATAGGGTGTCCGCATTAATACAGAATTTGACTGAGCGAACCAGATCGGTGACTGATTTATTTTACAGTACAAATAAAATTTTATAATGAAATAAAAAATACCCCTTCTAGAAATGTTGCATATGAAAAATAAATGTCAACATTTACTCCACAGTTCAAGACCACTAATTTCTGTTAATTTCTCATATCTACTTTTAGACTTAAAAAATAGCCATTGCAGTGTTTTACAAATATCTTTACAAATAAGTTATTGCTTTCAGGCCCCCATTTACTGTAACGCTAATCTGCCATTTTAGATACCAAATATGCAATGTGCTGCCTCCTCTACATGACAAGATGCCACATGCAATGAATTACATCTTTTAAACAAAGAACATAAATATGTTTAGTATCTTTGAGAGAAGTATCCAAACCAGTACTGCTTCTAAGAGTCTCAAATAAATCCTGTTTTTTAATGAGATAAGAATAAAGGTTTTATAAAGCAAAATTTCTTCAAATACAATGCAAAAGGTTTAATATTAATATTTTTCTGGGAAAAAAAATATCTTCAAATGGTCATGCAAAATGTGTGTGCTATTTTTACACAGTACTGAAAAAATATGAAAAGGAAAACAGTATTTTTCTTAGGTAACAGGAAATTTAAAATGATGCCTGTTAGCACAGTGCTTACACTTAATTTTTAAAAGAAAGTTGCATTGTCTCCGAAATATAAAACTTTGGTCCATCCCATTATTGTCAATGAACATAAGTTCCTGCTACTTGTGTATATTATACATATTATATTGTACATATTTACATAGATATAAATATGTAAGTGTAAATAGTATGCTTTAAAATACTATTTTGTTTTTCTTTTTGTCAAGTTATGTTCCATTTCATCAAATGCAGCTAGATCTTGAAACAACTTCTATGTTGGTTTTTCAGTCCTGCTATGCAGACAGACTCAGAAAACCTTTAATTGAATGCAATAGGATTCCCATTTTGTTTTATTTTGCTACATCACAGCTCCTTTCATAAGTTTCTGCTGGGGATTAATGTTGAATATACCTTCAGGTGAAAAGAATAAAATATAGCCTATAAAAAGAAGGTAGCAAAGTAAACTATTAGTTCTGATTAGAAAAGTGAAATAAGCTGTTGTTGGTTAGTTCTGCATTCTCAGTTTTTCTTAATCATTTCTGAAGTTTGGAAGCATTCACAAGTGTGACATGAGTAAAAAGTAAATACAATAAAAACGAGTAAGTTATTTGGGTAAGTTCTCAAATGACAGAAAGCAGATCTTGGCCATAGGCAGTGCAGGAAAATAGGTAAATCTAGCTAGAACCTCAACAAAAATAGAAACAGAATATTATTGCTGAAATGTTTAGCCAAACAGCTGAAAGTCTTGCAAAAAGAGTCTCTGTCTTTGAACCAATGCAAGGATTGAAAATATGGAATGGCATGGGGAGGGCAGAAAACTGCTGCACACAAAACAGTAACTGTAGTCTGAGGCAGAGTGTACCAAAACTGTCGATGTAAGTTGTTCTGAAGATGACTTGTAATGCACATCCTTCGGCACAAACCCTGCAGCTGAGCCACCCCTGTCTGCATGTACAGCTTTTCACCCTGTCAGCGTGGGCTCTGCGCAGGGTCTTACCCCAGATTCCCAGCCATGCTTTGCTTTGAATTCCTTGTTCACTGGAAGAAACTACAGAGCAAGATCAATCTTCTTTTGGTAACTGCAGGATACCAGGCTAAAAGTTATATTTCACCTGCCAAAGACAAATAAGCATCTGAAGCTTGAGCAATATTTACTCTTGCCTCGTAGTCTTTCCATCCACTAGTGCTATGGAACATTTTAAAATTTATGAAAATGTGATTAATGTTCTTTTTTTCCTATTGTTTATAAAATTCAGCTCCATGTATTTCCCTCATGAGATCTTTGTTACATTATTTCCTTCATTTGCTGTATTCCATAATTAATTTTCCAGTATAATTATTTTTAAATAATTTTAAAAGATTGAAATATTTACATTTTTCTGAAACTTTTCCCTGGAACTGTTTCAGTTGCCAGTGCATGCCTGAGCATCAAACACAGAACGCTCCAACTGTATGGAAGTGGAAAAGTAAGAAGACTACTTTACAGTCTGATATAAGTGCCTTTTTTTAAAGTGAAGCAAGACAGGGTGGGACAGATGGACACTGGAGGGCAATATCCAGTCACAGAGGGATGCAAGTAGCTTACAAGGCCTCTTTGATGGGGCAGGATCATAGCACGTGTACACAGATATATATTTGATACAATATTTTCTACTTCAGATTCAGAGAATTTTGTAGGTAGACCAAATCTGAGGTTCATCTCATATACATTTAAACATCCATAATGTTTTAGCTAGCTTAATCACTTTGAAGTCACTTTATAATCAGTTGGGAAAGAAATGTTGGTAGTGTTGCTGTAGGCATGACAGCCAAAGAGCATATGCAAAAGAAGTTTTGTAGGTTTAGGCAATATCTTTCATTAAACAAACTAAAAGTGTTAGAAAAAGTAGACTAACTTCCAGGAAAAATGTGTATCTTCAAGTCTAAAATAGAAGCAGCAGCCTTCAAAGGTAGAATAAAATCTGGGCATGCTAGTCCTTCTAAAGATAAATGTGCATACTTGAACCAAAGTGATCTCCATGGAAATGTGGTGTTGGAGTTGATCTACCCTATTTTAGATGTGTTTCAGGATGAGACTAATTATACCAATGACTTTGCTAGTTTTATTGACTATATCACCATTAACTTCAGAAGGAACTCAGGCAACGTACACAGTTAGGGAAGATGTTATTGGAGTTTTTGTGAAAACAGATGAATCTCATTCTAAAATGAAACTAATTTTTGAGTCACTGTTCTTATATTTTTTAGGTATGGCTATTTCCTTCCAACTGAAGCTTTCCAGCCCTGCACTAGGAGTTAATATGAAGCCAAATCCTGCCACAAATGTAATAGTGAAAGTATTTACTAGGAATTTTAATAAAACAATTTTTCACTGATTTATCTGAAAAATTACTGAAGTAGTTCTTTATGAACAGATGAAGGTAACAACAGGGGGTCATGGAATTTGTGATAGAGTTAAGAAATGATACAATAAAGAAAAGCGTATGTAACCATGTTCCTAGAATGTTATGCAACATTAAAAGCTTCTACCTACAGTCATTAGCATGATATTTGAGTATTTTTGAAATATGTGAATTTGATTCTCCCATAGGTTTGACCAACCTATTCTCTATTTTGCAGAAAGCGTACAGAGGCTCAAGACAAATTAAATTACTTGGTGTAGAACAGAGTATATGAGGCCAAAATATCAGGACTCTGTCCCCCTCCTTTACCCGAGTCATTGGGGTATATGTAAGGTAGAGTAAGATCGTCAGTAAGAGAACTGTGTGTTATAGGAATCCCACTGACAAGCAATTTGGGGAAAGTCTATCTGTGCCTCCCATTAGAGGAGCTTTCCAGGAGCCAGAAGGGACACTGTAAACAAAACTGTGGAGAGAGGATAATGAAGGAACAGCTGAGAAAGGCCCATAAAGGCAAAGATTTTCGTGCAGTTTTGGGGACAAAACTTTCATAGTTTCTTTTTATTAAATCACAATGGCCTGAGACCTGTGGTGCTACTTGCCAGATTTTCAAAGGTATTTGGGCACTTAAAGATGCAGGTAAGTAACTCAGTTGTTATTTCACAGTCAGTAGAAACATCACTGGATGCTGGTTTGTGTTCTTAAGTTCTAAGTATCTTTAAAAACCTAATCAGAAATTTTGCCCATCCAGTTAGTCAGGTACCAGAGGAATACTGAAATTTACATTTCCTGGGGAAATTAAGACATGACTGTGAGACTGAGGCCTGAACACATGCAGTTTCTGAAAAACAGGAACTTCACAGCTTTGCTTTCAAATTTTGGCTGTAGTTCAGAAAAGCACTTTAACACATGCTTAAATTCCATTAACTTCAGTGAAAGTTAAATGTGTTCTTAAGTGCAGTCCTTAATAGGAAAGGCCCTTTCCTGGAGCCTTTCAGTTAGAGAAGAACCCTAGAGGATAGTAGAGAGAAAAAACAATCAACCAAAAGAAACCCAAACAACAAAAGCTTTTGAAAAAAAAGTGAAATCTTTCTCATGGAATGGTTGGTTTTCCAATTAGTTACTGTAACTGCACATAAAAAGGTAACAAGATGTGTTTTCCATGAGTTTTCAAAAAAACATTCTTGACATAGGTAATTGCTGTTAAAACATTTACAATTTTTGCTTTTAATTTATATTTTTAACTTTACCTTGATGATTATTCTTCCCAGCAATCATTTCATCTTGATATCCTACAAAGTGATGATTAGTTCAAACCCTACCATAGAAAGCTCATTGTATTTGTATATACAGAAAGGCTGAATGTCTGTGAGAAAGATAATTTCTGTTAACACTAACAAGTATATTATTTGTTTTTGTCATGGTGGTAATACCCACACATAAATTGTTATCGTATGTGTGCTTCTCTCATTTTTTTATATACAAATCTATATTTAATTATATTTAATTGATAGTGGATCCAAATTATGAATTTTATTAATCTAAATATTTTAACTGTACAAGCCAGAGGCAGATTACAGCTAAATGGGACCCACATGCATCAACCTCTTAGCTCTCCTGCAGATTTCAGTGGAATGTGAAGATGTTTGCAAAGAGAACAAAGCTGTCCCCCAGCTGAAAGAGTGACCCATTTGCACATTTGGAAAGGTTGTGGTGGCCTGCACACAAAGTAATAGCCTTCCAATATTGACTAAGGATGCTCACTTGCTTGGTAGTTGCTATTTCCCATAGGAATTACATTTTTTTGCTGTTACTGCTTTTTCCCATTGTGTACCCAGTCTCTGTTCTTTTAGAACGGAAGCAGTTACTTCTGCCTTTGAGGATCTGAACTGATGTTGAATTTTATATATTGGGCAGTGGAAGCCCCAGCATGGGACTTTGGAGGATTTTAAGTGACAAAAAATACTGTCTTTTTGTTTTTGGTTTTTGTTTTGTTTTTAATGAGGCAACAAACATGTACAAAATATGCTAAAACTAACACCATCTCAGGAAAAAACTCCTCCACATCTCCTGCAATGCTCTTGTAGGAAATTGATTGAGCTGGTGTAAATCTGTGACCTTTGCAAGGGCTTCCACTCTCTGCCTGTGTCATTACTCGATTTCCAATGGAAAATAAGGGCATGACAAGTACTATTTGCAGCTGTTTCCAGTCAGTGCTTATGATAGTTCTAACCTCTGGGTCAGGGAGTAGTGTGTTTTGCAGTTTAATTCATTGACTATCTGGCCCTAAGTCTAGAAAGAGGGAAAATAGGGGAAAGCCAGATAGGGAGTACAATTATGGGCAGCTTAATTCACTGCCTGTGAAACAGCCAGCTATTTACTTTTCAGATGCACAAAATACAGTCAAGAGATACTTTCTGTATCTACTTGTCACTATGTTGTGTGCTGGGTTTCTGATCTTGCTTGTTGTAATATTCCTCAAAGATGTATTAATTGACTTCAACATATTAACTTGTGCCTTCTGATGCACATTCATTCACTTGAGAGTGGATTAAGGTCATTCATGTCAACATGGCTGGGGTTTGTATGACAGAGAGAAGTTGTGTGCTGGTAAAATCCATGTTAGACAATTCAGTAGGCCACAGGTATGTGGAGGAGTGTCATAGATGTGGCACCAGTTGGGCAGATGCACAGGGCACAGTGCAGCTGGCACAGCCAAGGGTCAGTTCAGAGGAATGCAATTCTAGATTGCAGACTGACGAAACCTGAAACTTGTCAAAAAGGGCTGGTGGCCCAATGGTCACCTAATGGCCTACGTCTTTGCTAGATTTTCCGTCACTGTCCAGCATTAGAGTGTTTATTCATCTTTATCTGTGGGTGTATGTTTCTGGTTTTGTACTACTTACTCACACTATTTTTGTGATTTAACAGAAATCACGACACAATGTTTTAGCCAAACATTTCAGCATTCAAATCATCCTTTGGTCTGGTAACAACATAAAAAAAGAGGATAAATGCCATATCATGGTTAAAGAGTAGCAACCCATCCAGAGTAGTTATATGTTCCCCAAACACTACATATGTAGCTTGAAGTATTTACTGCTTTTGTTTTTGACAAGTAACATATATCATCTGAGTAGTGTATGTCCTTTCCCTGCTGATACTGTGATCATCTTAAATGTAAAAGAAATTTTGGTTTTGTTTTGTATGACTTGTGGTTCATTCACTAAGCCATCCAGATATGTCATATATCCTTATCTATGTTTGTTGTTGGAATCATTAAGTTGCATGGCATAAATAACTTCCTAGAGCAGTAAAATACTCACAAAACCAATAAATTAAGTAAAAGGAAAAACAAAAACCTGAGAAGTAAAATCCCAGTACTTACAATATTAATAATATACACTCTTGGCAGGTATTTTTGGGTGAATACAAGTCTTGCTAGCTTCATTGTAACCATTTCCAGAAGCATTTTATTCTGAATTATATATAATACTAAAATAACTGTAAAATGTAATACCTATAAAATGATGCATTGTGTATACTGTATATACAATATGTTATTAGATATATGTACCCCAAACTAAGAATAATAAAATTGATCAGTTGAAGGTACACTTGAAATAAATTAGAAAT
Source organism: Columba livia (assembly GCF_036013475.1). Lineage (NCBI taxonomy): Eukaryota > Metazoa > Chordata > Aves > Columbiformes > Columbidae > Columba > Columba livia. Next base: position 106,796,597 of record NC_088604.1, read on the forward strand.
ACTATATTAAACAGTGGAATGATAAGAAATTCCAATCTGATTTTACTTTAGTACTTTTAATGATCTTTCTTTAATTGTGTGTTGATGAGTTAAGGCAGCATAGCTGAAAAGGCTAAGTAACATGGTTATAAGAAAAAGAAACCACAGGACAGCAGGAGGCCACAGCACCGGTCCATCCATGGTGGTCCCCCTGAAAGTGGCACCTTCAGGGATGCTGCTGGAGTTGACACACCTGGGAAGACCTGGATCATTCATGGTGCAGACTGAGGCGTCACTGCTGGGAAGACTTTGGCAGTCAGGCACAAGGAACTGATTTCCTGCTCAGCCTAACAGATAGATAAAGGATTGGATAAATGTATTTATTCAACAGATAGATAAAAGATTGGATAAATGTGTTTATTCTTTGAGTGTTCCCCTCCCATACAGATGATACACTCCAAGCCTCAGAGTTGTTGTTTTTTGGTTGCTCAAACTATGTAATTAAGCCAGCATACCTACTCTATAAAGCAGCTGTGCTATTATAGGTCATTATTGTATTTGAATCATAGTATAGTATATTGAACATATGAAGAACTATGATTTCTTTTTAATTGCCTTTGTCATAAAATGTTTTATTTGATAACAAATGTTAGGTCCAGCCAAAATGTAATGAAATTTCCTTTCACCTAGTTACTAATTAACAATTACTGGACTCATGTACAGACATGCTTTATTGTTATTAGTATTATGAAGAACAGAAAGTGTTTTTTTTTTCAGAAACAAAGTGATAAAATACCCTCACAATAATGGTAAAGATGTCATACAATTCCATTAGGAATATTCAAAGTGCCATGGTACCATCTGGATATCTCTTTGTTGAAGTGTTATTTTTCACAATTAATACACTTTATCATACATTTATTCATTGGCGAAAGGGTAGTTGATGAACATGAGGCAAATAAAGTATGCTGATTTTTTTCTTTGTCTGAAATCAAACAGTTGCACACTTTCACAAATTGCTTTTTTAAAGTTCTTTACTTTCTATACAATTTGAAATTTAGAAAACAGTAAGGACAGACATCTAAGAATGGGCTTTGCTTATTTGAATAAAGGATTTAGAATAGCCATGAAAGATTAAAGAGTAAAGTTTAACAGGAAAAGGAATGTAAAAAAAAAAATCTCTATATTCAAAGAGAAAATATTTTGGTCATGGACACTATCTGTTAGATAAGTTTAAAGAATTTCCTTTCCAGTTTGAAGAATTCTAATGGCATAGCAAGATACATGATGTCATTTCTTTCAGACCAAAGCCTAGAATGTAATAACATTGACAATCTGTTCACTTTTTAACTGCATGATAATTAGTGGAAATTTAGTGAGCTGCACAGAAGTGAAATTCTCAAAAAATATTTTAGCCAGTAATCTTTGCTGCTGTGAATTACAGCGCCATCTTTTAGAGGTCATGCTTAAAGACGATTTCTCTATCTGTTTTTGTGACTGCACAACATTATGACAGTGGTTCACAGAGAAGCTTTTAGGGTGGCCAGAAAAAGCCATGGAGTACTTCTATTTTATGAGAGACCTGGAAGTTAAGGCATTATAGTAGTACACTGAAAAAAAAGTGTTTTCAAGTACATGAACAAATAGCAGGGTTTGCATGTCTTTCTCTTAGGAATTGGCTTTGTACCCTGAGATCAGGTTAAGTCATTTATTACTGTACAGTTGCACACAACCTTTTAAACCACAGCCAGTCAAGATACCAACATGCTTTGTACATTCCCTGTCCACTGGGATTAAAAAAGCTGCAGTATCCCATTGCTACCGTAGTTTGTCCCCTGTGTAACAGGAGTTTTCAGTAGTTCAGTGCATTTACAGACTTACAAGCTTCTTGTTCTTAAAACTCAGAAATGTCATCAATGGGTACAGCTAACATCTGGGACCTCTTTACTTCCACTGTGAGAATCCATGTAGCACTCAGAAATGAGCATTCAGCAAAACATATAAACTTTCTGGAAATTAATATCATAAATACTAAATTGGACAAAAATGTAATTTTACTTAAAGATGGTTGTACAAAAATATAAATTATACAGTAAAGTGCTTGGTGCAGTACAGTGCACTTGACATGTTTTATTGTTTTAATATGTTTTTAATAGTACATTTTTACCATTTTTCCTCTTATTCACTGAGTTATTATTAGGCAACTACAATTAATAATTTAAAGGGGCCTATTCTGGCTTTTAGTACATTTATATGGCTCCCCTGACAGTCTTGAGAGTTTAAAATATACTGTGTATCCTTATATCTGGTTCCTAACATGAATCTTGTATCACTTTCTATAGGATTTTAGATAGGAATTTTTCACATTAGTTTTACATTTGTGCTATGTATGTTTTGGGGCTTATAGTACTTTTCCTCAGGCAGAAACTATGGTCTTGAGAGGCTTAGCTACACCACTTCTTTCTCTCTAAAGTTTTCCCACGTTACTACCTCTGCTTCTGTTGCCAGGACTGGCAGAGCCAAAGGCACTTGCCGGGATCCAGATACCCTGTAGACTGGCTTCCAGAAGCTGCAACCATCATGTAGTTTCATGCCCCCTAATGCAACCCTGCAGTGGCACCAAAGGGAATGAGGGCTTTATCCACACTGCCCTTAGGAGCTCTGCTTGAGCTTGGACTCACGTTCACAAATCAAGTGGCTCTAAAAAAGTTGCATTTATGCTACTTACAAGCAAAGCACTGGGATATGAGCTGTTTCTGCAGCTTCAGTTTGACTTTCCTTACCTGGAAATCCAGTTATTTCACTTGCAATTAAATGTGAAATGTGGGTCAGTTTTGTGACAGTGAGGACAATGAAGGAGTTCAGGCTTGCATTCTTGTTTCAAGTTAAAATGACAGAGCCAGCATCGCTTAAATTACAACTAGCTTTTTCCTATTCAGTGACCCAATTCAGCCTCATTCTTTAATTCCAAATGTTGTCCTTTCACTTAACATATAGCAAGATAACTGCAATGCGTGTATCTACAGTTTTGTGTGTAAGAGATTCACACACGTGTTTCTTGCAGTCAAATGAAGAGGTCGTGTAGGACTCAGATTTTCAGGGAAATAATGACTTGTATTGCCATGATGCAGTGTATATACACTCTTTGTGGATGTTTCATTCCTTGGAAACTACACAATCAGGAGGTGACACTTCCATACCACTTGCATCTCCTGTATTCACAAAAATCTGTGAATTATAGTATTTCAGGAAGCATGCATTGTAAAGTTTTATCTTACGGCTCCTTAAAGATTAAAAAGGCAACCTGTAAAAATCCTATTGTGGGTTTATAGGAGTGAGTAGAGAAAATGTGTTACACCACAGAAGCATTTTATAATATCATCCTCTATCCATTTGGACAATCTTCAGGCCACACAAGCAGTTTTTATAGTAGCCTCAGATGTCAGATTTTCACATGGCTCAGAGATAACAATCTTATTCTTTGATCCTTTTTTCTCTCTTTCCAGCAAAATCTCATTAGGATGACTTCAAGAGTGTAATTTAGGCCCAGACAACAACAAAAAAAAAGCATAACAGGATACTCTTGTATTTCTTCTGCCTTTTAACAATAAACATAATAAGGAATAGTGGCTAGACTGCAAATCCTGGGAAACAAAACACATGCAAGATTGAAACTTGCAAGTGAATTCAATATTGATAAGATATTAGCATCCATTCTGAACATATGACCAGCTTCCCTTTTCTGTGAATTTACAGGTTTCAGGAATACTCTATACCCTCCATGGAGCAGTATGATGACTTAATTGTTCTTGCAAATGACAGCTTTAGTTGGCTGTGAGTTTATGAGGCAGTAAATTTGCCTCATAACTTGCAGCATTTACCCAGCACATCTCTATGATGCTGTGAGCTATTTATTACTAAGTGTGTTTGGAGGGAACTGAAATGATCATATAAGCACTCAGAGGAGGCATACTATGATAAAAAAAAATACTCTTCCAATCGCGTCCTTTTGGTCTCTCATTCTCTTTCCAGTTCTTTTCAAATATAAGTACACTGACATCAGTCATCTCACAGTGGTGTAAGTGGTCAGTTAGAGATGGCTAACTAGCACCAGGAATATTAAATTTAAAGTTAATCTATAGACTAGATACTTGTACTCATACATGCTGGTGATACTCAAAGAAAGAGCAAATTAACCTGAATGACTTGCTGAATTGGACTGAAGGGCCATTATGCCAAATCATAGATTTATGCGTAAGGCAATATATATATATATATATATATAAAACAACACTTTTCCTGCTGAATGAATTGGAGATCAAATATTTCCTGAACCATAAGTGGTGCCTTTTGTTTTATTTATTTTACCTTTAAATACCATCTGTCACGCTTGTATCACTGAAAATGCTCATCCATTGTACTAGTTGTTTTCATAACGGTTGCAAATATGTAATATCATAAATAACATCAGTGTCAGTAATTTAATGGACTGATGTCTAAATTATGTGAAAATAAATATCTGTTCTCAGGCTAATTCATTGTATGCAATGCATTGTATGCATAGTCATTCTCAGTGGGCCTAATGTATGCTAATGCTAAATAAAGTATGTAAATCCATCCTATGAAGTCTGTTTTCCTCTTGATATATACAAATAACTCCTCCTAAGGCTTGTATGAGCTAAGCCTTTTTTATTGTTAATGGGAAAATACATAGTTCAGTGGCAAGGAAGTCCTGATTTGTCAGTAAAGCAGTTTTGCATGCAAATGAACAAACTAGTTCAGTTAAATAGTTTTCCTCTTTTAAATGAAGTTATACCTTAATCTTCCAGTGATACTGGCCCCTACTCTCCAGCTCCTGTTCACTAGTATAGATTCTGTAGATGATATATTCTTTGGACTATTATCAGATACAAATTTTAATGATACGCTATGTGGAGATAACAGGGAGAAAGACAAGATTTAGTCTTGGGAATATGGATTCATATTGGGTCAGAAGGAGCGATATTTTCATCTCAGTATTCCCATCCCTAATCTAGACTGTTTAAAATGTGAACATGCAAAGGGGCTGTGCGACACTCCAGCAGTGTTTCTACACAATCTTGTGTTCGGGCTGGGTTATCATGGGTGCTGCTGTGGCATCAGCTTCTAAGCTTATGCTCCACAGACAGAAAGAAGCACAGTTTTCATCAATCCTTAACTCACATTTGTTGCCATTTCAGTCCTTGAAACAGGCTGGATGTAGGAAATTCAGAAACCTGCTTCGTGCCACATTTATGCTTCCTTTTCTGGAGCTCACATCTTCTGAGCTGTATCTCCAGGAACTTAAAACAAGTTAGACAGTCAGATCTCCTTAAAAATGTTGTGCTGTCTATTGAAGTATGATATTCAGGGAAGTCAAGCAGGCTGTAGCTGTGGCAGGGGACAGTAAGGTTTTTTTCTGTTGTAAGATCCTCTGTGAGTAAAAAATTTTTATTTATGTTTTCTTTAATCTACGCACCCAATTCTAATGCAGGTGACATGTTTGTTTTGCAGTGATACTTAGCAGAAACTAGAGCTAGCTGACAATACCTTGTATTTCTGAAAAAAAACTGTGTTTGCATCAAACATTTGTTTTATTACTTTCCATAGCTCCTGCATTTACTCCCTGGTTTTAGAACAAAACCATGACTCAACAGAACAGCCAGAACAGGTACATTTAGTGTTAGGTCATAGACCCTGTATGAACAGAGTCAGGGAGCAGCAGGAATGAGGCTTCCTCAGGCTAGAACCTGTTTGATTCCCCTGACCAACCTTCCATGGTACCCCCTGCCAGTTCCCCATGGCCCAGCTCAGCTTCGGGCTGTTAGTCCCTTGCCCAATGATGGTGAAGTAGTAGTGCTGGTGTCCAGACCTGGGTCTATGTTGTAGCCTTGTTTGTAGCCCAGTCTCTGGCCTGTCTCCTGCTGCTTCTGTCTGGACAGCCTGGCTGGACCCTGGTCCTTGTTCACCATTTGTGGTGCTGGGCACGGACCCTGCTGCCAGCACCCAGCTCTGCCTGCCCTACTCCGCTACTGCATGTCTCCACCCATCGGCAAGGTGCCCTGAAGCAGGCAACAGAGTTTCTTGAAAGTGCTCCCTGTATTGGCTAAATACCAAGTTAAAGGGGAGGCCAAGAAGGGGAAGGGATGGCATTTGGGGCTGGCAGTGATGGATTTCCACTACATTTTTCTCTAGCATTACATACATCGAGTTTTGCTCAAACTTTGTGGTTTATCACCATATTAGTGATGATTCATGGATGCTTGACCAGATGCAAGAAATCTGAGGTGGTTGGTGACTCGCCTGCTAGCAGGTATGTTATTTGATAACTCAACATTTTCTATGTGTCAGAGAATAATGCACACTGTAGGGAATTCATGGTAGGTTATAGACATAGTGTTTTCAGAAAAAGACTCTGCAGACATGCATATACATATCTCAGGTTAAATCTGACTTTCTTTCCAAAAAGTGGGTGATTTCTTCACAGTCAGAATCATGAAAATCATCAAACATTGGCTGATACTGAGAAGCCAAAGAAAAATTTCTAGACAGCCAGAGAATGTCACAGCATTATTTGAAAAACTCCTTATAGAGAGATGCATCCTGGTATTTTAATTATCCTTTGTAGTAAAGTAATCAAAAGTTAATGATGAGTCATAGTTACTTGCAATGATATGCTGTGGAAAAGAATTGAGAGGGAAAAATGAGGACAAAAAAAGTCATAGTCTCATTTGTTAAATCTCTGATTGAGCTGTCCTTTTGATCAATGTAGACTACTGACTGACAGATTTTCCTTTCAGTGCCGTCATTGTTATTCTATCATTCTTTTTCTACTTCATCTAATAGAGGGTTATTCCTAAATTTAGGGAAAAGCATGGAAAAATTTGGACTGAATCACTTTGAATGGTTGTGTGTACAGTTTATACAGCCTTCACTTCAACTATGGTCACAAACATGTCCCAATTGCTATTTCTATTTTGTATAGCTTCAGCTTATTTTCCCTAGCAATTAGCTGCAATGTAGCAGGAAAATCTTCTTTCTGTATTTCATGACCTCTTCCTTTGAGGCCCTTCCTACTTGCTGAGGGATCTAGCGAGCAGCAACCAAACTGAGTGTGTTAGGTCTACAAGCCTGTACAAATGTACATGTTTTGATCATTGGTGTTTGCATCCCTGTTAGGGAACAGGTTCTGTTCAATATGTAGCATGCAGTGTGTAAAGTATAACATCACCTTAGTGAGGCTTACTGTCCATGCAAATTTTTCATTTGTATTAGTGTTGCAAAATGAAAAATGGCTGCCTATTATAAATGTGTCTGGATACAGCTGAAACTTTTAGATCAAGAAGCTTCTATACTTCCAGTTGTTTTAGAAACAGCTAATAGTTTCTTTGTTTTTGTTTTTGTTTTTTTTTTCAAATAGCAAATTCCCAGAGTTTGCTTTTAAACTTTATTCATTTTTTAAAGTCTTTGCTAGCTAGTAGTCACAGAGGGGTTGAATCAAACAGGCCATCATAAAATATATCTAAGAGACATAAATACTAGTGCAGAACACTTTCATCTTTGACAAGCATGAAAAGGAGCTAAGGTATAAGAATTTTTCAAGATGAATTATATACTGTTTCATAATGCAGTCTGGCCAGCTAATTATCCATTAGTCCATCTGTGCATTCCAGGAGAAAAATAAAATAAAGTTTGGGTAAGGTACACAACTGGAAACATATTAATAGTTATTTTCTAAGCTTCACTTTACTGCTATGACAGAATTGTAGTCAGAACTTGCAAATGGGAAGTTCAAACGGATTCTAGCTTCCAGCTATACCATGAAACCCCTTATTTTGTTCCACAGAATTACAAATATTGTTTAATATGATGCAAATTTTAAAATGCATTCCACATTTTGGGCTGTTGAGATGATATTGTTTTCTATTGAAATACTAGAGGAGTACTTTTGTTCCAAGGATCTTATGAGGAGCAGTTGAGGGAACTGGGACTGTTCAGCCTGGAGAAAAGGAGGCTGAAGGGAGACTTTATCGCTGTCTACAGCTACCTGAAAGGAGGTTGTAGCATGGAGGGTGTTGGTCTCTTCTCCCAAGTAACAAGTGATAGGACAAGAGGAAATGGCCACAAGTTGTGCCAGGGGAGGTTTAGATTAGACATTAGGAAAAAATTCTTCACGGAAAGAGTTGTCAGGCACTGGAACAGGCTGCCCAGGGAAGTGGTGGAGTCACCATCCCTGGAGGTGTTTAAAAGGCGTTTGGATGAGGTTCTTAGGGACATGATTTAGTGCCAGAGTTAGATTATGGTTGGACTCAATGATCCTGAGGGTCTCTTCCAACCAAAATGATTCTATGATTCTATGAATTTTTTTTTCAAATATAAATATGCTTTGAGGCACTCTTCAGATTCAGCTATAAAAAATATTGCAACCTATGACACTGATGAATCTGTGAGAGTGAGATCCCATATTTTGCCTCAAAGCACAGAATGAATGCTGAAAAAAAATTCTGACTCTGAGATGCCTATTTAAGCACTGACATGTGGATGACCTGTCTTATGCTCAAGTTCCTAAAAAGCAATAGAGAAAAACATGCCTTCTAAAATTTCTATTACTTTTCAATTTACTTGGTCCAAGAATATTATTCTGTTACTGGGACTCAGTCTGAATTTGTAGACTGTTTACAGAAAGAATCATGTCTAAAGATTATAAGCGTACGTTGCTGAATTCTCAGTCAAGAGTCCTTTCCAGAAATACTGAGCTTCTTATTTTACACACTGAAAAAAGCAACAATTATAACAGAAGATCATGTTTTTAAAAAGTGGTCTTGGTTAAGATTTCCCAGCCCTAATGTGAGTTGGCCAAAATCCTTAAGTAGATCTGTACTGTATTTAGATAATACAAGCTTCCAGTCTGTCTTCTTAGAAACAGATTTTGGGAAAGGTATGAAATATATTCTATTTGGAGATAATCTGCTTTTTGTTGCACAGATTTTGAGTGTTTCACTTCCTCTGCTGTTTTGCAAATAATGTGGTTTGGTACAAAATATTTGCATAATCTAAGTGAATTATTTTATGGATATTTTTGTGTGTTTTTTTTTTCTGAAGTTAGGATATAAAAACAATCACTTAAATTAGCAACATTTATAAATAGCTGTGCGTGATATCCTTCCTTCTGCATTATACAAACAGAAAACCCATATAATATAACTCACATAGAAATATAAACTCATATAGAAAACCCATAGAAACAGTTAGATGCCTAGTGCCTTCCGTCACTTCCATAATAATTTTGTTTCACACATTGACATCCATTTGTTGAACAATGAAAACTTTGATTTCCTAGCACTTGTTGTGAAGTTTATTTTTACAAAGCAAACATCAAGGTCATGATACTTCAGGCATTTTTGGACACTTCTGCAGTCAAGTATGGATTTTATACTTCAGACGACTATCTTGGTGATTATTGACTTCCTTTCTGCCTGTTTCAGTTACTGGCAGTTGGTATCATGTTTCTCTAATTATTTCAGCATTAAAGAAACACAGACTTGAGAATACCTTCTTGCTCCAGGGAGGTAAAAGTACAAGCACAACTTTGTCGCTACCCACCCATGAAGGAGAGGAAGACAAGGATTAGAAGTACACAGTTCTAAACATCACAATTGCATCTTTGAACTTTTCTTTGACTGACATAGGGCATTTCCTTGCTTTAGCGTAAAATCTATTCCTAAGGAAAAAAAAAATCTATATTCCTTTATATGGGTATGTACATGTGTGTCTAGCGCATGAGTATTAAATATACATGAGCATGTGTTGCTAAGTCACAATTTCTGGAGGTATTTAAAAGATGTAGAGATGAGGTTCTTAGGAACATGGTTTAGTACCAGAATTAGGTTAATGGTTTGACTCGATGATTGAGAGTCTCTTCCAACCAAAATTATTCTGTGTGTATAAGTGTTTACAAACACACCTGACTAACTCTGTATCTCCCTGGGGCAAGTTAAAAATGAGGTTGCCTTTAAGTTTTAAATCATAATCTTACCAAATTCTTCATCAGACTCAAAAAAGTTTGCCATATACCAGTGAGGCTATGACTAGTGCAATAAAGCAGTTTGTCTCTGTGAACATAAAGCAGATTGCACACAGGCAAGAGACAACCGCCACATATTGTCTACACTGAAGATGATGTTTGTTGCTGTTGGTATAGTTTCCTGCATTCATCACTGATTTCCCATACTAAAGGAAACAAACCTTCAGGATTTAGCCAGCTCACCTTCCCAGCTGCCAGGAGTTATTTCAGTGAACTGAACTTTCAGCATCCAGTGTGGAGGGCAAAAATTGGAGTATTTTATTTCTCTGTTTCTAGAGTGTGGAAGAATATGGATGGTGCCATTTTTTTTCTGTGCATGCTGGTTCATAAGGGACTGTGTGTGCAACAGCCTCACTGTTATGCAATGATCTGCCCACACCACAACATGCACCTTCCCATCTTGCCTGCCTTTCTCATCAGCCTTGCAATTAAAGTCTGGGCTGATCTTTTCTGGCAGCTCACCATCTGCAAAACAGGAAGCACTGGCTTGGCTGGGATTTCACACTTCTCTTGATTAAGCTTGCTTATGTCTTATGCCTTTAGGAGAGCCATGAAACACGCGGTGGCTGCAGCCGCACTTCCTTTGGGGACAAACATGCAGAACGGCGACGATGGCGGAGTGCAATCTGGAATACCCAAAAGTTCTGTCTGAATCTGTTAGTTTCTCTTATACTTCAAAGGTTGTGCATTATGAAATGAAGGGTCTAATTTCAAGGCAGACAGCTCTACCTTCCTAGAGGGAATCGCGCATGTTGTTTTCACGACCTTGCAGCCCACTTCTTAGTGTGTAAGAGCAACTGGAATGAGGCTGGCTCAGGCTCTGTGAGCAGCAGTATCCTTTTTAAATGACAATGGCTAGACAATCAAATTCCCTCTTATTGCTGGTGATTCTGTATATCACTTTCTACTTCTCAGGCTGCAAGACCACAGCAAGCAGTTTATTATGTATTACTGTCAACCGATCTGTCATTGTTACTTCTTACAACTGACAGCACTGAAAACAAGCCCCCAGTGGAGGTTTTCGCAGATCTTTCCACAATCCAATCACACTTTTTAAAAGGATGGTAAGGAGCCATTTTGGCTGTTCAGCTTGCCCTGTTCCTTAGTGAGAACCTCACTAGGTAGCCTGTCAAATCCCCTTTCCAGCTCATGTTGACTCTCTAAGCCAGGGGTGTCAAAGTCTTTTTCACTGGGGGCCACAACAACCTCGTGGTTACCTTCAAAGTGCTGAATGTAATTTTAGGACTGTATAAACGTAGGAGTAGTTACATTCAGCCCTCTGAAGGCAACTGTGAGGCTGATGTGGCCCCTGGTGAAAATGAGTTTGACACCCTTGCTCTAAGCAATAGGTCTGCCTGTAGAGAGCTGTTGAATCTTTCAATTAAAGATGCTACCTCATTGTAGAAATTGTTCCAGTTATTCCCAATACAAAAAACACACTGCATTTCTTGTTCAATTTTTGTGCGGCTCCCTAATACATACATAGTCCTCTTCGCTGATCATTGAGACCTTTTCCTAAGGGATCAGGAGGGTTTCTTTTTAACATCACAACTTATATAGTAAATTTTGCAAATGCAATGCACTATAGCAGCTCATTAGCTCATTTTGATCTTTTGGGAAGGTACTTGTTACCCACAGTCTTTGTAACTCTGCCTCAGCCCACCAGACTGCACATCAATTTGATGAAGACTGGATGCAGAAGCAGTATTTTCTGTATCAGGAACGTGTTTTTGTTTTGACTGTGTGGAATGTCTGAACTTGTGGGTGAGAAACCCACAAAGGTTTAATCTCTGATTTGCATTCATATTGTATTCTCAGGAAATTTTGAAGTCTCAAGTTATTTCCAAAGTTGCCAAGGCATTACTGTCATCCAGCAACTTGACATCTTCTTACCTTAATTCTTAATATTACCTGGAAATGCCGTTTTCCCTGTACATGCAATTCCTTTTATGACAGTAGCACTTATTTAATATTTAATGCTTCTAATATCTCTGGCTCTGCTCTGAAGGCTGCTGGAGATTACACCTTTAAAATGTTAGGGTTGAAATATTTCTTTTTGTGGGGATCAAAGTAAAAAAAAAGAATTACTGGAGCTTCACAAAAAATAGTTCAGAAAAAAGCTTGGAAATAGAACTGTAATCTTGGAACCAGATTTGACATTACGGATTGGTAATTTTCATCTTGACACCATTAAAAAAAAAAGCATAATAATGTGAAACATTTTAATTAGATCTAATTGAAATATAATTTGATGAGTGTATACGAATATGGTAAATAGGTGTGATCAAGATTCTGTAGTAATTCATTATTAATTTATGCCATGTAAAATAAGCATAATAACTCCCAATGAACAAGTAGTTCCTTAATATTTCCATTTTTTTTCTAAGTTGTACACAAGCCAATGTTGTCTTCTTGAATCCCAGTGAATTCTGTACTAGTGGAGAGAAAGATGTTAATCGTCATAACAAAAATATCTACTTGTAGTGTAGTCCCTTGGAGATACACTGACACTTGTTATATCTCTCAACTGCTTAATGTGTTGGAGCTATTATTGTAAAAATATAAAAAAGTCTGAGTGTTCACTGATAGTAACATCTATGCGCCTGTGAGACTATGGTTGTGATTTGTGAAAGTTTATTTTTATGTTAAAGACATCTTTATTTATTGAGCTGAATTAGAGGCTGCCTAAGAAAGGCCATCACTTTTAACTTCAGCAATTTATAACTACCTTAGGAAAATGAAAAGTTTCAGTAGTACAAGGATAACTTCCATCAAGGCCTTAGTATATAAAAATACAAAAGGACACCAATTGCTTTGTGTTATACCTGTAAATATCCTGTTGGAGGAAACATTTTTGAAACATGCTTTGCACTAACACCTTCATTATGTCTTGATAATATGAGATCACATCAGAAGCCCTACTAATGCCAAAAGTAAGACTCCAGTTTTGAGTCACTAGCCCATGCTCCAAGCATGGGAGAAACTATGAGAGGAAAAACAGAAGCACAAACAGAAGAAAAATGACTTTAACATGCAGCCCCAACAAAATGTTGGTTTTGGTAAGGTAGAAAAGAAAGCAGGATTCCACAACAGGGCAATGCTGAGTCATCTGAACTTTCCATTATGCAAGAGTTTCCAATGCTTAATAGGATTATATGTGTGAAAGAAAGTTCCAAGAACAGGTCTGGATTTTTTTGTTTTGAGTTTTTTTAAAAGGGTTGTTCCAGGATGCAAATATAACTTATACATCTTCTGCAAATTTAAAAACTGTTGTGCAGAGAATAGAAGTGGACTTGTTTTTCAAGCAACAGTTCATTTTAGTTGTGCAATATAAACTGATTGAGATAATATAACTATGTTTTATTTCTCAGCTGTGATGAAGAGAGAGGATTTAGAAATCAGTTCTGGTATTTCTTTAATATTTTCCAGAACCACTTCATCTTTCTCCTAATGTAATCACTGCCTAGTTTCCTCCTGAATAGATTTGCTTTACTTTCACTCTAGACATCCTTTGTCATAGAAAACTTCAGTCTTCAAGGGATAACAGCTACATCGCGAGTTCAACAGCCCTTCTGTTTAAGGTGAGACCTTGACACTTGGTCAGGGTACAGAATTCTTTGCCATATCCCTACACCACCTTTAGCCTGGGTAAATTTTTTGTTGTACTTTCGATGAGATAGTTTCAGTGCAGTTAAAGCCTATTGAGCAGACTGTGTCTGTACTGTAATTGAACTACTGAAGCTCAAACTTTGACAGTTTATGCCTTCATGGAAAGATGGAGAAGAGAGCAGGACATTGCTAAAATAGTTTCTTCTTCACTTCCTAAGTCTTGCAATGAGCGTTGATTGTGCATTTCATTAGATGCATCTAAGTATGTGAGAAAACACCTGATTTTCGTAACTGCTGCAGTCATTGGAGCACTGGTAGCATCTCTAGTAGGGCTGCTGCTGAGGCTGAGTGCAGACTTGCAGACCAGAATATTATCAGCTGAGAAACTAAATCTAAAAGACACCTAAAACTGGCAAAATTAGGAAGAAGGTTAAAAGTCCAGGTGAAGAGGAAAGGACAAGGGCAGTAGTTCATAATACATGAACTGAAGCAAGAGGCAGGATCAGCAATTAAATACAATAGATTAGGCCAGGGCCAGGACCAAAATAATGTTAACTAGAGACAGGAACTTGGACAGCAGCAGGGCACTGGATGCAGCCAGGTGAAAAACAGGGCAGGAAGATATATGATAATTCAGACTCAAGAGGAAAAAGCAGAAACTTGAAATAGCCAAAGAGTATCACAGGCTACGGTGAGGTGAACCTGTGTGCTTGGTAAATAAATGTCTGGTCCTGAGGTAGTAGTATGTCTTCCTGCAAATCTTGCCTCATTTAGATCATCAGAATTGTAACAACATGACTTAGAAATTAGAAGGTTCCTTCTGAGTTCAAGAGTGTGATCTGTAAATACTATCCTCTCATTTTTTCAGATATATTGTGAAAATAATATAATTAATATTTATGAAGTAATTGAATGCTGTGCTTAAGATGACCATAGAAAAATCTGTGGGAAAAGTAATGTCAGGTTTTGCGTTTGAGTAGCATGCAGTAAATAAAGCACTTAAAACTACAAGAATAACACAAAATATTGACTAGCTGCTCAGTAAGTGAGCCATATCCATATTGTGCCCAGAGGCAGGCATTCTGTTGGAAAAACAATATGCACTTATGTAATTAAAGAGTATAACATAACATGCCTAAGCAACGGGTTCAGATAAAACTGGCACTACAGACTTCACTTGGGTATTTCAAAACTTTGATGTTCTTGACTTAACAGCTTTAAAGATGGCCATTTATAATAGTGCACACTGTACATAGTAACGGACCTGAATGCACAGAATCACAGAATCACAGAATGTCAGGGATTGGAAGGGACCTCGAAAGATCATCCAGTTCAATCCCCCTGCCGGATCAGGAACACCTAGATGAAGTTACACAGGAAGGCGTCCAGGCGGGTTTTGAATGTCTCCAGAGTAGGAGACTCCACAAGCCCCCTGGGCAGCCTGTTCCAGTGCTCTGTTAGCCTCACTGTGAAGAAGTTTCTTCTCAAATTTAAGTGGAACTTTTTGTGTTCCAGTTTGTACCCATTACCCCTTGTCCTATCATTGGTTGTCACCGAGAAGAGTCTGGCCCCATCCTTGTGATGCTCACCCTTCACATACTTATAAACATTACTGAGGTTGCACCTCAGTCTCCTCCAAGCTAAAGAGACACAGCTCCCTCAGCCTTTCCTCATAAGGGAGATGCTCCACTTCCTTCATCATCTTTGTTGCCTTACGCTGGACTCCCTCCAGCAGTTCCCTGTCCTTCTGGAACTGAGGGGCCCAGAACTGGACACAATATTCCAGATATGCCTGGCATGGTTGGACCTTTGACAGCCTCTCCTTGGAGAAGTGCATGAGCTATTTAATCAGTTTCAGAAATCTTGTGAGGCTGAAATAAATTGTCATATTTCTTCTATATGTAAAAAGGAACATCTCATGTTTTCTTCCCCATCTTTTGAGGGGGTCAGCAATCTTTAGCTGATTAGCAACTATTTTAATTATCTACTTGTTTTTCTGTTAAATAGTCTGCAACTATGGTAACAAAATACCTTGTGAAACTAATTATTAATTCACATTTTTATATACACTTAAACTATCCAATTTAGATGAATAAATAAAATAAAATTAATGAAAACTTGGGCTGGAAAATGTGGGTGGTTATGTTGTGTACTATTTTGTTTTGTGCTAAAGAGATTCTCAGGAAATTATTTTTGTGACATTTCAATGTAAAGATCACATGACCTCTAGCATTAATTATTTCCATGAGCTAGTTAGCAAATGAGTCCTTCAGGGCCCATGACATCTAAAAGTAAATTAATCCTCTGAGTTTTATATGATTATCAGATAGTCTTCTCTAATTTTTACAGGGAAGGCTTTAAAACATCTCTGCAACTCTATCATCCTTGTAACCAACTTGAAATTAAATATAAGGACCATCAATTCATAGAAAGTCTTCAGTGTTTCCTTGCTGAAATTTGCTAAGGCCACACAGTACAATAAAAGGTTAGCACTGCAAAGTTTGCAGTATGCATTGATTTCTCTTCACAATTTTCATAAAGCATAAAAGCAGAAGTATTGAGATAATAGAGTGGAAAAAATATGCGTGATTCAGAAAAGCATTATTTTGCATATAATTTTTTCTATATCTCACAGCTAAAGAAAAATTGTCACTTTTATAGTCTGTTTGATAAAACAACAATTTACTGATATGAATTGTAGGAGAAGAAGAAAAAGTGCCATAGTTTCAAAAAATTACAACAAATCTTTAAAGTTGCATTACATTCTGTAAAGAAATACATGCCTTGGAATGTCTAGATGATAATGCATTACTTGTGATCCCAATCAAAATTCCCTGGATGGACTATCCTCAGAGCTTGAGGTGTTTGTGGAATTCATTTTTCAGCCTAACCAATAATATTTGAGCATTTTTAGATCGTCTTGCCTGAAGAATCTTATGCCAGTGTTCAAATGGATGAAATGGAGACTTGCACCCTATATTTTCCTTTGGAAACAGGCAGTCTAATGTAATCTGTTCAATTTTGTATGCTTATATTATTTTTTATAGAGTCCTACTTGAGTCGTACTTACTGTGTGGGGTTTAGGTTCATTACACTTTGTAGCATTTTTAGTCAGCAACTACAAAACTGCACTAAAATTCTGACTTCAAGGAACAGTCAGTAGAGAAAATGATAGCTCGGTGGGATGAGAGAATGTAGACCACCTGGATTCTAGTTTGTTGATTCAATTCTCACCCATCTTGATTGCATTTGAAAGATATTGCTATCTGTGGAGTCCTTGACTTGTGTACAGCAACTTAATATTACTCAAGCCCGTATAAGGAGTTTTCATGCTACACAAGGGAATACTATATTTAGAATTAATTAAAGTTTTGGCCAGCTGGCCAAAGTTGTGAAAAAAATGAGCTATTGCTTAAACCTAGATATTAGAAAAAGCACAATTGTCACCTAATAGCAGATTGCTGGTAGGACAATAAAAAAAAAAAGAATTAAATGATTAATTATCACCTTGAATATATGTGTATTATAAGTAAAAAACGATCAGCTTTTGTCTTCATGTTATCATTCTTCTAGTTGGGATCCAGTCTAACTTATCTCTCCAAACGTCACCAGTTCTGACTGCCTGTGCTGAGTCAAAGCTCTCCTAGGAAAGGACTTTGTTTCCATCCTTCCAAGGTATTCTCCCGTTTTTTTTTTCCCTATCTGACATCACCACACAAGAAAGGATAGGGTGTGTCTGATAGATCCATTTGTACCTACTATTAAGGGCAATGTCTTCTGGAGGGTAACCTTGACTTTTCCCTTCAAACAGAATCTCTAAGGAGTCTCCCAACAGGTGTATGCATGTATGAACAGATACGGATGTGTCCTTATGTATGGTTATTTTGGCTTTAAAACAGTTACATGATATACCTACCAGGTTAGTCTATGAACGTCAGTACAAATATAACTCTTCCTGATGCACTTTGGCAATCTTTGTTGTACAGGTTGGACAGTTCTTTACTACCACAGCTAGGCCTGCCTGGGTACCATGTAACAGAATTGATGTAAGCCATCCTGTCTCAAAAACAGTCTCAGAAACAGGCAAAATATACCTAATTCAGCTACATTAATGACTCGTGAACAATTAATTGGGTAATGCCACAAATACTGGGATAGTCTGCGACAATAACTGGAGATGTTGGTTTCACTGAGTTTTTAGCAGTCATTGAAATTACTGAGTGAATATGACATCCAATATCCTTTCTTTTTCTTTTATCCTATTTCCCTCTCCCACCTCTTTTGCTGACTTTGCATTTGCTATCCACCTCCTTGAATATCCTTGTCACTGAAAAAACTCTGAAACATCTCAAAAGATGAACCCTTGCATAAATGCGGATACACCCTGTTCTGTTCCCTTACTTCTTCATAAGCCCATTAGTACAGTGTTTCACTGGTAGAACAAAATAGGAGCATTTCCAAGGCTGTGCTTAATGCAGGATGGTACGAGCAATGGCCACTGCTTTTGCTACGGGAAGAAAAGGGGTGCTCCTTTCTGCATCAGTACTGGGTTCTGTGTGTGGGTCTGTGTATGGGTTTGCACTGGGAAGTTAGATGTTTTAAAGCACCTTTGTCCACAAAAAAGGAAGTTCACTATTTTTATAACACTGCCTATAATCATGGTCTGGAAAGTATTCTCTGAGATAGTGACAGTGGTTCACAAGTAACATAAAGCCCTCTAGACCATAGATGTTATATGCTGTCCTAAGTCTTAAGAGTTAGAAAAACTGCACTTTAACCTTCACTTTTGATCTGACTGATACTGTTAGTGATACTTTCTCCACATTAGTGGACTGACTAACTTCTTCTATAAACTATTATTCATAAATAATTACAAGTCACTTTTTGTAAAGTCTACGCTTTCGCATGAAATACATGAATCAGGCATCGTTCTTGCTCTGAGACACAGGAAAACAGATGGCTACAGCAATAGTAGGAATGACTGTCTCTTGCCTCAGCAGCCTGAATATCTAGTCAGTCAGGAAAAATAGTTTATTATGCTCCTGATTTCTTTGAACTTTGAGTATTTTGTCTCCAAAATGTGCATGAATATTAATGTTTTAAATCCAGATTTTACATTTGGTTATTTGGAAGGGATTCTTTCCAAAAGGAAAAATGTTATAATTTCTACACCTAACTTATAAAGCTGGACTGATAAATATTTTGTCATTTTGCCATTTTCAAAAAAGAATCTATAGAGTAAAAAGGGAGACTATCTAAGGAGTCACTTGTAAAAATTCACATGTATTATCTCGCTCTGGGTTCAAGGCTAACTCTGGTGTTATTTGTGTATTTTTATGTTTTTTATGATCTTACTAAGTTCAGTAGATTTACCTGGACTTTAGAATGTTGCTTTTTAGCCATATCTCATATAGCATGGGGACCTGCTCCTGATGAAGGCAGCCATGTAGTTGAGTTATGACTCCTCAGTTAACATGCCAAGAAGGAGATGGAAGGCACACTAGAAAAACATTGTTTTTTCAGTGAGACAGAAGGCAGCTCTCTCTCTTCAGCACATCTTTTGGGGCAATTCTTGTCTGAGAAAAAGTCCTTATAACAACAGTTTCCTCCACTCCCTGGCCAGACTTTGTTACTTGTGATATAAAAGGCTGTAGTTGCTGTCCTTTAATCTTTGCATATGAAAAACGCAAGCCTGCATTTTGTTGGTCCTTGTTCTGAAGCAGATGCCAGCTTCACAGCCAGCTTTCCTTAGCATCGGTGGATTCACAAACAGAGCCTTTCTTTTTTTTTTTTTCCCCCCTTAGAATTATGTTCTTAAAAAAAAAAATCTTCAAAGGACTTTACACAGACCAACTTGTAAAGAATACGTAGTACTTAGTGGTATCTGACATTCCCATAGAAGAAAGGTTCATTCTTCATTGAGTTCTCTACAACAAATAAAACTGTGCGTAGTTGGAGGTGGTTGCACAAGGAATGTAAGCATTTTACATTATTTTTTCACAAGTGTAAATAACATTGTACATTGTGGAGAGTAGGCCTGCTAGTATTAAACTTCTAGACAGTTAATCACAAAAGATCCATTTAATTATAGCACACTGATTCACAAGGTAAGAACAACCCGTAAAGAAGAAGAGACTGTTTCACTCTGACTTCATGCTGGCAGTGCTTATCCTAACATGATGCTCTTTAATCCCAGACAGCTTCAATATAAAATGCCAAGGCACCATTAGCTGGGGTCTGCAACAGCACAGGAGTCTGTGTCAGCTCACTAAGGGAAGGCAGCATCTTGCTCTCAGGAATGAGTGATCATTTCATCAGACATATCAAAGCTTAGAAATTCTAAGTTGCAATATAAACAATGGTTATGATTCTGGCCCAGCTGGTGCTGCCAGGCAAAAAAACCTGCAGTCATTTGAGTGTAGCAGGATAAACACACTAGAACGTTAATTTGTTCAGCTACCGTTCCAGCTTGTTACCCGTCTTTGGCAGATATAAGTGCTTAATTACAGTAGTGATGTCCACAAGTATCACAGAAGATCGCTTATCAGGTGTTTATAATATCAACAAACATCACACTGAAGTATAATAAGCGACATCTCATCTCAAATATTATGTGCATAATATTGTAAAACATAGTCAGAAAAAAATATGTTCCACAGAATTTGCCGTTTAGAGAAGTGGCAGGTTTCATTCTGGTGCTTAGATTATGGCAAATTTATGATAGGACCCGTGTAAGAATCTGGTGGGACCTGTGTGGTTTCTGTTCTGCTCCCCTTCTGGCAATTTCTTCAAAGGACAGAAGCCAAGAGTTGGTAAGCCCATAACCCTTTTGTTTCAGAGAAATTGGAAAAAAATCAAATTGTAACTAAACCAAATTAAGAAATTTCTAGATCCTCCACAAAATGGAATTTTCTGCCCAGATCAATTTATTATGCTATTTAATTAGGTATTTTTGAAGGAAGCCTGATGAACAGGGCTACTTGAGCAGTGGCCTGTAAAGCTTGCAGGGCACGCTAAGCAGCCTGCTTGTGGACATTGCTATAGAGATACATGGTAGAAACCTCCATTCTGTTTCTGCATAGTTACCCATTGTCAACAACTTTCTGTCCACATCCTCTAAAAAACTGCTGAAGGGCTTTCCCAAATAAAATAGACATGTATTTTACAAATATAGGTAAGCCAGTTCTCCAGTCCCTCCTCTTCTAATATTTGAACGTGCTTACATTGACTTTGGCTGTCCAGGAACAGTGCCCCTTCTGTCCTATTTTTAGCCCTCCTTCCTTGATTCCCTGTGACAAATTTTTGGTTTCAAGTCTCTGTGGCAGGGATTGCAATCTCCTTCCTGCCATTCCCTGGCAGGAAGGGGCTTTGCAGTTGACATCTAAGCACTACAGCATTAATACTTTGATTACAAAAGAGTTTTGTACTGCTTTGAGATCCTGGTTTCTCTGAAGGGTTACACAGTGTTGCAGCCGAGCATTTGTTGAGATAGTTCCTCTGAAAACATGATTACTGGCGACAGCATCTTCACTGGAAGTGCTTGTGAATAATGCACATTAATGAGGAGTTGTAGTACCTGTGTTTATGTGCTCTTTGTCCAGCTAATTCATGTTACCTCACTGTGAACAGAATAAACCACATCACAAGTTGTGCAGTATGAATAATCCAACAGAAAACAATAGACAATAAACAATACTGCACCTTAACACACATCAGCATATAAGCATAACTCTTTTGACATTTATTGGGAAGATAATCACATGCATCCTTGATTATCACCAGCTTATGAATTACTTTCAACTACTTCAATGTTCTCTGTCAAAATAACACCCAAACCAAAACTTCAAAAACTGAGAATGAGTAGTAGAATTTGATTTCTATGTTGTTATGTTGGCATTTTGCTAAAATCCAGCTAACAAAAACATGTGTACACGCATATGTGTGTGCATAGAATTAAAACATCTGAAAAACCTACATATTTAAGAGATTTTTGAAAATCAAGAAGTAGATGGTTTTTCCAATTAGATATTCTTCTGCAACACAAAAATACTATCTGTTGGTGTGTTTTTATGTTTTAAAATTTTAAATAAAGAAATTAAAGTGAACTTGTGCAATCAAGGTCTTTGTGTAGATTTTGGAAATAATTTGAAGAATTTTATCTGAGCAAATATCCAGAAATTTAAACTGTAACACTGAAAAATGGGTGACACTGAATGGCACTAGCCACCTAATTCATAAAGAGTTCTGTGAGGTAATTAAGACTGCAAAAAATCCACTAGTGGCCTATTGCAATTTCAGACAATTTAGAATTCAGGACATCCAATATAGTTATGATTGAAAATCCTGAGGATGTTGTGTTTTTAATGAACTAATTTTCAAAAGCTCATTATATCTGAAAAATCTTAGTCTGTGACAAAAAAAAAAAAAAAAAAAGATACAAATGAAATTCCCATTGACAATATTTTACACACAGCTTGGGTATTACTCATTAGAGCCCAAACTAATGAAGAGGAAACATTACTGTATCCATTCTAGGTTAGATTTTGGTACATGTCTGAAAATATAACTTTCAGTACAAGCACACTTGTTATTTATCTCTGGTCAGACATTCCTAAATCAGTGCAGCACTTAATTCTCCCTTATATGCTATTTTTAGAATTGAAGGTAGTACTTCACAGGCTTTGTGAGGATCCTCTGAGTAGAGGTGAACTCATATGTACCAGGTATGTTGGTTATAAAATCAGACATAAGTAAAAGTATCCTATCCTGTCAGTGGTATTAATTATTAGATTAATGTTTGCTTGGAAAATTCATCTTAAAGTAGGGTAAGGTTTATCTAACCTGAAAGAGGCAGGTAACTTCAAGCATTGCCCAATGCATCATTTTAACCTTAAGCACAAGTATGAATACAGGTTAAGTGATGTAAATGTTAAGAATGAAGGAAGGCTTCTTTCACATCATTAGGGTGAAAACAGGGATTGTGGCTGGGAAAAAAAGTCATATGGCATAGTTTATAGGACTGTATTTCTCTCATTCCCAGAAGAATAATCCTCTTGAACAATGGCTCTTTACTGAGAGTATAGATACCCTGCAAATTATTATTTCCTTATAGTTGACAGAGATCACCTTTCAATGCACTTTGTCAATTGAAGAGGAGAGGAGCACTCCAAGTAGAGAGCCCATGTGTTAGCTAAATACAGAGAGAGAGAGTTTCACCTTCTTTCTGATGATTTTCCATGCATTCAGGACAGTTCTTTTTCTTTCTTTCTTTCTTTCTTTCTCTTTCTTTCTTTCTTTCTTTCTTTCTTTCTTTCTTTCTTTCTTTCTTCTTTCTTTCTTTCTTTCTTTCTTTCTTTCTTTCTTTCTTTCTTTCTTTCTTCCTTTCTTCCTTTCTTCCTTTCTTCCTTTCTTCCTTTCTTCCTTTCTTCCTTTCTTCCTTTCTTCCTTTCTTCCTTTCTTCCTTTCTTCCTTTCTTCCTTTCTTCCTTTCTTTCTTTCTTTCTTTTCTTTCTTTCTTTCTTTCTTTCTTTCTTTCTTTCTTTTCTTTCTTTCTTTCTTTCTTTCTTTCTTTCTTTCTTTCTTCCTTCCTTCCTTTTCTTCTTTCCTTCCTTCCTTCCTTCCTTCCTTCCTTCCTTCCTTCCTTCCTTCCTTCCTTCCTCCCTCCCTCCCTCCCTCCTTCCTTCCTTCCTTCCTTCCTTCCTTCCTTCCTTCCTTCCTTCCTTCCTTCCTTCCTTCCTTCCTTCCTTCCTTCCTTCCTTCCTTTCTTTCTTTCTTTTCTTTCTTTCTTTCTTTTCTTTCTTTTCTTTCTTTTCTTTCTTTTCTTTCTTTTCTTTCTTTTCTTTCTTTGTTTTTGAAGCACGCATTTGTACAAAATAATCCAAAGTAGAACAAAATAATTATGTGGCAATGTTAATCTCATCTAATATTCATATTACTGTCCTATTTTTAGACAAAACACTTCTTATTATTGTACCTATGCTATAAAGTCTTCTTTTATGATTATGTGAATGGATCTTTCAAACAAGCTGAAACTGACTGCATTTAGCACAATATAGTGATTTTGATTGCCTTTCTTTTGTTTCCCTTAAGAGCTATTTTTCATTTCTGTTTGAGACTAAGAAACTTTTTATTTTAATCTGATTTTTTTTTCCTGGCATAGAAACAATCAATAAGAAACCTACCTCAATACCAGAAGAGAATGACCTTTGCATTCTCAGCTGATGATAGCGCAGGAAGGTTTGACTCCAGTGTCAGGCTATTATTTCTCTGTATTTTCCAGCTCCATGGAATTTTCCTGATACATCTCTATATAAAATTAAATGAGGTTGTTTATTATAAATGAACACAGATGTCCATAGTTCTCCCTGAATTACAGCATTTTTCTTCACCAAGTGTTATTTAGAAAGTCATTAGATGTTTTACCAGGAGCAGTGTTAAATGTAGAGAATGACTTGACAGCTTGTGAGTATAGGTGTACAGCAGTACTCTGTGTTTTGGTGAGTTGGTGGAAATACCTTCACTTTTACATAAGATTTTCTGAACCGTATAGATCCATATATATATTTCCTATTTTCCTTTCACCTTAAATGATGTCTGTTGCTGAGTTTAAACCTTTGGTTCACTCATTCCTGCCATATATGTTCTTACGCACAGATTAGAAATAAGCCAGAGCAAACAGTTAATATTTCATACTTCATTCTTCTTCTATGCATGATGCAGAAAATACAGGATAAGCTGGGAATACCTCATGAAGCATTTGTTTCCAGACTGGTCTGCTTGCATTTTGCAACTGCCAACAATAATGTTCATTTTTCTGCCATTTTATGGACCTTCACAAACTTACACAAGTGACTATCTACTGCAGTTGTTATTTATATGTGGCCTGTGCAGTTTCTGCACTGTTTATCAGCAGAGCTTTCACAGAAAGCATGGAGAACAAGTCCTCAGCTTGAGTAGAGTAGATGATGGTTTGATAAATCAGGACCTAACACATCAATGTATTAGGAAATAGTCCTGAGAGAGGACACTCTAGCTAGAACACTGAGCTGCTCAGATAATGTGAATATAGATTTATGTTGTTGACTCTAGAAAAAATGTTGATTAAAACCAGGCACACCGATTTTCTTTGGGCAGTGTTTGACCCATAGCAGCTAAGGTTACTTACAACAATGTAAGAGATACCTTTACAGCTCACCCCCAAGCTTCTGGTGGCCAGCAGCTGAGAAATTGGTATGGTTTAGCAAAGTATTAGTCACTATTCCCCAGTTTTGGGGGGCTGCAGAAATGGCTGGAATAGCATGAGAGCTGAGACCTTCTGCAGGCTTCCTGTGGCACTACTGGATTTCACACATAGACCACTTAACTATTTTATTTCAATTTATTTCTTAATCATTTTAATTATGCTTCATTACATCCCCAAAACTGCCAAATGCTAACGCTTTTTCATGGTGTCATTCATTTTAATAAGCTGAGCATTTCACATACTGCAGCAAAAGCTGAACACTGGGCTATTTTACATTAATCATAAGTTTTAAGTTAAAAACTGCAAAGAAAATGTATGTTTTTATCAGTTATGGCAAGTGCTTTGGAGCAATTTAGTAACTATCTGCTCAAATCAATTATGTTTCTTTATAGCTGTGCTAGGGACATGGCAGCACTGTGAACCTGAGAAAGTTCCATTTCCTGAATGAATGACCCCTATCCTTATGGCAGGCACACCCACGTGGCACTGCAGCGGTGTCACCATCCATACCAGAACCTCGGGAGTTTAGGAATTCCTAAGGACAGTCAGTGGAAAAATTGCAATGTTGACTTTAACTCATTATTTTGTGGGAAGCCACCAGCTTCTTTTGAGCATGGGAGACAATTTTTGTATGCTAAAAGTTATGAAGGCCAGCATCCTCTGTTGTTCATTCTCTTGCTGACAAGAAAAATTGGGGTCTTGCTTGTAAATTAGAAGTTCAGCTATCAGAGAAGATACTCAGCCACCTAAAGGTGGTAGACAACTTTGTTTATAGATTGCTTCTAGACAAGTCAGTGTCATCAAAGCAGATGGTAGCTGATTGTAAATTCTTTATGATGTTATTGTCTGATACAATAGAAATGTGTGAGTAAATAAGGACATCATAGTTACCTTTGCTGGAGTTATCCATGTGTCTAGATGTAGAATTTGTATGCAGTTAATGGAAGACTTGAAGTATAGAAAGTTTTGCCATGGAGGTTTGATTACTACCCTTTTGGAGTATTCCTCTTAGAAGACCAAAAGATCAGTCAATCTAGAATGACAAACCTCATTATTTTCCATTTGCTTAAATTATATATGAAGGTCAGTGAATGTATACAATTAGACTACAGTGTCAAGCCACCTCTTGTGGCAATTTGCAGAAAATACTACTTTTGCATAAGCCAAGTATATTTCTCTTCACAGAATAAGGTAATCAGCTGAGGAATAAAAAAAAAGAGTCTGTAGCTGTAACTGGAAAAAAACTGTGAATGCAAAAGGTGGTATTAATCTTACCTTTACTGAAAGTAATGTAATGTGAAAGTCACGCAACTGGTTTAAGGTACTTGTTTTGGGTATCCCAGTAGTCTCTGAAGATAAATGCCTCCAGAGTACAGTTCACCCCATCCAAGACTGGTGTGATGAAACAGTCATCCAGCAGGTGTCTGTCTCTGTTCTTGAGGGGAAAAGAGGCAGGATGAGTAGCTTGGACTAGACACATGGATTTTACATAAATAAGCATAAATAAAGTAAAACGTATAATAAATGTTATCATTTTGAAGATATAATGTATTTTGTCACTTTATTTTTCAATACTTTATTAGGTGACTTTTTGTGTTTGAATTACAAATTATATAATAAAAAGGAAGAACACTTAATCCTACAGTAAAAAATCCTCATTAATATTAAGAACTGCTGTCTTCTGTACTCTTGAGAGTCTCTTTACGTGCTTGTATCTGGACTGCAAGTCTAGATCCTGATATACTGTCAAGGTTGAAGTCTGCATGTCTGACAGCCTTTCTTAGTTTTTACCGATACTCATGGCTTTTAAGATCACTACAGTTCACTGAATGCATAAAGAAAAATCTAGAAGGTCTATTTTTGCTCCAAACCATATATTGACGATTTTTGCCAATTTTATATATTTGTTTATGATCTGCTTTCCAATTATTTTGTCAGATTGAAGTGTGTACAAAACATAAAGTGCATAGCAGAGGAAGCAACTGTAAAAGCTTCAGAGCTCTGATGGAAAAAACATAGGCTCTTGACAGTGGCTCCGGAGCCTGTGAGCCAAATGTGTCAATAAAATTCCAGTATCAGGCTGAATGCTGAAACATTTTACAGATTAAAAAATAACAATTAAAACAAAAGCCTCTCAGCTTGAGTCATCCGAGACACAAAACAAACCACGTTTCCATTTTGTATATGTACATAGTAGACACTAACTTCTGCTTGCAGATCTTTCTGTAGCTTTTACTGCTGAATATTGTTTACCAGAAAGAGAAATACCTGTGGCAGCGATGCTCTAGTAATTGTCATACTTAAATGACTGGTTTCCACAGAATGACTTTTCGGCAAGGTTAATGCAAAGAGTGGCAGCCCTTCTTTTATGTTCTGTCATTCACCCTCCCTCTAAGTGGGCTGCAGTCTAGGAATCTTTCCAACTCCGAGGATTATCCTGATGGATGAGTCTGAGCAGCTGTTGCGTTTTTGCCTGCATCATCTATGCCCAATAGCACATAGCACATAGCATTAGACCACCTTTCTTTGGAACCTGCTGCTTTACTTGACTGTTTGTTAATGGGCTTATAGTTCAAAGGACTTCGTGAGATGCTGTTGCAGCCTTTGTAATTTATCTTTAAAAAAAAAAAAAAAAAAAAAAAAAAAAAAAAAAAAATCAGATTGGCTGGAAGGCCTGCTCAGGAATACAGCAGTTATCTCTTTTTCTGGTTTGGACCTAATCATACATTCACACTGGACCAAAATCAAGCAGTTCTTGTGTTTTGGCCACCTTATGTGATTGTACAGTGCCCAGCAATATTAGCCTTAAATTCTGACTGGTACTTTTAGATATAATTAAAGTGCACAACTAATCTTCTTCCTCTGGAAAATGTCTAGGAATGTTTCTAAAAAACACATGCTATGAACACATCTATTACAGTTAAGTAATATACCATTAATTTACAATATATGTATGTTTACTCATTAAAAGAACATAAACTTTTGCATAGCAAGTGTGTATTCCATCCACTTTAAATGTATCAAGTACATAGTTCAGATCTTATCCTTCACTCCATATGCAATGAAAGTAGAACTCTGAAAGCAGGATGTCTAGAAGGCAATCAGTAACAACAACTCTGAAACAATACTAATGAATTGGTTTTCAGATGATATAAAGTGTATTCCTTGACTTTCAGCTATTTCTGTATTCATGGTCTATACAATTGTATAATTATGATGTTTTATTTACAGCCATAGAAAATTGCAGCAATACTATTATATGAACAAAATATAGTTTCTAAAAAAAAATGAATTTTGTGTCAATGTAGTTCTTGTGAAGTCCATCAGGCAGGCAGTCCGAGGAGCTGTGCACAGAGAAGCTGTGGGCTGTGAACTTTCACAGGTGCCGCCAGTCTTTTGTGGGCACTCTCACCATGGCAGAGGTAAGGACAGGGTTCATGGTGCCATTTTATGACAGGGACAGCAATCCGTTATGAGCATTATGGAATGAGGTGGCAATGATGTCACAAGGTATGACAATCATCTCTCAGATTATAATCACGTCTAGTCACTGTTGATGAAGGTCTCACTTGAAAAAGCAATGGCAGCCTTGGAATTAAGGAGGAATTATATCCCAATGGACAAGATCAAGTATTTGAACTTGGAAATGCAGCACACTGATTCAAGTTGTGCTCTGTACTCACTATATCACCGATGTTGAGGATATGGAGGGAATTTGGGGGATCCACGGGCTTTATTCAGGCCATTTGCTCAGAGATCATTTTCACTGTGAACAAATGTCAAACTGAGTCGTGTTTATGAGTTGTTAATTTCTGATTCAATTCATTTCTCAGCATAACGACATTAGGAGGTCGGTTCATACTGATGTTCAGCTTCTATTTTTCTGTGTAAGTATCAAGTAAAGTGTGCAAACAACCTTGTGCTGGACTGAGCTAGTTATTGAAGAAATTTTGTATCTGTATGTCATACTGCCAGGTCTGCTTCTGAAGGGGGTTATTGAACATTATCTGAAAAATTAAAGAATAAATTACAATTATCAAATAATGATTAGTGAGTAAAAATAATGCATTTCTAAAAAGGAATAACCCCATGGGACTGAAGTCTGTGAAACGTCTGAAGTTTAGAAATGTATTTATTAATAAACTAGAGATTTCCAAAATGTTTACAGGAAAAAACCTCTTAACACTACTGTTGAAAGTACTGTTTGGGGCTTATTCATGACCATAGTGCCACTTCTGCATATTCATGCAAACACTGCATTTACATGTAATAGCTAAATAATGAAAGTAGTATACTTGCAGTACTAAAGAATGTAGGTACTATGTTCACTTTCAGAGTATATGTATGGGAATAGCAGAAGAATGGCAAGGAGGAGAATTGTAAATACACTCAAACGAATGCAGCTGGGGTGTAGAAGAACGCATAAATCACAAGTAGAACCTCCTTGTTCAGATAACAGGCCTGTAAAGAGCCATAATGGCACCTTATCGTACATCCTTGAGATTTTTGCAGTCAAAGATCAAAGCAGTGGGGTAAACTGTGCCTGCATGGATCCCTACACACAGGTCGAAATTAGTAGGCTTGTGGATCTTCAAACAGGGCTGAATTCTGCAGCGCCTTCATCTCCGCCTTTGTCACCTCTGCCTAGGAGCTTAGGTGCTGTTTCAGAGAACCCCCGATAGCGAGGTAACAAAAAATAAATTGGCTCTTTACAGTTGTACTCATGGCCTCTGGTTGTTCTTGTGACCTGCCTGTGTTGGCTCACACAATATATGTATCTCTTATCGCTTACTTTTGACACTTTTTATTGGTATGTATAAGACATTTAAAGAAATATACCCTAATCATTGATTCTAATTTGGTAAAGTTGCAGAAACTAGTCTTAGTGTCAAGTTTCTAATAACACTATTTTTCTAATAACATCCACATTCATTAATTAATTGAAATATTAAGTTCTGGCACATTTCATATTTCAAAGATTTTATACATCAGGCTTTATTAACATACTGGTTAATAAAGGCAATACTTATAGATTATTTATAAATCAGTGTGAACCTTTAATTTTCATTAACTTTCCACAAGATGTAGAAAATATGTTATAATTTTATGAGATACTGCAAATTTTATTTCTGTTATCAGTTGGTATTTTATTTTAAATATGATTACTTACTACTCAGTGGGGTCTTTCATATAGTTTACAGGAGCTTTATTTGTTGCTATATTCACACCTGAATTGTACTCAGATTACTACCCTGTTTAATAATTAAGTAATAAATATACAAGTAATGACAAATATGGAAATACAATGCCATATGAAGGTAACTGGTTACATATGCTATCATTTCATTCTAGTATGTACACATGTTTACACTGACCCACTTCCAAACAAAGGAAATCTCCTAAAGTTTATTTCTGTCCCCTGGCAGTATAGCCTAGACATCCCTACTTTTCATGACATGCCAGAACTTCTCCATATTTCTCATCGATTTCTGATAATTTTCTGTCTCTTCCAATGCCTTTTATTATATTTTTGAACAGCTGGTAATCAGACAGATAGCTCTGTCTGGTCATTTATAGTGTGTGTCTGTCACTGTGATATAGGAAGCCATGAAGATAGTCTCCGAATGTAAACTGCTGCAGTGTGGTCTTTTTTATTTTACAATAAATGTAAAAGCACCCCCAAGTCCTTTTGGGTAAGATAAAATATTTTTCTGTTATGATAGTCCTGCTGATTTCAAGGGGCAGTTTGGTTGCAGATGACTGGCAAAATCGGGTGCTTAATAAGAATGAACTTCAAAGACTAATTAGGCTCCATTGCAAATACTTTAATGGCTGATCATCACTAGCTGAGACATGTCTGGCTGACAAACATTTCTAGAGTGACTAGATTTACTTGTCCCAAGTGTCATTTGATAGAAATAAAAACGCAGTTTTGTCCTGAAAAGGCAGAAGTTTTATTGATTGTTTGGGCAATTGAGATGCATGTCACTATCCTCCAAAATTAACTTAATTAATAATGTTTCTAACTACTATGGCTAAAAGAAAGATGAAAATAATAAATATTAATAAACCCATAAAAGCAGCTTTTTAAAATGTAGCTTTTGGAATTATAATTAATTACTGAGTCAACCTCAGTTTTATTAGCTAGCATCTGATTATAGACACTTTAAAAGTACATGATCAACTCAATTCATTGTTCAGACTTCAACTTGCCCTTACTGAAGTGAAAAAAGGGATTGCTCAAATAAATACCTGGGGTGAAAGCAGATGAGCAGTTTCTACAGAGAAATACAGGGAACAGCCTCTCAGACAGCCTCAATACCGCATCCTGACTGGCCAAGCATACCTCAGTAAGAAAACAAAAGACATCCCATATTTATATGCAGACATTCACCCAAATCCATCCAGTTTGCCATCCATGTGCAGCTTAGCATAAGGAAGAGGGATGAAACAACATTTGTAAGGAAGAAGTGATCCAGATCTGGCTGAGGCACTGGGAAATCTTGTCCTGGTTAGTCCTTCATTTCATGGCATTTTCTTCCTGAGAGGAGTGGAGGCTCTATTTACTCACTTCACCTTGAAGCTATAATTGTCATCTGCTCGAGTGCAGACAGATACTGCACTTTGCAAAGCAAATACTAAACCAGATGTAAGCCTGACAGAAACCAGAGACACTGCATAGGCACAGTACATCTCTGCTCCTAAGACTAATGCCGTATGTATGGTCCTTCTGGTCCTGATGTGAAGTGCTTTCTTTTGGCCATAAGTGTGCTTCCCTGAGTGAAATGGAGCAAGGTTGAGTGGAGTGTAGGACCCATCTGAAACAATGAGTTGCTGCCCCTGTGGATGCAGCAAAGCTCTGACAAGGCAGCAGCTCCCAGCTTTTGATTAATTTTTAGGCTCTGAGGAAGGTGCTGCCTTGTGCTATGGCTAATTACTGATAAGCAGCTGATAAATGTATCCGTGTAAAGCAGAAAAAGCGGAGTGCTACTACCAAAGTGGACAGGGCATCCAGAATAGACTGTATTTCCTTTAAGGAAAACAAACAAATAAACAAACGGACAAACACAAAAACAACCAACCAACCAAAAGAAACACAAAAAATAACAAGAACAAAGCAAAAAAAACCCACAAACAAACAAACCACAACAATACAAAAAAAAGAACCCCAAAGATAAATCCAAAACCAACCAAACAAAAAAACTCTCACCTTTTTAACAGAGGAAAAGGGAACTGTAAAGCAATAGCAAGTCAGTACCTTACCTCAAGGTACTTACCATTAACGCATTTACTCCTTGATATTGCCTTTGACCTGTTCGGTTTCCCCAGTCCAACCTACCGGGAATGGTACAGTGAAACCTTTTTCACAGGTGGCCTCTGCAAATTACCCTGCAGGCAGCATCTCATCTGGAATAGAGACTGTGCTGTGGATTTTAATGAATTTAGAACTGGTTAGAATAAGAGCCCTGCCGTTAGATTATGCTGTTTATCCTTCAGAGCAGGTAAAGTAGGGGCAGCATTTATGACTTTTCTGTAAAATTTATTTCAGAAGCAATAAAGCAGGCTCTGTTAAATAGCTAATAAATATTTCTGAGGGCCACTTTTGGGAGCTTAGTGTAAAATTTAGGGTTAAAATAGAAGGCTATATCTAAGGAAGAAAGGAAAATAAACTTCCACTCTGAAGTTCAGCACAATGAAATCCTTTGGGTAGTGTGTACACTTGTTATGGATAAAGAGACAGATTCATATACATTCTCAGTCTCCTTTGATGGAAGATACAAAGATCACAGCTGCTTATCTAAACGACTTGCAAGGTGCCTTGGGGACAAAATCTAGGAAATGCAGATCTCAAGTCATTTTCTTCCATTATGCCACCCAAATATGAGTTTACTTCACCATCTGTACTAAATAACATCAGTATATAACTCCTTACAAGCTAGCTATTGGGAGAAGACCCGATCGTAAATACCAGTTTGGATCTTACTATATCCAGCAGAGGGCACTGATAAGCACATACAGCTTTAAATGTATATTAAAAGTTTTTTGACAGTTGCTTCAGAAACATCGATTAGAACTCTAATTGAATTATTACTGTTAGTATAAT
Source organism: Columba livia (assembly GCF_036013475.1). Classification (NCBI taxonomy): domain Eukaryota; kingdom Metazoa; phylum Chordata; class Aves; order Columbiformes; family Columbidae; genus Columba; species Columba livia. The sequence goes on from NC_088604.1 coordinate 106,829,632, forward strand.
AACACATGTTTGATAGTATAAAAGTTATTATTTCTAGGCTTTTGTGTCACTCAGATTATTACTTTCTCTTGCTGGCTAATGATTTAAGTGAATATATTAAAAAAATTGTATTAGTGCAGTAGTGCTGTTTTGTCTCTTTTGTTACCTAAAATGCATACACTAAGTTTTTTCGTCAACACAATTTTGAAGGAGAATAATTTAAGCATTAATAACTTTAATCAAATAGATTGTCTTGCTGCAATCAATACTGAAGCACTAATTATGGCAAATGATATCCTGTATGCTGTTTCCAGATAAGCATAGAAGATGTGAGTAGAAACTTCCTGCAGTTCCCATGTTGTGGAAATCCATGGCAGGGAAGTTAAAATAATAAGAAGCTGAGCATGATCACTGTGAACAAACTGAGTTTATTTCTGACTTTATAAAAGCATGTGAATGAGCATCACTTTCTACACCCAAATATGCTGAATATACAAATTACCAAGGATAAAATGGAATTAAGAAAGACCTACAATTCTCATTAAACATCTCATGCCTGGTTCAAAAGATGACATAAAGATGCAATGTGTTTTTGTTGTTTCTAGTCTACAGATTATAAGACTGACTTGAGAAAGCATAGCAGGTGAGCTTTCCTTTTGGAAGGCTGAGAGTATCTGACCTTTAATAAACGTCCTGCTTCTAGTATGCAAATTCACACATAGAGAAACTGGAACACAATTTCATTATTAAATTTATTAACTCATTTTTCATGAAAAGAAGGAAAAGAAAATGTCTAGTGTTATGAATAGAAATAAAGATAGAATGAAGACTGCAACTCAGTAATAAAAGGCTGCAAATCACTGGACTCAGTATTGTTTTCACCAAAGTCAATGGCAGGATGCGATGAAAGTAGGAGTGGACCCTAAGAAAGTAGGAATTTTCTCTGCTGAGGCTGAATTTAAGTTAGCTCAATCAATATTTGAATGAATGGGCCATTGCAGTTTTCACAGGCAGTTCATGTTTGCTGATCATTAAATGTCAGTGCAAGGAATTACATGGACAGAATATAGTAAGAGCTGTAACAATCAGTGTTTTCTCTCACTGGTATTAATGTCATTAACTGCCTTAGGAACAACTGTTCCTAAAAGCTGTGTTGGCTATTGCAGCAAATGGTCTCAAGAAACTGCAGAATGTCCAGATAATCTGCTAGATATTTAGTTCTGCTGTTCTCTGCAGCTCCAGAGACACTTGGTACAGAACACAGCTGTTCTCAGAACTGAAACCTCCTTTCCACATGGTCCATGATTTTTTTGCCTTTTGTATTTTCTTCACACTTTAAATTGAAACATTGTCCACAGAAACCTGAATCATTCTTGCCTGGCTGTTAGCTAAGCTCCTAAAAATGTTCTTGGTACCTCATTACATTCTCTGCTCTTGATTAATGCACATTAAGAACAATTGACTTGACAACTGGCTTGATATGCATCAAGTCTCTGTATGCAGAGAAAGATTTTGACAGAGCAGTGTGGAAAGCATTTGCTGGTCTAAAAAGGTTAATGTTGTCTTTTCTGTTCTGTTCTTTGCTAGGAGAACAATGGCTGTTCAATATTTATCCCAACCTGAGTAATTTAAGTATTCGAGGTTGCTATCTTGGGTTATAGGCAATTCAAGATTACTTACCATTTTGCAGTACTATAAAAGAGGAGTTTATACTGGGTTTGCTTCAAAGTAGAAACAATTATTCAGAGCTTTTCTCCTTAGGAATGTTTGGAAAAGATGTTCATAATTTTGACTTAAATCTATGTGGTTCTTTTTCCTGATAGCAGAAAGCTTAGAAAAAGTAGAGCTAGAGACTCTTAATGATGAAAATGTCTGTTATTTATACTCTCTGTACATAAGCTGGCTTTGGTTATTCATTATAGTGGGAGAAAACAGCATGGGAAGGATGGCACTCTGTTACTGATGCTATATGCTATATGTTTTGTGTTGGTGGGTTTTGTTTTGTTCTGAATTCATCTGTGATATCTACTTCTGTGTGCTCACATTTAGAGTATCAAAGTTCAATACTCAGTATAGAATGCTAAAGTTCACACAGTGAATCACTATCACTTCAGATACTCTGAAGTTACCTGTAAGCACATTTTTTTCAGATCAAGGATCTGACTTCTCCACTGCTTCGGTTTGTGATGGCTGAACACAATAAAACAAGTTTCCTAACTCCCATCCCTACAGTTACAGAGATTCCCCCTCCAAAGGATGTATGAATTTGACCATTGCTGTTACTGTCACTTTTTAAAAGAATCAAATTTAAATCTTCTCCTACATGTAAAATAGCTCTTAGGATTCAGTATTGCAATTCATTATCTATTTTCTCATATGCTGTTAAACAACAAGCTATATGGGAAAGGACTCAGAGGTGATGACCAGACACAAAAGAAGTATTTTCTTCCCTGAACAACTTGTAATCCAAATACTGTATCCTTTCTGCAGCAACCTAATTGTGCTGCCTGGTACAGTAAGTACCAGTAAAGAAAGGTAAAGTACAACATCTTAACCCCCCACTTTACTGTCTTTAATTGCTGTTCGTTGTCCTTAACTGAAAAGCCATTAGGGACACTGGGGAACTTCTTAATGATCAATTCAAAGGAGAAGATGCCTTCATATCTGAAAATGTGTTGCACAGAAAAAAAAAGAGTTTTATGAGTATGAGTGGAATATTATGACACTAACTACGAGCATGAATGGCTGATAAGATGCCTGTGGGAATTCAGGTGGGAACATGTTGGCCTGTATCAACTTTATAGAATATGGTTTTCCAACAACTGGCAGACTTTGAGGTAAGCTGAGTTAAGCATATCGGCTTGAAGAGATGTGTATAGAATTTTAGGGAAAGTAAATGCAAATCTTCATCACACTTTGAGCCTACTGTGTAACAGGCTACCATTTTAATCTCATAGAACCAATTCTCTTATTAACATATTCAGACCTAGGATCATCAAAGGCCTCCTGGACGTGGTTGAGCTATTGGAGCTTTACTGAACTCAACAATTAAAATATACTCTTGGTGTTACCAAAGAGCATTTTTTGAATACTTTCTGTATTCAGCATTTTACGTATGTACAGGCACTTGTGACTCTGGCATTAGCTGACCCTGTGACCCTTCAAGAAGTAATTTGCCCAAGCTGCCTGAAGGCACCTTTCATCTTCCTCTGGAGTGTTAAGTGACTCATATAGCTCTATGGCAGGAAACACTTGGAGAAACCTGGAATAAAGCATAGAGATTGATACAGAAGATAAAACATAAAGTATAAAAATAGCAATAAGAGATCTGCAGCAGATCAGATTTATGAAATAAAATTTAAAATTATACCTAAAATTTCTCTATACTGTCTCAATGTGTAGACTTAACCTTCTCTGTAAATTATAAATATGAACAAGTGTTCTTGTTCATTTATTAGCAACAGAAGATTTTTTTTTAAATGTACATTTTCTGTATATTTAAACTGAGCAGTTTAGCAACTGGTCCAGGCTTGTTATTGTTAAGAGAGATAGCCTTATATAACAGATCTGATTTGTGCAGCACAATGAAGTTTTGAGCTCAGTTTATTGTTTGCTCCCAAATGAATTCTCCTCTGCTAGACAATGGATCATAGTGCCTGCAATTTGCTGACCCTCCTGCTCAGGACAAATTTTCAGTTAGAGGAAAAGTAGAGCACTGCTTTTTTCTGTGAGATTCGGTGACCCTTAGTGCAAACTTTTCCAGGCATGGCAGATCACATAAAAATTTTATACTTTATAAATTGTATGGGAAGTGTCCGTCATTCATCTTGGATTGTAAAACTCATACGATATGGAAGCTTTAAAGTCATTTTGGAATAGAACCCATGGATAAAAGCTATGCCAAGCGTCTGAGAAAAGTCAAAGGATTTGTTTTTCACCTGATCCTAGAGATACTAAAGATCTTGCACCTTTACTGAGGAATGCACATTTTTTTGAGCTGTCTTTAAGTTCTTAGAAAGAAATGCTGTGGACATTTAGTCTTTTTTGGTCTTAACATCCCTTTTACAGTCATTATGCCCAAATCCTGAATCTGTGTATCTGAGAGTATCCTGACTAATCAAATTGGAGTTGAAGTTGTCTCTGAAGGCCTGTATGTGACAAACCATTTCCTCCACCTTTGCTAAACCATGATGTTTTCTTAGGGTCATAATCACACAGAATCATTGAATAGTTTGGGATGGAAAGGACCTTTCAAGATCATCTGACCCAGCCTCCCTGCTGTGGGCAGGGACATCTTTTACTAGATCAAGTTGCTCAAAGCGCTGTCTAACCTAACCTTGAATGATGGGACATCCACAACTTCTCTGGGCAACCTGTTCTGGCATCTCATCATCCCCATAATAAAAAATTTCTTCCTTATATCCAATCTAAATCTACTTTACACGTGAAGCTCTACATATTTCATAAACTGCTTGGACATCTCACTGCTATTCAGTATTAGTATTAATATGGCAACTTTTGTAAATAGAGTACTTTTCATCGACCAGTCTAAGGATGGTAGAGAGTTCTATTTTCCTCCCTTTTTTGAGTTACATGGAAAAAAAAAACTTCTGGCTTCTGTGGTTTGAAACACTTGCAGATATGTTTCTTTACTACATGTATAAAACTAAAGTTTTGTGCTGCTGTTCTAACCATCTAAATTTTATCCTGGCATTATATGGCTTACTGATTAAATTTTTATGAGAGCATATGAAGCAATTTGAATCAGTTTTGTATGTTGCTGTGCCCTTTCCCAACTGTCACTAGTTACATACTATGCCTATCTATATGTATTCATTCATGTTTCTTTTATTTACATTTGCTGCTTTACTTGGTCTCTCTGAACACAGTGACCAAAAGTCTGCTTCTGTGGTGTGTACTGAGGTCAGATGAGTGAACAAACCCCTCTGTGAAGTAATATGACTCTAAAAATATGTAATCTTTGTTTAACAAAATTTGTTGTACAGTACATTTGCCCACAGCATTTTCAATATGGTTCTGCTTGGTGAGTGTGCATTCATTATCTTATTGTAAGTGTAGGTTCATGGGTTTGAACCAGAAAGAGCTGGCTTGTGAATTCATTCAAGCGATATATTCATGGAGGGTAAATGCCACATAGTAAAAAAAAAACTGGTTGCGGCAATTATGACATTCTGGGAAGGAGGCTTATTGATACAAAAATGCCCTCGCAGTAGAAAAAAGAAGGAAAACAGGCTGCCCTAGGCTTTGATCAACTTTGAGGAAGAACTACTCCACAAATCAGAATATACTGCAAAGGCACAGAATAAACAAAATCTATGACATTGTAAACCTGAGCATGTTTTCATGTTTTCAGTTTTAATGGCACAAACACATCTAAGACAAAATTTAGTGTTTTATAGAAGTGCAGTAAATAGGTGGTAGCAATTAATGATACTGGGCAATGTGGAAGAGGGAATGGATTTCTATGCCATGCCAGCTGACCCCTACAAAACCAGAAACATATGCACAATTAGCTATATAACCTTTCTTTAGTGTAAAATAACAAAATGTTCCACAGTGGGTGCACAGTGTATACAGATATTTTTTTTTGGCCTTAGATTTTGATGTAGCAGTTGCCTACAGCAGAAATCATGGAGACCAGCAAAGTGTTACAAGATCTGAGAAGCAGGCTGACACCATGGTTTAAAAATGTAATCCTGAGTCATTTAAGCAATTTGCATACTTGTTACATCTTGAGTGATATGGACTCCAGCCACTGCCTTCATGTTTTCAGCAGGACAGTGTAATCAGGCAGGGTCCCAGGCTTGGTCCTTTCACCCTTCCTCCCAATCTACCACCTCACGGGACTCATATGTATCTGCAGTGGTACTCTGACACCTTCTGGTGTGAAAACTGCTCAGACAAGCCCTGTTTTCAGGTTGCTCATTTAACAGAGTCGCAGTTACCCAGGGCCTATATGCCCTCCATGTTGCCAACCCAAAGTGTCATTATCTGTCCTGTCATCAGTCTCTAGGACAAATAAACCACAAAACACCATGCACACTTTATAACAGGGACAATTCTGAGAGTTACTGTACCTATTCTAGTGTACAGTGTCTGCAGATTTAACTATAGAACAATGTATTAAGTAATAGTCCTCCTATTCCATGCATTAAATAAATTAAGGTTCATATATCTGCTATTCATTTACACTCGCTTTCCATGAATATTCAAAACTTCCAGCCATCTTCAGATGGAGACTTGTAGAAGGTGAACTTTCAGTACGAAAGCTTGAATTTCATCAACTACCAAAAGAAAAAAAAAAAAAAAAGCCTTATCCTAGTTATTGAATTAAATATCCAGTCAGAAAGCAGGAATAATATAATTTGATTTGAGTAGTTGTATGTCAGATCTCTAACTAACTGGCTGACAAAAACCAAACTAGAAACTTCTGTTATTCACAGATCACTATGATAATTAACTTATTACTATCCAATGAAGAAATCTAATCCAGTGAAGAAATTAAAAAATAAATCTGAACAGCAAAAGCACTTGAAAACTTTTGGAATTCTTCATGTTCATCCCTTAGCTGTCAGAAACAGCTTCATGAAGAAACCCATACACACCTTGAGAATGCTCCTTACAGAGAGCTATATAATCTGAAATATCCAAACATCCCACAGTTTCTCCTACCCAAACACATTAAATTCACAGTTTTCTTTCAAAGGCTCTGGGTATTTGGGTATTGTAATAAGACGAGCACTGCATCCTGTAGGTATTTATGATTAAAGCCCTTTCCCAAACATAAATATAATTGTAAATAAAAACAAATGTAACTACTACATGATCATCAAAAAGACAAAGAACCATTTCTTCTTCTTCTTCTTCTTCTTTTTTTTAATATCCCTTTTTTTTTTTTTTCCTAGATTTTGAAAGTGACATTCCTGACCTCTCTGAATTATACTACCAGTACTCAGATGAATCCCTGCGTTTCTGCTGACAGTGCCTGCTCTCATTTCTCAACATTTCTCCCAACTTGCAGAAGAGCTGGTTGAGGACTAAGATAGCTGTAGCTTACAAGACATTGTCTTGCTGGGGATAAAAAAATTGCTGTAGCAAGCTGGACTGACTGGGTATTGGCTGTTCTGTTGAGATTTTGATTTATGTGTCTGAGTTAGTTATTCTCATCTTTCATTTTATATTGCAAACTGCTCGATTTTACATAGGCACATCTAGGGTGTCTAAGTGTTATTTTTGGTTCATATAAGTTTCTTGCACATTCATTGTCCTATATATAATTTACATAAGATTATGTGTTAGCAGTCCATGATTTATGTGGCATTACATTCCTTTTACTTGAAAGTAATTTTTCTTTTATTCTGCTTTCATTTCTGTAAGGGCAAACATCATGATTTTTTTGTTAGTCAATGATTCTTTTTTGCCTGCATAACTTAAATAAGTGGTCTAACAGCCTCTCAAACATCACCTGGACTTTCTTCAAATTCTAAATGCTAACTGCATTTTTCTGTTTCTTCCATACGTAGGCTTAAACACTTCCCTTAGGCTGCTATGAAAGTAGAAAGGTACCTATAAGGTAGAGTGTCAAAGGTGAGCAAACAGCTCCATAACACTTTTCACTTTGATTTTGCCAGCACTTCAAGAAAATGCCGCAGTTGACACATTTTGCTTGCCATGTTAAAACGTGATTGCATTGCGTTGTCTTCTGTATAGACCTGGCATGTGGAAAGTGCCCCAGACTCATGTCATAAGGTGCATCAAACTGTGTCATCTAGGTCAGTACTCTCTTTTATGCAGAGTAAAATAAAGCTTTGAAAGATTACTCTATATATCTATCTTCCTTTCTTTTTAATGCAGCTTCACTATTAGAATTATTCCATCCTGGTTGCATAGTTAGAAACCAGCTTCAGAAGAAAATCCAAATGTACACCTAAAACTAGCTGCTAATAACTACCATGACGAACTAAACAACTGTCAGATTAGATCTCTTACAGTTCTAATGTACTACAGCTAATTTCTCAGTTAACCTTATGCAGCAAATAATTCCAATAAGTGCTGGGTTCCTGATTTAGAAATAGAACAAGCAAGATGCTTATTGCATTAATCAATTCCTCATTGCCACCAATGGACCCAAGTGAGAAAATCAGGATTAGAAAACCTAGTTATTAACTTTAGTTTAAAAATTCAATCCAACAAAGCAAACAAGTGAATATTTGGTAAAGGACATGTACTGTGATATGAAGTCGTATCACACAGCAGTCTCATGAAAAAAGTGCTCACTCTCCTTAAAAAAATGGTATGTTGAAGAATTAGCTATAGTTAGAAGCAAAACCTTATGATTAATTTTATATGAACAAATATTACAAATAATTGAGATCCAAAATAATAATAAATAGATAATGTTTTATTGAAATTTACTTTTTCATGGATCATTTGTGTATTTAATTCCAGACATGACAATCACTCTTTAAAAGATTATAATATGTCAATAGTTGTGTCTCTAAAAAAAAAATACTGCAATAAATTATTAAAAAAAAAAACAAACTTCAAGTAAACCATCATTTCAAAACTGAGATATTTTAAAAGCTACCTTACTTTTGACCATTTAATGTGATTACTTGGAGTTAAATATCTGGCTTGAATCGCTGACAAAATAAGAGTAAACACAACATGATGAATAGGATATGTCACATTAATAAGTAAAAAACTGGAAAAAATTAACTTGACATTTGAAGAACGGGAGAAAATGTCAAGAAATAATTATTTTTATTCAATATCGCTTGTGAGAAGCTGATTGTCCCTAACCAGGTCTAGGAGTGTGGTCAACGTTTATGTTATCTGTCTAGAGTTTCCATTCATTAAATGACATATAATCAATAATAATGTTACATGTAAAATGATTCCCCTCCCCCTCCCGCTGCATTTTGGTCCTCTGGCCCCCAGATGAGCCGTTCCGCACAGGTCTGCCTTGGTCTGAACCATTTTGCTGCAATTCACCTTCAGTCCTTTATTTTTATGTAGGTATCTGGGAAAACTTGGAAAGGGGATTACTAAGAATTACTAAGTTTCCTGCACTAACTGGACTGGAAAAAACTATTTATTCCATTTCTTCTTGGCAAAACACTACCTTAAGAGACTACAAACTCCTTAAACACTGCTCATTTGCTATGTATTTGATACAAAATGGATGTTTTGGACTGAAGCCCAAGGCCAATTACAGCTGCCTATGCAAAATGAAGTACTCTTAAACCCTGTTCACTCAAACGTTGAAGCATTCTTTATGCAGAGGGATCCTGTATGCCTAAGCACCACTTAAAATCTTCTCCTGTATCAGGCTTCACCCATCAGCCCCAGGTCACTCTGGTGCAAGGGGTGACAGCAGGGAGCCTGCCCAACCACTGACACCAGTGAGTCTGGAGACTTTTTCTTTTGTTATTAAGTCTTATTATTTTTTACTAAAGAGCAAGTTATTTTAACCAGGAACCACACAGGTGGCTTTCTAAATTTCAAGGCCTCATTTTACTGTCCAAAGTTGTTTGTACTGATAAAATCTTTGGGTACGTCTCATGCTTCGTGTACACAAAGGTGCTTTATATGCTGATGTTATATCACACACAGAGCACATTTTTTCAAGTTAATGATGTAATGTCTTTATCCAGAGTCTGACATAACTTCTAAAAGCATGACTTAGAGAATGTAGGTTGAGTAGCATAAGAGCTCTCTTTTAAGTATTAGGAAGAGGTCATGTAACTGGAGAGCAATATATTTTAACCTTCAGATCTTCTCTTCATTCCTTCCATCTTCGAATTACGATGTGGGATGGAACAGGAAAATTCAGACTGTAAATGATTGGCTCCAAGGCTGGTGTTACAGGCAGGGCTTTAGATTTTTTGATAATGGCTGGTTTTATAAGACTCCAGTCCGGACAGTGATATGCGGGAAAGGCTCATCTCGCAGGGGCAAAAGGAGGCTGGGACAGGAATTAGCTGGGCTCATTTGGAGAGCTTTAAACTAGGTTCAAAGGGGGATGGGGTTGAAACTGGGCTTGTCCCAGTGGGGCAGCGTTCTAGAACCGATGAGGACCAGGTGGCCTCCTGTACCCCTGGGGAGAAATCGATGTGCTCCACATGCTCCCTGAAATGCTTGTACACCAATGCACACAGCATGGGGAATAAGCAGGAGGAGTTAGAATCCTGTGTTCGATCAGAAGGTTACGATCTAGTGGCAATTACAGAAACATGGTGGGACAGCTCACATGACCGAAATGTGGTCATGGATGGCTATGTCCTTCTCAGGAAAGACAGGCCAGCCAGGCATGGCGGTGGAGTTGCTCTCTATGTGAGAGAGCAGCTACAATGTACTAAATTCTGCCCAGGAGCGGATCAGGAGTGAGTTGAGAGTCTATGGGTCAGAATCAAGAGGCAGGCTGGCAGGGGTGGTACTGTTGTAGGTGTCTATTATAGGCCACTGGATCAGGCTGAGGAAGTTGATGAGGCCTTCTATGGGCAGCTGAGAGTGGCCTCACAGTCTCAGGCCCTGGTTGTTGTGGGTGATTTCAACTCCCCTGATGTTTGTTGGAAGGACCATTCAGCCAGCCAGCCACAGTCCAGGAGGTTCCTTCAGTGCATTGACAATAATTTTCTCATGCAAATGGTGGAGGAGCTGACCAGGAGAGGAGTGCTGCTCGATCTCATCCTCACTAACAAGGACGGTCTGGTCGAAGCGGTAAATGTTGAGGGCTGCCTGGGTTGCAGTGACCACGAGATGGTGGAGTTCAGCATCTTGTGTGGTAGGACCAGGGCAATAAGTAGAATTGCAACCCTGGACTTTAGCAGGTCTAACTTTGGCCTTTTCAAGCAATTGCTGGGGGAAATCCCATGGGCAAGACTGCTTGAAGGAAAAGGGGCCCAAGATAGCTGGATTGCATTCAGAGATTGCTTCTTCCACGCTCAGGATCAGAGCATCCCCACACGTAGGAAGTCAAGGGAGGGAGCCAGGGGGCCTGTGTGGTTAAATAGGGATCTGTTGGGTATGCTCAAGCAGAAGAGGCAAGTTTACAGGTCATGGAAGCAGAGGCTTGACACTTGGGAGGAATATGAGGCTGCTGTTAGAGGATGTAGGAAGGCAGCTAGGATAGCCAAGGCCTCCTTAGAATTAAACCTGGCGAAAGGGGTCAAGGACAGCAAAAAGAGCTTTTTCAAATACATAGCAGATAAAACTAATACCAGAGGCAATGTAGGCTCACTGATGAATGGGGTGGGTGCCCTGGTGACAGAAGATATAGAGAAGACAGAATTACTGAATGCCTTCTTTGTCTCTGTCTACGCTGCTGGAGGCTGTCCTGGGGAGCCCTGTACCCCTGAGACCCCGGATGAAGCCAGGTCAATGGAGGAGTTTGCTTTAGTCGATGAGGACTGGGTTAGGGAGCAATTAAGTAGTCTGGACATCCATAAATCCATGGGTCCAGATGGGATGCATCCGCGGGTGCTGAGGGAGCTGGCTGAAGTCATTGCTGGACCACTCTCCAACATCTTTGCCAAGACTTGGGAAATGGGAGAGGTGCCCGAGGATTGGAGGAAAGCAAATGTCACTCCAGTCTTCAAAAAGAACAAGAAGGAGGACCTGGGTAATTATAGACCGGTCAGCCTCACCTCCGTCCCTGGGAAAGTAATGGAATGGCTTGTCCTTGGTGCCATCTCAAGGCATATCAAGGATAAGAGGGTTATTAGGGGCAGTCAGCATGGCTTTACTAAGGGTAAGTCATGCTTGACCAACCTCATAGCCTTTTATGAGAATGTAACAAGGTGGATGGATGATGGCAGAGCGGTGGATGTGGTCTACCTTGACTTCAGTAAAGCGTTTGACACTGTCTCCCATAGCATCCTAGTTGTTAAATTGAGGAGGTGTGGTCTGGACAATAGAGTAGTGAGGTGGGTTGCAAACTGGCTTAAGGAGAGAAGCCAGAGAGTGGTAGTCAATGGTGCGGAGTCTAGTTGGAGGCCAGTATCTAGTGGAGTGCCTCAGGGGTCAGTACTGGGGCCAATATTATTCAATATATTCATTAACGATTTAGACGAGGGAATAGAGTGTACTATCAGCAAGTTTGCTGATGACACTAAGCTGGGAGGAGTGGCTGACACGCCAGAAGGCTGTGCTGCCATCCAGCAGGATCTGGACAGGCTGGAGAGTTGGGTGGGGAATAACCTGATGAAATTTAACAAGGGAAAGTGTAGAGTCCTGCATCTAGGCAGGAACAACCCCAGGTTCCAGTATAGGCTGGGGAATGACCTATTAGAAAGCAGTGTAAGGGAAAGGGACCTGGGGGTCCTGGTGAACAACATGATGACCACGAGCCAGCACTGTGCCCTTGTGGCCAGGAAGGCCAATGTCATCCTGGGGTGTATTAGAAGGGGGGTGGTTAGTAGATCGAGAGAGATTCTCCTTCCCCTGTACTTCGCCCTGGTAAGACCCCATTGTGTCCAGTTCTGGGCCCCTCAGTTCAAGAAGGACAGGGAACTGATGGAGAGAGTCCAGCGTAGCGCAACAAGATGATTAAGGGAGTGGAACATCTCCCCTACGAAGAAAGGCTGAGGGAGCTGGGTCTCTTTAGTTTGGAGAAGAGGGGGGACCTTATTAATGTCTATAAGTATATAAAAGGTGAGTGCCATGAGGATGGAGCCAGGCTCTTCTCGGTGGCAAACAATGATAGGACAAGGGGTAATGGGATCAAGCTGGAACACAAGAGGTTCCACTTAAATTCGAGAAGAAACTTCTTCTCAGTGAGGGTGACAGAACGCTGGAACAGGCTGCCCAGGGGGGTTGTGGAGTCTCCTTCCCTGGAGACATTCAAAACCCATCTGGACGTGTTCCTGTGTGACCTCATCTAGGCGTTCCTGCTCTGGCAGGGGGATTGGACTAGCTGATCTTTTGAGGTCCCTTCCAATCCCAAACATACTGTGATACTGTGATACTTTGTCACATACGCCAAACGCAGTGGTTTCAAATGATCTTGGGATTTGCATTTGAACTGAAAACTAATTTCAGCACAGTCTATTGACAATACACATCAAAATGATGAGGAATAACGCCATATTTTGCTACATGTAGTATCTTATAGCTTTTCTTGTTTAGCTGGAAACCAAAGTGGATCAAAGCACTGTTTTCTGTGATAAACAAATAGGCTGTGTTCTGCAATTAACGTTTTTAAGCCCTTTCTCTAGATATTTTGGAAAACAAAAGCAAAAAACCTCTGGGGTGGGGGTGGTGTTTGTGTGTGTGTGTGTGAGGAATATTAAACAACAAAAAAAAACCCAACAAAACCAAAACCAAACAAATAAACACACAAACCCCTAAACAAAACAGAAAAACATACCAAAAACTAGAAAGCAAACCAGTGAAGTAGATAATCTTATCCAGTCCTCTAACTGTATAGATTTTGTATTCCATGCCTTTCATTTGGGCAGAATAAGAAAATTTAGACAATCTATAGGTCTGAAAATGGCCATTTTCCCATGTAAGCCATATGTAAATTGGAAATGTCACTATAGAAACTAAATCAAAGAAGAACAATTAAATCAGTGGAATATTATGACTAATTACATTTAAAATAATAATTTTGAAAAGAAGATAGACTTCCTAGAGAATTTTTAAATGAGTCTCCAGGATACCACTATTCTCTTCCATTTCTATACTGCCACTGTGATGGACTTGTGGGCAACGTGTTGGCTGGACGTTGCTTTGGGCATAATGTTTGTGAAATGGTTGAGTTTACTGTCCTTGGAGAAGTTAGAAGGGTGGTCAGCAGGACTGCTACTTTGGACTTCCCAAGGGCAGACTTTGATCTGTTTAGGAGGCTGGTTGGCAGAGTCCCTTGGGTGACAGTCTTGAAGGGCAGGTTGGTCGCTCTTCAAGAAGGTAATCTTAGAGACACATGAGCAGGCTGTCCCCACATGCCGAAAGGCGAGCCGATGGGGAAGAAGGCTGGTCTGGCTGAATAGAGAGCTGTGACTGGAACTTAGGAATAAAAAGAGAATATATAACCTTTGGAAGAAAGGGCAGGCAACTCAAGAGGAATAGAAGTATGCCATGAAGTTATGCAGGGAGTAAATCAGAAGGGCCAAAGCCTAACCAGAGCTGAGCCTGGATGCTGCTGTAAAAGGCAACAAGAAATGTTTCTATAAATGTATCAGCAAAAAAAGGAGGGCTAGGAAAAATCTCCATCCCCCGACGGATGTGGGGGGAAACATAGTGAAAGAAGATGAGGGAAAGCCTCAGGTACTAAATGCCTTTTTTGCCTCAGTCTTTAATATTCAGACCAGTTGTGCTCAAGTTACCCAGGTCTCTGAGCCAGAAGACAGGGATGGGGAACAGAATGAAGCCCAAATAATCCAAGGGGAAATGATTAGTGACTTGCTACACCACTTGGACACCCACAAGTCTGTGAGGCCAGATGGGATACATCCAAGGATGCTGAAGGAGCTGATGAAGGTGATCACTAAGCTACTTTCATTATCTATCAGCAATCCTGGCTAACTGGGGAGATCCCAGTTGACTGGAAGTTGGCAAATATGTCACCCATCGATAAGAAGGGCTGGAAGGAGGATTCTGGGAACTATAGACCTGTCAGTCTAACTTTGATACCAGGGGGAGGCAATGGAGCAGATCACCCTGAGTGACATCATATGGCACATGCCAGAAAACCATACGATCAGGCTCAGTCAACATGGGTTTATGAGAGGCAGGTCCTGTTTGAGCAACCTGATCTCCTTCTGCGCCAGGGTGACTCATCCACTAGATGAAGGAAAAGCTGTGGATGTTGTGCACTTGGACTTGAGTAAAGCCTTTGACACTGTATGCCACAGCATTTTCCTGGAGAAGCTGACAGCTCATGGCCTGGATGGGTGTACTCTGAGATGGATAAAGAACTGGCTGGAGGGCTGGGCCTGAAGAGTTGTGGTGAACAGAGCCAAATCCAGTTTGAGTGTTCCCCAGGGCTCAGTATTGGGGCCAATTCTGTTTAATCTCTTTATCAATGATGTGGTTGAGGAGATTGAATGCACCTTTAGTAAGTTTGCAGATGACACCAAATTGGGTGGGAGTGTTGATCTGCTGGAGGGTAGAAAGGCCATACAGAGGGATCCAGGCCAACTGGATCCTTGGGCTGAGACCAACTGTATAATAAGGCCAAGTGCTGGGTCCTGCACTTGGGTCACAAGAACCACAGGAAGTGCTGTAGGCTCAGGGAAAAGTGGCTGGAAATCTGCCTGGAGGAAAAGGATCAGGGGGGTGGAGGGGTGAAGGGTTGTGGGGGGGGGTGTTGATTGACAGCCATCTAACTATGAGCCAGCAGTGTGCACAGGTAGCCAAAATAGCCACCAGCATCCTGGCTTATATCAGGAATAGTGTGATCAGCAGGACTAGAGAAGTGTTCATCCCGCTGTACTTGGCTCTGGTGAGGCCCCACCTTGAATCCTGTGTTCGGTTTTGGGCCACTCATCATAGGAAAGACATTGAGGTGCTGGAGAGAGTTCAGAGAGAGGCAACGAAGCTGGTGAGGGGGCTGGAACAGAAGTTTGATGGGGAGCGGTTGAGGGAACTGGGGCTGTTTAGCCTGGAGAAAAGGAGCCTTCTGGGAGACCTTATTGCTGTCTACACCTACCTGAAAGGAGGTTGTAGCTTGGAGGGGGTTGGTCTCTTCTCCCAGGTAGCAAGTGACAGGACAAAAGCAAATGGGCTCAAGTTGTGCCAGGGGAGGTTCAGATTGGATGTTAGGAAAAAATTATTCACAGAAAGGGTTGTCAGGCACCGGAACAGGCTGCCCAGGGAAATGGTGGAGTCACCATCCCTGGAGGTGTTTAAAAGGTATATAGATGAGGTTCTTAGGGACATGGTTTAGTGCTAGAGCTAGGTTATGGTTGGACTCAATGATCCTCAGGGTCTCTTCTAACCAAAATGATTCTACGATTCTGTGATTCTGTGATTCTTTATCAGTGCACAGAATCACAACAAACAAACAAAGAGCAACATCCCCCCCCAAGAAAACTCCAAACCAGCAAAGAACCCAAAAAACCCATCCATTTATCATTCTCTGCAATGAATTGGCATGGTCTGCTACATTCCAGAGGAAAATTTCATAATGAAATATTACGGTCCTTATAAAAAAATATATAAGCATTTGCAGTCTGAGTTTTCTTTGCTCTGGATGAAACTCTGCATTAAAATTGAAACTCCACAGGATCAATATGCCTTTTCACCTGCTGTGCTGAAAAACTGTTCATGCTTTCTTGTGGGTGGACTTAACATGCACACGGACTTTGATATGTGATTTTTTATGATGCTAAGCGACAGCAAATTCTTGCTTCTGTTTAAAAAAAATCCGACTCTTGGCATTAGCAGTGGGTATAGTATGAAGTCTTTTGCAAATGGCCGATTAGGTCCCTAAGGCAGAAGGAGGAGCATTCTTAACGCTTATCTTCCAGCTTCACAAGCAAGGAGCTCTGGATGCTCTTTTGTCTGCTAGATCCTGAGAGAAGACATCTGAAATGATAGACCTGTTCGGAGGGGGCATAAAAGGGAGAAGAAATTATGAAGAGGGATTGGTTAAGAATGACTCATGCTGCACAGCTTCTTCACAGCTTCTCTCCTTTCTTCAGTCAGGACCAGTTAGAGGAATTCCTGCAATATTTGATATCTTCTAACATCCTTGCTTTAAGAAGAGATGAGGAGAAAAACACCAGTCTCCTTTATTGTATTGTCAGGATTTGATTCTTGGGCTACTATGCTCCTATTGATGTCTTAATGGGGCCTAGGGTATAATACTTCTGGCCTAGAAAATAATAACTCTACTCTAAATATCTGCTTATTCTCTTCTGTTCTCTTTGAATATTTGTAAGGCAACAATCCAGAAAATTCATCTCTGCACCAAGAAAATCAGAGTGTAATATCAGGAAGGAGAATAAAGATGCTCTGGCCAGGGGAGATTTAAATACGACATACAGCTATTTGGAAGACCATTTACCATATTAAAATAAGTGACTTACAAAAATTCATGTATTTAACAACTTTTAGAATCAGTACATCTTTCTAACAAGACACAACGTCAAACTAAGAGGTTTATGACTTTTTTTTGCACAATTTATGAATATTATGTAGATTTTATCTTGCCCTATACACTCCAACATCTACTCAGAAATCTTTGGGCTACATTTATCTTGGAAAAGAGAGCTGAAACATAGTGATGTTCAGGTTATTTTTCTGCCTCTGCACAAACTACTTGATCTGCATCTTCTACATCTTGTGTTTGGTGCAGTGTGCTGCACAGTGGTTGTTTACACACTGGGTTTTTATAAGGTCATTTGTCTTTGCTTACCATGTTTACTTCATTTTCTCACTTCAGATTTAAACATTAAGGTGAGAAAAGCAACACAGAAAACAAAAAAAAATCCTGATAATGACATCTATGCTCCATTATTTATTTTCATATAAGAGATATGTAGCTTTCATATAAGATATATGTAGTATTTAGTATGCTATTCATAACAAGGTCAGATCTACACGAGAAGCATCAAGCTGTGTTCTTTCTGATATTACTGGCATTAATGATTATTCTTTAATCAACAAGTGTGTGGAAATTCTGTTGATGGTGCATGAGACACTGGAATTGCCCTCACTCTTGCTCTGCTACAACGACCTCAATGGCAAATGTGCTGTTGTCAGGAAACAAGGCTGATACAGATTTGGGAAACTTGCAGTATGCAAACAAATTCTCTAAGTAATTCAAGGTTCATAGCCACTGTCTCACACGTATTAACAGCCTTTTAAATATGCTGTCAGAGTCCATGCAACAGCAGTGAACTTTTCCTTTTTTTGTCACACTTTTTAGGCAGATTTTGGTTATAGTCTGTGGTCTGCTTGTTTATCATTCCTCCCATTTGCTATGCTCTCTATTAATCTATTTCTAGCTTTCTCAGTACTACTTTGGAATTATCAAGGCATGTCATAGCTGGCAAGCATGAATGTTTCACCTTGTTGCTGCTGTGCCATTTTGGAAGGAGAGCTATGCAGTTATGACAAGTTGCTTGTTATTAACCTTTGATTGCTGAATGTTGTTTGTTAAGATGCAAAAAGCAAGAACATAAAAGCAATTTGAATTCTCTCATCCTTACTGACTTCACACACTCTTTCTTTTCTTGCCTGTCTTTTGTGGAATAAGCTCCCATTTTCAATACATTCTCTTACATTAATGTGCTCTTTCAAATCTCTTCCACAAGCTTATTTATTCTCAGCAATGTGTTAACCAAACAGTTGTGTCTTCTCTCCTATTATTATTTCTATTTCACCTTTCCTTTAATAAACTTTGTTTGTACTCTTCTTTCTTACTTTTTTTCATTGTGCTTATTAATGTAACTCATTTTATTGTACTATTTAAAAGTAAGTTTAGAGTGCCTTAGCCAGAGGTGCTAAGAAAAAACAACAGTCAGAATCACTAAAATGAAATAATATCTACAATGCAGGGCTTAAATGTTGTGCCTGAAGTAAAAGCAGACATAGAGTTCTTAATTAACACTTACTTAAGGGTCCCATCTTACAGTTCACTGGAACCATGGAAGTCACTTAATTCACTTCTGTTGGCTTTGGATCAGGCCTGGATGAGAAAATGAGAAGGCAAGGTAGAAAGACGAATAGGAAAGAATAGAGAAAAAAAAGTCCAATGAAATACATGGGAGATGCATGTTTATAACTTCTGTTAAAACATCCATTTTAAGAAGCATGCAAAAATCCCACAGTCAAAACTTTTCAAATTAAAAGGTACATGTGCAATATTCTGTCTGTGACTGAAGCCAGGATGTGATATAAGATTTATCAAACACAGGGGAATAACAATCAGAAAAGGAATTATTCACTTTTCTGTAGAATTCTTGGCATTCCAGTCAAAGTAATGTACAATGAACTGAGCCTTTTACTTCTTTTTAGAAAGATGAATACATTAAAAATATCAGATGCCTATTTCTTTCTGTTATCCTTTGGAATATGTATTTTTAAGTTAATTAGTGTATAATCACTTGCATTTTGTTAATTCTGTATTCTTTTAAAAGCAATAACTGAACCAGAATATGCATTTCTTCTGAAGTTGTTTTGAAACAAACAATAAAAAGACATTTCAGAACAGATAAAATTTAGGAACTAAATTCAGCTACACATCGTGATTTAAAATGTAATTGAGATAATTTCTGTTACCTTACTCATTTTTTTCTATCCTTTTTGGTTTAATGAGAGAACATTCAGGCCCCAAATTTAAAAATATTTCTGATATCAGTCATATTTTCATATACAAAGTAAAAAACCTTTTTTTATAATAAATATTACATTTGCCATAATAATGCAAGGGAATACTATTTTTTTAAAGAGGAAAAACTAAAATAATGAAAAAATTCAAATGAGTCAAGTAGTTGTGACTTTTAATCTTTAACACAGTGAAATCATATGTACCATTGTAATGGGAAAAAATAAGGCATTTGTGTTCTGACAAAAGTTTTATTTTTCATTTATGCTGACATGACATTAATAAGGTGTAAGCTTGTCAAAATATACATTTGAACCATATGCCCTAGCTCCAGTTAAGCCTTTCGTTTAAAGCAATATTAGGTGTGGTCCTGCAAAAGTGGAACATACCCAAGTTAAAAATGTACCTAACTTTTCCAGTAGTAGTCTTGGAATAAGTTCAGTCTTTCTTGATTGTGTATATAACTTTGTTCCATTTCATTCATAAAAGAGAAAACCCTACCATAGCTACATTTTAGAATATTTTTATATTTTTTTGCCTAAGCAGTAGAAGCTTGTAAGGCAAGTTTAGGTTCAGTATAGTTTATGACTTGCAGTAAGTGTCCCCCCAAAATGCACCTTATGTGAGTGTTCAGCTATGAGAACTGGGCTTCTATAAAGTATAACAGTAACCTGGAAGAATTCTTAATGGTAGAAAAAGACTGAAAAGAAGACAAAACATTTGAAATAAGCTCACACTAAATGGCTACAGATATTACTGACAGACTGTGTTATTTTCTAGTAGATAAAAAGAACGTTTGCCTGGAAATCAATGGGCCAAAATTGGCATGTTGGAACCAATTTTGGTTTGTTGATTTGGACTTGTAAAATCCCCACATGAAAAAGATTCTATTTTATCAAAAACAAAAAGGGAATCACAGTAATTATAGCAACTGACTTAGGATTTGATTATTGAACCAACCTTTTCTGTTCCACTATGAAGAACTGTATGATAGATTAAGAGATTCTTAATACTGTACTTTGAAATTATTTCAATGGCCTCAAGTGTACCTTTATATTAAAAAAAAAAAAAAGAAACAAACAAACAAAAAAAGAGAACAATACTGGGATTCTGATTTTACCCTTTTGGGTTTTTTTTTTTCATACTTTTGTAGTTCCTTTTATTCAGTTCCTTGCTGCTATTCTTTTCACATGAACTAGCAAGATGAACAATGACAAAATTTCTCCTGTGTCATTAAGGCAGAAAATTACTAAGATCTATTTTCACCTTAGAGAAGCCTCTTGCTCTTGCTGATGATGCCAGCGATGACACATCTCCCTTACTGTTGCCCTTTGGGCATGCTGGATCACAGTTGCCCATTGCAGTCCTACCTTCATTGGCTGTGACTCTAATTCAGGACCCAAAACCTGGGACACCTAAAACGCTTTTGAAAATGTGGATACTTGGTTGATAGGGTGTTATTTAGATTGATTAGGTTCAGACAGACTCACATAAGCTTGGGTTTTCCTGTTGTAGCTGCTGGGTTTTTTCATTTTATGTATGTTGGTGATAACATTGGCTTGGAGATTTGAAAACCAAATATCTTCAGTTTACTTCCTTTCAGATTTTTTAAAAAATATATTCCATGGAAATGACACAATTAATAAAATGTCTAGAGTTTGCAACCAACCTAACTGAAGTCAGGTTCATTGCTAAGAGTCAGTCAAAGATTTAATCCAACCATGAACATTTGTAGTATTTTGGTGTAGCTTGGGGCTGGAAGGGGTTGGGTTTTGCTTATTTGCTGAAGTATTTTTGTCTGTTTCAATCTTAGAGCCATTCTGGCGGTGTAAATTTTTAATCTAGTAAGGAAAAAAATATCAGCTCTCAAACAATATTATACATTTCTACTCCATATGACTTTAAATGTAAAAATACAATGGGGCTTTTGACAGCTTTTGGAGATATCTTCATTACCTTTCATAGGAATAGATTTAAACTGATGCCAAGAACATTTGAAAATCACACTCAAAATGTGCATTGTGATTTAGCCAATAACTGAGGAACTACCTTAACTTCTGACATTTGAGGAACTTAATACTTAATTCTTAATCAATGCAAATTCCATCCCCGCCATATATACATCTATGCACACAATAAATACATGTTACAGCATGTGTTATAGGTATACATATAGAAAGAGAAAAAAGTATATACGACTCCTCCTATTCCTGTCTTTCCATATTTGCAAAGATGTCTTTCCATATTTGCAAAGATCCATTACTATGATAATGAAACTAAAAGGGCACCTAATCTTGAGCATGCTTTTAAACCTTCTTCTTCTTCTGAAATCCATTACACAGGAAAAGTATAAAATCTTGTGCAAATTTGGAAAAAATCCCTGGAGGTGTCTAAAAGGTGTTTAGATGAGGTACTTAGGGACATGGTTTAGTGCTAGAGTTAGGTTAGGTTATGGTTGGACTCGATGATCCTGAGGGTCTCTTCCAACTGAAATGATTCCACGATTCTAAGATTCTATGATTCTAAATAGATTAAATGTTATTCTGTGTTCAGTCATGAGCAACTCCCTCAATCTTCTATAACCAGAGATGAAGAATGCAGTGGTGCAGAATAACACCAAAAATACGATTATAATAGAATAACTATCAAACATTTCCAGAAATAATCACCCACAACAAATGTGTGTCTGTTTATTTGGTTTAGTGTAAGTAAAGTTTGCTTGCTTGACAGCTATGAACTTAGTGATAATGTAACATTAATTTGGCGGTGATTCGCATCATAATTTTGTTTCATTTTTGTAATGGAGCTCTGGAATTCCTTGTTAGCATCCACAGACTTTTTTCTTGTTGTTGTTACAAAAATTAACACACAGCACATAGCTTAATAAAGTCTTCTTCAACTCAGTCATAAAATTGATCTGTTTTTGGCTTCATTTTTATGTTATAGTAATAGTTAAGACAAATCATGAATATATTGCTAATTTAGAGTGTAACCCAGGTAAAAATAAAATATAAGGAAAAACTTACTGTTATTGACTCTTTAGTCTGCTGAAATAGGGTTTTTTAGCAATCCTGATCTAGGTCAGAGTAGGTTACAAACAAGGTCTAGGTCCACACAAAGTGCACAGGCAGGAAGAGAAGAAATTTATTTTCTATTTACTCCTGTCTCACCTGAAATTTTATGCTCTTGTTTAGACTACAGCAGCTGTGAAGAGCTTTCAGAGAACTTTTAGAAGGGCGAAGTAGATGGAGCCTTACAGGAGTACTAATCAGTGGTTGGGATGGGAGTCTTAACTGGCGACATTCAACATTATTATCTCTATCCATAAAGGAACTGAGCCTTCTCAGATGTACACATGTATAACTATGTTATTTTGTAATGGCACAGACATAGCTTCACATCCTAAGAGGTTCTAATCCTCAGTGCCACCTGCAACAAAAATAGACTGTGTGTATGACACAGTCTACACAAAATCTCCTTTAGTTATAAAAAGGCAGGAAAGAAAAAGTTCTAGTCTGTTGTAGTGGTTTGACTGAAAATAAGTTGGTTTTCTTCATGCATTTAGAAAACTTTCTTTTTCATAACTGGCACAGTCATTATTTGGACTTAGTTTGAGAACAAGAGATAACACCCCAGGGCAGAGTTAATGTATTAATTGCTCTGGTCTAAGAGCCAAGGATGTTCTGAGTGCTCTGCCCACAGGTGTGAGGCAGCGAGGAAGGGAAACATAGACAGGGCAGAGCTTGACTGACATCCAAACAGATCAATAGGAATATTCCATCCCATTAGCATCATGCTTCATATTTAAGGAGAGTCAGGCTCTTCCAGGCTCTCTCTCTTGCTTGCTTCTTGGCTTTCTTTGCTCTTTCTGTCAGAGCTGAGGGAGTTCTATTCAGGATGTTTAGTTTGGCCTTTTGCCATTTTGCAGAGGCCTCTGGGGCTTTCTGCTCTTTTTTTGGTTTGCTTTTACTTTTTTCTCTGTATGGGATCGGCTGTTTGGGACCAGGTGCTCTTTCCTGGGACTGGCTGCTCAGTGCAGATGGAGTTGGTGAAGAAGTTCATTGAGTATCTTTTATTTTATATTCTATTTCTATTTTAAAATTATATTTGCTAGTAGTGGATTCTGTCTATTTTGGTTATGGCCTCAATATACAGATATGCCCCTCACATGTATAGACACTTTTTCAAAAAATGATTGTAAAGACCCTTGCAGCCCTGGTTGGGGCCTTAAAACAATACCAGAGAGAAATATTAAATAATAATATACTTTGTATTAGCTTCCAGAGGCAGCCTATATATTCAAGCTGTCAAGTAGTTCTTTCCTTTGTAGTGCCAACAACAGTGTAATCACAGAAGATCCATCTTCACATATCTCAGTTTCGGTCTTTATTAACAGGATGAAAAACACTTCCAGCAGCTAAGACTGCAGTTCCTGGTTCTTTCAAATAGTTACACTGGAGTCGGTAGGCATCAATCAAATATTTCTTCCTGGTTGTAGGAATTTTTGGCTGCAGAGCTGGCACATCTAGAAAAATGTGCATGTCCATGGGTACATTCAGAAGATAAAGATTAAGAAATCTATACTTTTCCTGTTCTTTCTAATGAGTCACTTTAACCAATGGTGCATAACAATAGTAGGAAATGACCCAACACTAAAAAGGAGAGAACTTCTGCTTTAAAGTTCATTGCAAATATAATTTCAAAATACATAGGTTGTTTTCACAATGTTTATACAGCATATAACAACTACACAGTCACCTATGCTAGATAAACCCCATTCACTAGAGGCAGCTTTTCCTAAAGTACTGTTTAGTAATGATCATTCGTCCAAAGGCCTGTTCACCACTTCTACACATGAAAAATTCCGCACTTTGACAGACATGATCTTGCAAATCTAGATGAGTGGTATAAGGAATGTTTTCTAACATTGTTTCTGAGTTGTCTCACAGTGAAATTTGGTAACTGTGTGAAGACTCATCAACCACTGTAGTTGCTTTAAGGTAATATGCTAGATTTATCACTGAAATGGACTGGAAGCATTCATGCCATCAGCAATGGCATCTCAGGGCTCTTGTTCTGGAATTAGATTTACCAGAAAGACATCATTAGACAGTTCCTATTTTGCTGGCATGAGTAATGCAGAGCAGGTGCTGTTATACTTTTGGAGATCTGAGTAGGGATACTATAAGCAGGTACAAGCCTCACTGCTTCTTATGTTTCTAACTTGCAGTTGGGATTCCTATTCATCCTGTTTCTGAATGTGTAGCTAACTACATTGAAATGAGTGGGAATCAGGATCCAATTCTTCTTCACAGAGCGTTTTGAATGTAGGTTTAAAAAATAGGAGACTATAATAAAACCAATAAAACTCTAAGGCTTATGTAGATTTATCAAAAATAAATTTATTTTTCCATATTCTGTTGACGAAACTTGAGTTCAAAACAAACATCCTCCAGCCATTGGTTAATAGAACAGACTTGCCAGGCATCAATGAAATGTGAGCAAAAATTATTTTGTTTGCATTTTAATATATTACAAGCCTGAGTATCTGAAACCAAGGTCATAAAGCTATATTGAGGTTCCTAAATGGAATTACTTTGATTGGCAAGATAATGCTAAGTATCCCCAGCATTGCTGGGGTTGGTGAGAATACTCCAGGGGGGTTAATCATCATGGGAATACAAAAAGTTATTATAACTAGAACGGAGAACATACAAACCATCATAATCAGATACTGATTGTCCATGGGATAAACATGGCAAAGAAGAAAGAGGTCTTGAGTATAACCCCTAAGAATGGAATTTAATTGAACACAAAGAAAAAAAATCATACAATTGTATCAATTTTTTTCTCATAGGGCTTTCCAGACCTCTTGGAAACGTCCTGGGTTTTCATGTGGGTATCTGCTAATCTGAAGACATGCTCCATTTTAAAACCAAACCAAACCACTGAAAAATCCATGAAGGCTAAAAATATAACTGATCTGAAGTGCAGGGTTAAGGTCACTAAACATAGGGAGTGGCATAAAAAAATTTAATTGTTTTATCATAGAATCATAGAATCATTTCAGTTGGAAGAGAGCCTTAGGATCATTGAGTCCAACCATAACTTTATCACAAAACCATGTCCCTAAGAACCTCATCTATACACCTTTTAAACACAGCCAGGGATGATGACTCCACCACTTCCCTGGGCAGCCTGTTTCAGTGCCTGACAACCCTTTCTGTGAAAAAGTTTTTCCTAATATCCAATCTGAACCTCGCCTGGCATAACTTGAGACCATTTCCTCTTGTCCTATCACTTGCTACTTGGGAGAAGAGACCAACGCCCTCCATGCTACAAACACTTTTCAGGTAGTTGTAGACAGCGATAAGGTCTCCCCTCAATCTACTTTTCTCCAGGCTCTTGGCCCTGTTAAACCTTGTACAATTGGCCTCAACCCAAGGATCCAGCCAGTCTGGATCCCTCTGTATGGCCTTCCTACTCTCCAGCAGATCAACACTCCCACCCAATTTGGTGTCATCTGCAAACTTACTAAAGGTGCATTCAATTCCCTCATCCAGGTCATTGATAAAGAGATTAAACAGAATTGGCCCCAAAACTGAACCCTGGGGAACACCACCCATGATTGGTTTCAAACTGGATTTGGCTCTGTTCACCACAACTCTTTGGGCCCTTCCCTCCAGCCAGTTCTTTATCCATCTCAGAGTACACCCATCCAGGCCATGAGCTGTCAGCTTCTCCAGGAAAATGCTGTGGCATACGGTGTCAAAGGCTTTACTCAAGTCCAAGTGCACAACATCCACAGCTTTTCC
The DNA here is from genome assembly GCF_036013475.1 of Columba livia. Lineage (NCBI taxonomy): Eukaryota > Metazoa > Chordata > Aves > Columbiformes > Columbidae > Columba > Columba livia. Next base: position 106,855,726 of record NC_088604.1, read on the forward strand.
TTCATCTAGTGGATGAGTCACCCTGGCGCAGAAGGAGATCAGGTTGCTCAAACAGGACCTGCCTCTCATAAACCCATGTTGACTGAGCCTGATCGTATGGTTTTCTGGTATGTGCCATATGATGTCACTCAGGGCGATCTGCTCCATTGCCTCCCCCGGTACCAAAATTAGACTGACAGGTGTATAGTTCCCAGGATCATCCTTTCAGCCCTCCTTATCGATGGGTGTCATATTTGCCAACTTCCAGTCAACTGGGACCACCCCAGTTAGCCAGGATTGCTGATAGATAATGAAAGTAGCTTAGTGATCACCTTCATCAGCTCCTTCAGCACCCTTGGATGTATTCTATCTGGCCTCACAGACTTGTGGGTGTCCAAGTGGTGTAGCAAGTCACTAATCATTTCCCCTTGGATTATTTGGGCTTCATTCTGTTCCCCATCCCTGTCTTCTGGCTCAGGGGCCTGGGTATCTGGAGCACAAATATATATATCTCTCCAATATGTATACATATGAACATTCGTATTATTTATAGCTACATGCAACCTGTGAAACGTAACTGCAAAATATGCTGTACATATAGAAATGAAAAATAATGAGTACAAGGCCCTACAAAAAAATCCATAATACAAAACTATTAATAAAACTTGGCATTTTATAGCAATCTATAGGTCAATGCAGACATTAATTAATTCTCATAACTCCTTTAAGGATTGGATGAGAAAATACTATTTACATTTGAGAAACTAAGGCGGTTAAGTATTTCATCTCCTGAGGCTGCATAGTATGAAGTCTTATCCCTCATATATGTTTCTATTAGTATTTATTCTATATTTATGTTAATCACATTAATTTACTATCAGTTCTGTACATCCATTTGCTTTGAAGCTGTATTTCAGTTGTAGCCACAGAGCCACTATAAAACTGCAGGAAAAAGTCAGACTAACAGTTTTTGTTCAGTAGGCAATAGTTGCTTCCTTTGTGTGTTCTTTCCTTCCTGCTTTCATATTATTCATCAGAGAGTGTAATAATGTTGTATATGAATCACGTATAGCCAGGAAATAATTCAGAAGCATCAACCATTTGGTAACTACATTATGTACAAAATTGTAGTGATAAGGAATATTTTCTATCCTACAAACCAACAGCACTGTTATTTAGGTCCAGGGTGCCTGGCAAGTTTCTTGAGCATCCATAGTAGAATTTGAGACTCTCTCTTCTGCAGTTCAAGGAGTGGTCAGTCCACCCAATTCTTGTACAACCTCAGCTGTCAGGATATGCCAGACTACACTTTCTTTTATAGTATTCTTGTCTAAACCTTTTGCATCAGATACTGTGAAAGTACATAGGAATAATAAAGTGAAAGTGATGGCTTGCCATCATTTTTCTTAGACAACGTTTAAAATGGGAGCTCAAGTCCAATAGGAAAGTCAGACAGGCCTTC